>NC_090448.1:463401788-463721288 GCF_031143425.1 Pleurodeles waltl | reverse complement strand
TTTTAAGGATAAGCTTTGCAAATAAGAACAGTTCTGATTTGCATAGCTTTTTGAATAATGAATAGGCCTAGGCGGAGGTCGCCGAGTTCTACTGTGCGGAACTCCACGAAGTGCCAAAAAACAGCACCACACTTGGGTAAGTTAGGTTTGGGTAAGTTGCGCTGTTCTCGCTGATTTTCAGTGCCAGGAGTTTCTCCCACGCTCTAAAATTAGCGCAAACAAGATCACGCAGAGCACCAGAGGACACTAACCCTCATATGCCAAAGGAGGGCCTCCGTGAAGTGAGCTGTGACTACTATTGTACAAAATGAGTCAAGTCAGGTGGGAGTGCCGTGGAGACTGCTGCCATATCTATTGGCCCATAGTCAAGGCGCATAGGCAGAACAGTGACCCCCATATGCCATGGGACTAAGCAGGAAGTGTGGTCTGGTCGGGACCATTGACAGAGAAAGAAGGTTGCAATAGTGACCTGAGCAGGCACCAGCAGTGACTTAGGATCAGCACCAGGATCATCACACCTTTCACCCACTACCTGTGGGAAGGAACTTCAGAATGTACCAAAATCAGAGGAGCTTCGAGAGACCCCTGCCACTGCAGGACTGCATGTGAGGAACTAAAGGACACCCAACTGCAGCCCTCCCAGGCCGCATGTAAAAGACTTACTAGAGACAGCCACTGTAGCTTCAGCACCCTTGAAGGACGCATGCTCAGAGACGCCAGTCACTTTGTTCGTTCTGGTGTGGGCAAGACTGATTTTCAAGACAGACAGCCATGGGGGAATGTTAGACCTGGCATCCTTGGCGTGGTCTCTGTCTTTTTTTGCCCCTGCTTCCCAAGTTTTGACTGTGGGCTGGACTCTGTTTTTGCTGCTATTGGTACTCTGGGAACTTTAGCAATGCTGACCAGTGCTAAAGGGCAAGTACTCCTGTGTAAATTGTTTGTGTAATTGGCTTTTCCGTGGTTGGCATATTTAATTTACTAGCAAGACCCAAGTAAAGTGCACTAGAAGTGCCCAGCATGTGCAGTTTTAAACTGACAATTTGACCTGGCAAGTGTTCCCACTTGCCAGGCCTAAACCTTCCCTTTTTCTACATGTAAGGCAGTGCTAAGGTAGGCCCTAGGCAGCCCCATAGGCAGGGTGCAGTGTATGTTAAAGGTGGAACATGTACTGGTGGGTTTTACATGTCCTGACAGTGAAATGCTGCCAAATTCGTTTTTCACTGTTGCAAGGCCTATCTATCCCATAGGTTAACATGGGGGCTGCTTTTAAATCATATTTAAATGTAGATTCCCTTTGGGCGCAGATATAAATTTGGTGTTTGGTGTCACTGAACTTACAATTTAAAAACACATCTTTTGCTAAAGTTGTTTTTTGAATTGTCAGTTTGAAAATTTCACTTTTAGAAAGTGGACATTTTCTTGCTTCAACCATTCTGTGACTGTTTGTGGATTCCCTGTCTGGGTCAGATTGACAGTTGGGCTGTTTGTGAATCCCCTCTAAGCAGTGAGACAAAGGGAGCTGGGGTGTAGCCTGCATTGACTGATGGGCCATCTGAGCTAGAGTGGAGGGAAGAGTGGTCATTTACACCTGAATGGGCTGTGCCTGCCCTCGCACAATGCAGTCTCCACTCCCCTGGTGTGAGTCTGGAGCCTGGCCTGGGCAAGGCAGGATTTTGTGAACAAAAGAGACTTTTCTTTGAAGTTTGCCAACTTCAAAGGCAGTAAGGGGTATAGGTAGTGGACCCAAAACCCCACATTTTCAGATTTCTTCAAGGATTCAAGAGGAATTCCTGTGAAAGGGAACACAGGCTGGACTTTATTGTGCAGTCCTGCTTGGGAAGAATCTCCAAGGGCTTGAACTGAGCTTGCCTCCTGTTTTGAAGTCTCAGGGCCATCAAAGAGTTCCTCTGCCAGTACCTCGACTCTCTGCTGAGACTCCTGCCATGCGAAGTGGTGTCCTAACCAGTCCCTGGTCCCTTGAGAGGTGAAGTTGGCAGAACAAAATCCACGCACAGGACACCATGCGACCGTGCAGGGAAATTTTCGATGTACCATCTGCAATATAGCTGAAAAATGACGTGCCACCCGCTTCGCGGCAAAAATCGATGCTCCACTTGCATCGCAGCTGGGAGATTGATGCATCGCGGCTGGGAGAAACGATGCAACAGCCGCTTGTAGCTAGTGTTAACGACGCAAGCCCCACATAGCGCGGTTTTCCATCACCGTGCAGCAGGATTTTACATGCATTATCGCTGGGTGTCAAAAGTCAATGCAAGCCTGCACGGATCTGAGGTGCCCACCTGGAAATTGATTCATCGTTCTCTTGCGGGAGAGAAAAACAACGCTGCGACTACCCGACTGGGGAAGAAAACGACTCGCTTGTGAGTGAGAAATCAACGCACACTTGCCTGTGCAGCTTCATTTTCGACGCAAACTAAGTGCTTTGTGTAACAGCAACGTTTCCAATGTTCTCTATGGAGTAAGACTCTTATTCTTTTGAAAATTCATATCTTGACTTGTGTATGCTGGATTTTTGTCATTTTGGTCTTGTTTGATTTAGATAAATATTACCTATTTTTCTAAACTGGTGTGGTGTTCATTTTGTAGTGTTTTAACTGTATTACTGTGTGGGTTGGTACAAATATTTTATTCATTGCTTCTGGGTTAAGCGTCTCTGCTCATGCCATGCTACCAAGGGGGTGAGTGGGGGCTAACCATGTGTGTTTCTCCTTTGCCCTGACTAGAGTGAGGGTCCTTGCTTGGACTGGGGTAACCTGACTGCCAAACAAAGACCCCATTTCTAAGAGGGAACTTGCTTGCCAGATAGTGCTTTGGTGCCAGAACACTTTTGACTTTAATCAAGAGTTGGAGTGGGACTCCTAAGACTTGGACTACTAGTAAAGCATACTGTGAATGGCACCAAAAGTGAATGGGGAATTACCACGACCACTAGCGACAGAGAGTGGGACTTAGGGACCTACCTATAAAACACTATAGCCCTGACCTCATAGAACTGTGTGTATTGTTTGTGAACTTCGGTTTTTACTTTGTGTTCATATATAAATATTTATTTTATCATACAAGCAAGTATATAACTGGCCAATCATGTATTGCTGCTGTTGCGCCATGTATTTTTAGCCTGTGTTCACCCACTTTTGTCTAGCTCCCCCCCTCTCCTACCGAGAAGCCTTGGACTGCTTGACCAATGCTACCACTGAGAATCAAGTGCTGAAGGGGTACTTGGCCCAGTTCTTGAGGATCCACAGTAGGTCGCGCCCTGGGACATAATGAGTAAAATGCCTCAAACCGTATGGTAGGGCACAGTAGGTCCTGCATGCCCTCTAGCCCCCTGAAAGGGGTTGTGATAGTAAGAATGAATAACACGGGGCGTGGCCAAGCATCTAACATGGCGGACGTTTAATTTCACAGTTTCCGACCCGAGTCGTAAACTATACCCACCCTCCTGTCTCAGCAGAGTGCTGGTGCCGCAACACACACTGTAGAAAGTGGGAGAGGTGCTGAGTATGAAGCGAGGCCCAGATTGAGGTGCAGCAGCGCTTATAATGAGAAGACGGTGGGCTGCTGCGGCCTGTCATCAGGCCTCCTGTCCAATTCCCCCTGCCGCCGGGAGGCCCTGCAGGCAATTGAGGATCACCGACGAAGCTTGAGGACTGGCAGACTGGCAGTGAGTGGCCAGACTGGGCGTGACAGATGTAGTGCTACACGGCCTGGAATCCCCGGAGGGAGGCGGTGGTTGAGGGCCTCGGGGGCTTGTGCAGCCGGGCCTGGTGCACAGAAAGGCCGCTAGGTGATGCGGGTCTTCGCGTGGGCTGTGCTGCGGCCTGTGTGTGCCCCCTGGGGGTGCTGGTGACTGACTACCCCATAAGGATGGCCCGGAGTAGGGCTCAGCACTGACACCAACTGACGGTGTGAGATCCGGCTGGGGCCTGCCAGAGGGCCTGCCGTGGTAACCTGAGGTTGAAGCTGAGACCCTGAATGTTGCCCAGTGATTGAGAAGGGATCCTAACAAGGGGCTATATAGGGACCAGACCCCCCCAGCTATAATGTGTTGAATTGCGGTGGGGCCTACCGGCAAAGCTCCGTGGCTGCGAATGTGGACCGAGTGGCCTAAAGGTTAGCCACGATCAGCTACAGAGGCTGGGACCGGAAGCCGGGTGGTGGTGACCGGTCCCAAACAAAGCTCAGGGGGTGAACATCTGGACCAAGGAGAGTGCCTCCAACCTTACAGTGCCTAGTCATCGATGAGATGGGGCGTAACAAAAATAAGCCTCCTTGGATGGAAGAATATGTGCAAACATGCTCCCCACCCTCGGAAGACTCGATTGCCTCCACACCCTCTGACTGTATTCCCCTAACGAGAGCAGAGCCATCGGAGGACAAGCTAGATCTTATTTTACAGGAAATCTGGGACTCCAGAGTAATTATGGAACAGAAAATTGGCGCTATTACTACGGACCTAAATCTGCTGAAAGATGACTAGCACAAATTGGAGGGTTGCGTCAAATCGACAGAGCAAGCATTGGCCACATTATTACCAGTGCAAACAGCGCATGACTCAATGTTGATACAACTGCGCAAGCAAGTGGAACAGCTCCAGGATGGTGCTGAGGATGCTGAAGGAAAAGCGCACAGAAATAACATCCGGATAGTGGGTCTTCTGGAGGGCACCGAGGGTGATCGCCCCACGCAGTTCAACGAGACCTGACTGCAGATGACAGTGACATTGGAGGGCCTGTCCCCCCTCTTCACTGTAGAATGGGCGCATCGTGTGCCTGCTAAAAGACCGGTCCCAGGAGCCCCGCCACAGACTATAGTGGTGAAAATACTGAACTCCAGAGACAGCAACACATTACTTTGAGCGGTGCGAGTATGCGTGCCGATCACTGTGGCCGGCTCTAGAGTATCTCTTTATCTGGATTACACGAAGTTGGTGCAGTGTCACTGGGCTTCCTTTCAAGAAGTTAAAAGACACCTCAGAACACATGGCCTGTATATGCAGTTATCTTTCCAGCGAAGTTAAAAGTTATACATGAACGACATTCCCATTTTTTTGATTCTCCAACAGCAGCCAGAGAATGGCTAGACCAGAATCTTCAGGGCACAGAGAGTGACCAACACCATGAGTTTCCATCACAGAAATCAAACTGTCGGACTCGGCGCGCCCACCGTAAACAGGACTACGCGAACAGTGGAAGAGGGGTCTGTCCCTGCGGCAGGCGCAGGAAAGTCAACTGGAAGCCATTAACCATGCTACTACTCTACGAGACCCCAGATGTAGGTCCAGTACGCAGTCATCCCTTACTGTGGACTCAGATAATGAAATGGAGGGCAGTGTAGCATTATTCCCAACTATTACGCCACAGACTTCTAAAGAAATCTGAACAATCAAAGGACTGCACTTATTGTTTGCTCGTCTCCACCTCAGAGATCCTGTGAACAACTCGGTGGGGAACCTTTATCCCACCGCCCTGTACACAAGACCACTACACTGATTCCCATATGATGTCACTGTGGTTAGAAACTATTGCATTAGCACTTGACCATCTACGTGTGATATCCTTGTATTATTAGCTGGTAGCTGGGACCTACTATGTGAGTAATTTATTACAAATGAGACCTGGGTCTGGACCTATATTGTGTGTTCGAATTGCTGAGCAGATATATCATTTGGCGTATGGGCCGCGGTACCCCTCTAGCGTAAGCCAGGCAATCTTTATGTTTTTACAGTTTGGTTGTATTTGTTGCACTGGTTGGGCACTGTTTTTCATACTGGACCACGGATTGGGTAGGGATGTTATTTGTTATTATAACGCTTCTGTCATCATTAAAACACTGGGGGAACGCAGTAGAGCCATGGGGATAAAATTGCTCGACATTCCCTACATTAACTGTAATGGCCACAGTCTCTAAATCATACAATATAATTACTTGGAATATTAGGGGACTGGGGTCAATCTATAAGCGACATAGGGTGATGGCACAATTGGATAGATGCCACGCTCACCTTGCCTTCCTACAGGAAACCCACCTTACTACACCAGAAGCCCTAAAACTGCACCGCAGGTGTAGAGGACAATTGTTCTATACCTTGTTCTTGGCGTATGCTCAAGGAGCAGCCATATGGATAAGGGCGGGATTCCGTTTTCAGTCCAAGGCACAAAAATAGACACACAGGGTCAATATGTACTACTCAGGGGACTCCTAGATGGAGAGCAGATAGTTCTAGGATGTTTTTATGCACCGAACCAAAAACAGGATGCTTTCTATGCACGCCTATCAACCATGTTGTCGGACTGAGCTCATCTCTCATGGGTGCTGGGTGGGGACTTGAATGTGGTACTAGATGTTCTCCTCGACCGCTCACACCTGCCCCTTCCGAGCTCAGCACCGGTTCGCCAGACCAGAGCATTGCGACAATGGGTTGAGGGGTGGGACCTGGTAGATGTATGGAGGAGCTGCAATAGTGGCGTGAGGGAATACTCCTTTTACTCCTACACGCATATGCTCCATTCCTGTTTAGACCGCTTCTTGTGCACTTCCAGTATGCAATCATGCATAACGCTTGCTACATATCTATGTAAGACGTTCTCTGACCATAACCCCTTCGAGGTCCAGCTGGCCTGGGGAAGGGTACCCACCCTGATACCAACATGGTGCTTGCAGCCCACAATCCTGGAGAACACGGTTTATAGAGATAGCCTAACTACTACTATTGACATTTTCTTTTCAGAAAACACAGACACTGCTTCTTCCCTATTGATCGAATGAGAGGCCTTCAAGGTGGCCATACAGGGATCCTCTATTTCTATCCAGGTGGGAGCATGGGCCAAAATTCTACATGACCTCACACATCTAAAAAATAATCTGGCACTCTGGAACGAGAGGCAACTGTAGATGACACTAAGGCAGCGTACCTACAAACAGCACAGATCAACCAGGCAGAACTTCTAGAGCGCTTGCGTGTTGTGGATTGCAGAGCTTACACCCATACGGCACATGGAGAGGCAGACAAACTGGGTGCCCGTCTTTCTAAACTAATCAGTCCACAGCAATCTCCCACGCCGATATTGACGATACAATCTCCACAGGTGGGAATAGTAACTGATCAGACTGACCTTAATGAAGCCTTTCATTAATATTATACTGATCTCTATTCTGCGCCCCGCCTGTAGACTGCCACACCATACACAGGTTTCTACACCATCATCCACTACCGCACGTGACAGCATTGGAGAGAGAGGAGCTAAGATCTCCACTCGCGATCACCAAGATTTGCGAGGCACTGAAGGAGATAGCACGTAATAAGACCCCTGGATCCGATGGATTGCCAGTGGAATTTGATGGCACATTCGCCAATCGCCTATTCCCTCAGCTAGAGAAGTTATATAATAGTTCTCTCAAGGAAGGAATGTTGTCAGTCTCAACTCGAGAGGCGGTTGTAACTTCGCTTATCAAACCAGCTAGACCTCCTACACAGATGTCCACTTACAGGCCCTTGTCTATTTTAAATACAGAACATAAAATCTTCAGTAAAGTATTAGCACTCAGATTACTCCCATTCCTTCCGTGTCTACTACACACAGACCAATATGGATTTGTTCCACGCCATGGTACATTGATGAATAACCGCTGCCTATTTCAGTTCATGGATGAGATAGAGCATCCGCATGATGGCTGTATCTCCTTAAATATGCGGCAAGCATTCAACACTCTCAGCTGGAACTATATGTTGGCCTCTACAGCATACCCACAGATTTTATACGATGGGTGAAGCTCCTATACACAGCTCCGACTGCTAGAGCCAAGACGGGAGCACATATATCCGCCTCTTACCCCATATACCGCGGAACTAGGCAAGGCTGTCCTCAGTCCCCCCTTTTATTTGTATTGGCATTGGAACCCCTGGCACAACACTTTTGCCACAGCACAAGTGATTGGGGAATTGTGCTTAACCCCACTACCCACGCTTGCTTCTTATATGCAGATGATATGATACTGTATTATAGGGATTTGCGGCAAGACACGTAGAGGGCAGCAAAGTTTCGCAATTTGCACTCCTTTCAGGGCTTTAAATTAATCCTGATAAATCCTATGCATACTCCTTCCGGGGCACCTATTCAGAATTTGGACCCATGACCATTGCAATAGCACCTGTATCCTTCTGTTATCTTGTTATTCGCCTATACCTGGAGCAGGCGGATCTGCTAGAGGGTAATTTAGGCCAGACGATTCATCACTCCGGTCCCCAGTTGATTTTTGGATTACTTTACCGCTCTCGGTGGCAGGGAGGGTGGCACTGGTGAATATGGTGCTGTTGCCCGTGTTTTATACCATTTTGTTAACTTGCCACTCATGGTACCACCTTGCATATTCCGAACACTGAACTCCCTACTGATTGAGTTAATATGGGGGAAGCGTTGCCACCGTGTCGGCCTGACGAAACTACAGTTACCCTTGGACATGGGTGGACTGGGAGCCCCAGACTTCAAGGCCTAATGTATAGTGGGACAACTCCAATGGCTGGCCTACTGGCTTGGTGGCCATAATCTGGAAGAGATAAATTGTACAGTAGCGTTATAGAAGAAAGGCTTCATTCATTGTTTGCTCGGTCATGGGTCCCCAAAATTACCGCCTGAGCTACTGTACAATTGCGAATGGCGTTGGCTTACTGGAAACTAGCTACACATTACACAGCCTCAGCAACCCCCTACGCACCCAACATGCCATTGTGCAGGCTCCCTACCCCCTCAGGAACGATTACGTGTGGGAACAACAGGGACCGCGTACACTAGGGGACTTATTTGAGGATGGCATATTAATGTCGCACTCAGACTTTGTGCAAGTACATGGTTTGTCTGAAACCCTTTTTTTTTTAACCCATGCTAAAATACTGTCCTATGTACGCAACCACTGGGAACCACAGGGCACTGAACTAGGCACACATGAAGCCCTTCAGGCACTGCATACAATGGGACATGGCAGACATTTTATTACATGGCTATACCGAGGGATCCAAACACATCTTCACAAACCCTTGGATACGCTGAAAACTAAGTGGGCAACTGATATGGGTAGAGACATTACTATTAAAGAGTGGACTTTCATATTACAATATGCTAAGAAGGTATCCCGCAATACTAGATTTAAACTGATACAATTTTACCTTTTGCATCGTGCGTACCTCACTCTGCACAGGCTCAATAGGATGTATCACTGGACAACAGTGCAATGTCCTCAATGTCATGCCATTGATGCCGACCTTCTCCATATGTTCTGGGCATGCCTGTCCCTCTCACAGTAATGGGCTACAATAGGAGCCACTTTGATAGAGACCACGGAGGTAGCAGTGGAACTGCCGCCTGTTTATTTACTCCTGGGGTTACACCCTAACACACAAGGCTCTAAGGTAACTTCACACTTCATGGATCTGGCTTTGCTCTTGGCGAAATGACAGCTCTTGAGGCGCTGGAAGTCTCCCCAGGGCCTAACCATACAGTTGTGGAGGGAGGGAGTATTACGCTGGGGTCAGGCTGAAAGTTCAGCTCTTAGGAGAGAAGAATATAGAGGGATGAGAAAGAAACCAATATCCCCGGAGTGGGACACATTAGTGGAAGTGTTTAGGGCTCTGAATGAGACGCAGAAGTATCTGCACTGAGGTGAACAACATCCCTTAGAGATGCGGCACGAAGAGAGAGAATAGAAGGCCTGAGGCTTAAACACATTACGAACCCAGGGGTTCTAATTTAGTCGCATCCTCCCCACATATGACCCACGCAGAGTAGTGTTGTTCTCGAGAAGACTACATAAGTTGACTCTCCGTTCTAGTATATGTACTCCCAAGAAGATCAATTATACTTGCAACATGGATGGCTTATCTCATATACTTAATGACGGAAGCAGGGGGTGGGTGAGGGGGAGGGGATGTTTTGTTGTTCTTCATCAATGTTAAATAATACACCAATATGCAGACACACCTGCAGGTCTGGAATTAGGCCGCTTGTCTACATTTCTGGTATATATGTAAAGATACTTGATCTATACAATGTCTGTTGTATCATGCTAAGGCAGAAAATCAATACATTTCTGTTTACAAAAAAAATGAATGAATAACACAGACAAAGTGATTTTGTTTTAAACATGGTATTCGATAAACACTGGGTTAAATAAAAATCACCCACAAGACTGCTTTAAAGTTGGCAAATATGTGCTCCTCACAGAATTCACCTAAGGAAATAAGGTATAATGGTATGGAATCCGAATATCAGGGATTAAATATTGTCTGACAAACATATTGAGTCCTAAATAATGTTTATAAAATTATGGTCCCAATGAAGTTAATATGAGAAAATCTCCACCCAATTATGTTATTATTTTTATAAATATTATTTTGGACACGATACTTATGTCAGACAATATTTTTGTCAAATATATTCTAACATACGATTGATGTAACTTACCTCACATCAGAGTGAATGTTTATGAAGTATGCAACAGAACATTTCATTGCCTCAAAATCGTTAGCCTGAAGAATGTCAGCAATTGATTCAAAAGGATTAATCAATGGAGCAAATGATGGGCCCTAGAAATGCAATATATGAACATCATTATTGGGGATGAAGAACCAAAGTTAAAAAAGGTTCTACCAGTTGCTGTTATTCTTGGACACATTCCTGACAAATCAGTAGCTTGCAAACAAGATTACTATTGCATTAACTCTGTAAAACAAGCATTGTAAAAATCAATAAGATTGGCTGTGGCAAGGACCACAATGTTTTGTTTTATTTTATTTATTTTGTACACATATGCAATAGGTATTAAAAGTCTAAAAGTAAGGAAACCACTAAAATAAAAAAAATTAAAAATGAAAGCAGAAATTATTGCAGAGATTTGCCTTCCAGCCGTGACACTGAATGGACTAATTTTAATGTGGATATGCACATGTGATCAGAAGACAAATGCCACCACACATTGAGAAGAGAGCCAATACCTAAAGTGGGCTGACCTGCTACCCTATGCTCTTTTATGAACCATAAATGCAGATAAGAAGAAATACCAAAGAACACATTTATGTATATTTTGTAATGTGATTGTTGTACAAGCTGTAATAGGATGGGTAGGTCACTATAACTAAAAAGAATAATTTTTGTGCCTTCTGTGGTTGACAAAATATCAAATATAAACATGACAGTCTACAACAATATAGACTTAAAGATATCAACATAAGCACACATAGGGGAAAGTTGATTTAGGCCCTGAGAGAAGCTGTATCCCACTATGCCGCTGTACTCACTTATAAGTGGCAAAGAATCCTGCACCAGGATTTTCAGAATGTGGAACACTGTCCGGAGTTTACCAGCCGAAAACTATGGACGGTAAAATGTCTTTCGAAATGGGCATGTAATGCTCTCCACGGCAGGAAACATCCGCTTCCCCTTCCCTCAGCCACCCAAACCAAACCTATTGGGTGGTAAATGTGAGGATAAAACTCCTGGGAACTGGTAATTTTATGTGGAATTCCAGTCCATAAAACTGGGTCTTTACAGTCATTATCAATTTCAAGGGGTTAGACTCATACTAGGCAATTAGGTATGTGGAGAGAACAGCAGTAACAATAAATTCCAGTCATTTTGGGGGTCATTTCGACCCCGGCGGGCGGCGGGCACCGCCCAAACACCGCACCGCGGTCAAATGACAGCGGCGGTGATCACAACTTTCCCGCTGGGCCGGCGGGCGATCTCAAGCAGATCACCCGCCGGCCCAGTGGGAAAGCCCCAGCAAAGATGAAACCGGCTCCGAATGGAGCCGGCGGATTTGCTGGGGTGCGACGGGTGCAGTGGCACCCATCGCGATTTTCAGTGTCTGCTTTGCAGACACTGAAAATCTTAATGGGGCCCTGTTAGGGGGCCCCACGACACCCATTCCCGCCAGCCTCTTCCTGGCGGTGTAAACCGCCAGGAACAGGCTGGCGGGAAGGGGGTCGGAATCCCCATGGCGGCGCTGCATGCAGCGCCGCCATGGAGGATTCCCTGGGGCAGGGGAAAACCGGCGGGAAACCGCCGGTTCCCCTTTTCTGACCACGGCTTTACCGCCACGGTCAGAATTGCCCCGGAAGCACCGCCAGCCTGTTGGCGGTGCTTCCTCTGCCCTCTGCCCAGGCGGTTACAAACCGCCAGGGTCAGAATGAGGGCCATAGTGTCTCTGCTCATATAATTACCTGATTCGTAATCAGCCCCTTACCATTCTAACTCCCTATCTACTTACCTTGACAAAATTGTACAAGTTGCTATCTCTCAAGCAACATTTTTGCAGGTCAATATATATATAAAAGATTACAGTGTTATACCACACCTTTGGCTCACAGACCGTCTGTAAACTTTATGAAATGTGGTGCCCACGTTCAAACATAATTGAGAGCATTACATGGGAAGAAGACCTTGGCATCCTAGGAAAAAAGTTGTCTTTGCACTTCTTGGAGACATTTGTAAAAGTGAACTTATAATAGCTTGTTTGGTAAGTGACTTGTTTGAAATGAAATGCAGTTTCTGGGAATCATCCTAAAAGTCTGACTACTCCCACAATGTAATTTGGGGAAGTACTCTGAAAGACAGAGCCCTTTGTGGTAAAGTGCACTGCATGTACCCAAATTCTGTAACAGATAATAGCCAACAGTTTAGACTCAAAGCAGGGCAGGGTGCGAGATGATGTAAAACCAAACCATCTGAGGACTGTGAAATGGTGTTTGGACAAAATATCAAATAAAAAACATTGTGTTACATAAATATTGTGTGATGTCAAAAATATTGTTTACAGGAGTACTGAAGGTAAGAATATAATTTTAAGTGTTGTTTTTAATGATTTTTTAAAAGATATTACTTTCTTACATTTCATTGTCTAAAATATTGTTTTTATGGGTAATTCATTATAGCCCTCATTACAACCCTGGCAGCAACAAACACTGCGGCGGTCACCGCCAACAGACAGGCGGAAGACAATGTACCGCCCACTGTATTATGACAGGCCAATCTGCCAGCTTTTCCGGGGCGGTACCAACGACATCAAAAGCACAGCAGAAACAGTACACTGAAGGGGAACCACTCCCCTTTCAACACTCAACAAAGAACCAGGACGCCATGGAGCCCGAACTTCAGGTCCTCCCCATGTTGTTGTATCTACTAATACATCAGGAATTTGAAAGAAGGCGCGGCGACGACGATGGTGAGTACTGCACCTAGCACACAGGGGAGGGGGGAGGTAAAAGAGAGTGACACACACACGCGACATGCAACACCTCCACCCTCACCCATGACACCATACACAACAACACATCCAACAACATTACAGATACACCCAGTAACCCCCTGGAAGAACGCAAGGACAAAAGGAATTGAGTTCAATCAGTGATATTTTGGAACATTCAGATATAGCAAACGAGTATAAATATCAGTAGATACAAATATTTACATTATGTACAGAAGGCCGTACACTGTCCCTTGTAAATGTCCGTGGACCAGTGGGCCTGAAAACCATGGGCAAAGCCCACACTTGACTCCTGCCTCAAAACAGAGAGAACACTGCAGGGACAACAGGTCGAAAAAACACACAGGCACCTCAGGGGGAAGGGGAGAGAGGACACCTCAGCCGGAAGATGGTACTACGCCACTGCTCCTCGAGGGGGCAACATGCCCACAATGATGTCCTGGGGAGTGCAAAGCCACAGTCTCTCAAGTGGGTGGTTTGCCCACTGCTTGGTCCTAGGGAGTGCAAAGCCGCAGTCTCTCAAGTGGGTGGTTTGCCCACTGCTTGGTCCTAGGGAGTGCAAAGCCGCAGTCTCTCAAGTGGGTGGTTTGCCCACTGCTTGGTCCTGGGGAGTGCAAAGCCACAGACTCTCAAGTGGGTCGGTTGCCCACTGCTTGGTCCTGGGAGGGCAAAGCCACAGTCTCTCAAGTGGGTGCTTTGCCTACTGCTTGGTCCTGGGGAGTGCAAAGCCACAGTCTCTCAAGTGGGTGGGTTGCCCACTGCTTGCTCCTGGGGAGTGCAAGGCCACAGTCTCTCAAGTGGGTGGGTTGCCCACTGCTTAGTCCTGGGGAGTGCAAAGGCACAGTCTCTCAAGTGGGTGGGTTGCCCATTGCTTGCTCCTGGGGAGTGCAAGGCCACAGTCTCTCAAGTGGGTGAGTTGCCCACTGCTTGCTCCAGGGGAGTGCAAGGCCACAGTCTCTCAAGTGGATGGCTTCTCTACTGGTTCTGGAGGGGGCTTTGTGCCCAGTGTGTTTCATTCTGCCAAGGATTGGGTGAGTGGAGGCATCTCTCCACTGGTTCTGGAGGGGGCATGGTGCCCAGTGTGCTTTATCCTGCCAAGGATTGGGTGAGTGGATGCATCTCTCCACTGGTTCTGGAGGGGGCATGGTGCCCAGTGATGCTGCACCTAGGGTGTGACAGGTCCCATTCCCTCACCTGGGTGTCTGAGGCACAAGATTTTCAGGGAACAGGTAGCATGATACTCCATGGAGGCCGAGCCACACTCCACCCTGCGGCGACTTAGGCTGCAAACTGCTGGTAGTGCCAGTGCTGGTAGTGGTGCCTCATGTGGCGTGTGCAGGGTCCAGGACGTCTCCTCCAGCCTCGGACGGCTGCCTACTAGGGATGCTGCTGATGTCTGATGCAGTTGCACTGGCTGGGCACGTGGCGGTGCAAATGGTGGTGCAGGTCGCAGTGTCTGCGGCGGTGCCTGCAGTGGAGATGCTGCCGATGCTGCCCGTGGTGCAGGTGTCTGTAGTAGTGGAGGGAGACACCAGGCCGTCCCCAGCAGCCTCAGACGGCTCCCCACTGGTGATGATGCTGATGACTGTAGTTGTGGCAGCGGCGGTGCAGGGGCGGTGCAGATGGCGGGCAGGTGGCGGTGCAGGTGGCGGTCGTTGCGACGGTGCTTACCGTGGTACAGGTTCCTGCCCTGTCCAGAGAAATGGTGGTCACCAGTCCCTCACCAGGAGTCTCCGTCCCCTGTGGTGACTTGCCCTTTCTTTTGTGTCTCTTCCCCACCTTGATAGTCGCTGCTGGGACCCTGGCACTGTCCTCTTTGTTTTTGGATGAGGCCTTGCTGGGTGGGTGGTGAGACTTTTCTCTGCTGCATGCCAGCCCCTTCTTTACCTTGGCAGGTGGCAAAATCAGGTGGTCCTTAGCTTCAGTAGGTGGCACACTGGCAGCCCTGACGGGTGCCCCCTTCGATCCTCTCGTACTTGCAGGGACCACAGTGGACGCCGATTTGGTGGCTGAGGTGCTGGGCTCTGATCTAGACATCATGGCCCTAGGGAAAGCATGGAGGGGAGGTTAATGTTAGCCAGGAAAAGTTTCTTTGACACACTGGGACTGGAAGATGGAGGGGGTGGGAATGGAGGAAGAGGTAGTGGTTGTAGGTGGTGTACGTCTGCTGAGTTTGGGTGAAGGTGCATGGGCTGGAGGCTGTTGTGAGGTGGATGGCTGATGAGTGGGTGTGTGCCTGCGTTATTGTGTTCTTTGGGAGGAGGGCTCACAGACACACTGGGAGAGGACACAGGGGATGTGTGCATGGTTGTGGGGGTGGTGATTGCTCGTGAGGGGTGTGTTGTGATGGGCGTGCTGGTGATGGAGGCAGTGGCTGATGATGTAGTGCATGCAGGTGTGAGTGGAGACAACACTGGGAGGGAGGTGGACAGAGAGGAGGAGGGGGACACAGTGGAGAAAGTGGATGTTGGTATGTGTGCATGGGTATGGTGCTTGTGTGAGTGCCTGTGTGATGATGTGTGGTGCTTATGTTTTCCTGGCCCACTTTTGTGTGTTGATGTGTGTGCATGCTGGTCTGAAGGTGTGCTTGGGATAGGCTGATGTAGAGGGGATTGGGTCTGGATAGTAGAAGTTGGAGGGGGGAGGCTGGACACAGGGACAATGGCTGCCATCAGTGCTTAGGCCAGAGCCTGAAATGCTCTCTGTTGGGCCGCCACGCCAGAATAAATGACCTCCAGGTATGTATTTGTTTGTTGCAAATGCCTCTCGACACCCTGGATGGCATTCAGAATGGTTGACTGCCCAACAGTGAGGGATCTCAGGAAGCCAATAGACTCCTCACTGAGGGCAGCAGGGCTGACTGGGGCAGGGCCTGAGGTGCCTGGGGCGAAGGAGATGCCCACCCTCCTGGGTGAGCGGGCACAGGAAACACGCTGAGGGGCTGCTGGGAGGGCAGCTGTACCTGTTGTTGGGGTGGGCACAGAGATGTCCACCACTGCCAGGGAGCTTCCATCAGAGGAGGAGTCGCTGTCACTGGTATCCCCTTCTGTCCCTGTCGTGGAGCTCCCCTCACCCTCCGTCCCACTGGTGCTTTCTCCCTCAGTAGATTCACCCTCATGGGCCATGTGGAATGCAGCTCCCTCCATCACTGGTGCCTCTGCTCCTCCACCAGATGATGCTAATGCACACGAGGACAGGGTGAAAAAACAAGAAGGTGGGGGAGAGACAGAGGATACACATGGTAAATGCCAGCAACACCACTACTGTTGGCGTACACAACACACACTGAGTTGCCCTATGCACTAGGGCATGCCCAACCACTCACAAAAGTAGCCACCAGCCCATGGGGTACAATGCCTAACGCCAGAACCTGCACACCTGACACCCACAGGATGCTGCCCAGTAGTAGTTGGCCACTTTTACCATTGCGGTAGGGGTGCCTCAGAGCCTGCAGACAAGGGACCTACCCTGGCATGATCGCCCTGGCCTAGGGGCACCCACAGCCCACATCCCCCACCCAGCTAGTTCCTAAAGCATGCAATGTCAGCTTTCTGAAACGGTACTCACCCCCTTGTAGCTGCTGTGATGCCCTCAAGTGCCCATCCAATTCCGGATAGGTCACCGCCAGGATGCGGTACATCAGGGGGGTCATGCGACGGGGACCCCTTCCACGTTGGGAGGCCAGCCCCAGCTCGGCCTCCACCGGCTTCTTGGTCCAGCTGCGCGGATCCTCCCATCTCTTGCGCGGCACTGGTGCTCCGTCTGTGATAGACCCCCAGGGTCCGCACCTCCTTGGTGATGGCACTCCAAATACCCTTCTTCTGGTAGGCGCTGACCTAGAGGGATAAGACAAGGGAAAATTTAATTACTCACCCATCCGGACCGTCATACTCATTGCCCACCAGTTCTCACCTATGCCCTGACGCACATACACTGACCACCTCTCATGCAACATTCAGGCCAGGACGCCTCAGCCACCCCCTACATGTGGCTTAAATACACAGCACTCCCTACATTCATGACCCACTCATCATGCTCACAGTGTACCACTGTTTGTCTGGCGGACCTTAGAGTAACGTATACTGGGGGAGGACCCCATTCACCAGTTTCTCCAAGTCCTCCGCAGTGAAGGCACGGGCACTTTCCCCAGACACTCTAGCCATTGTCGCTTTCAAACTCAGGTCACAGCAGCACTTGCAGTGTAGGTCCTCTCCTGTTATTGGTCAGGTAGCAAGTGAGTGAATAGCTAGAAAATGGCTGTGACTTCCACGGCGGTGAGTACCGTCACCGCCGGCGTACATCGCCATTGGCTCCTGGAACCCATAGGGCCGAATGATAACCAATGCGCAGTTGCTTGGCGGTCTTCAACTGCCTACCGTGACGCTGCACAATGCCCGCGCAGTTACCTCATTTCCCCTTATCCCTCCTCGCAGGTCAGGCAGATGCCATTTCAGGGGGCCACATGGCATGCCACCTAACTGCATCAAAGCACATATTGTCACATATACTGACTCTAGATTCCACACTGCTTCTGTGACATTAATGTAAACACAGTTGTGCTATCTATGTGGGAAATGACCTTCTTCTCACCGTTCTCTTCCATAGGCTACAACCGCTGAGGCAGATGATGAGATGGCGGCATCCTCCGGTGTACAGACCCCTGGTGGACCTGTCGACAATGAAGGATAGACACTTTATAATCACATACAGACTTGATCGTGCCACAATCCAAGAACTGTGTGCCCAATTGGAGCCAAACCTGATGTCAGCTATCCGCCACCCCACCGGAATCCCCCCTCTGGTGCATGTCCTGTCAGTGCTCCATTTCCTGGCAAGTGGCTCCTTTCAAAATACAGTGGCCAAGGCATCAGGAATGTCTCATCCAATGTTCTCTAAGGTGTTGACCAGAGTGTTGTCATGTACAGCTACATCGTGGTCCCCCAGGTGGAGGATTTGGCCAGAGTGAAAGCTGACTTCTATGCCCTGGGACATATTCCCATGAACAGGTGTACAGGAATAGAAAAAGCTATCATTCGATGAATGTTCAAATGGTGTGTTTGGCGGACCAGTACATCTCCCATGTGAATGCCAAATATCCTGGCTCTGTGTACCTATATCTTGAGAAATAGCAGCATCCCTTATGTGATGGCCCAACTCCAGAGACACCGGGTGTGGCTAATGGGTGAGGCCAAGGTCCTCACACAGTATATGTAGGTGTCTGGGTATGGGGTTGTCCCTAAGGGTTAGTGTGTGTCTCACTATTGTCCCTTGATATTTACAGGTGACTCTGGTTACCCCAACCTGTCATGGCTACTGACCCCAGTGAGGAATGCCAGGACAAGGGCAGAGGAACATTACAATGAGGCACATGGGCGAACAAGAAGGATAAATGAGCAGACCTTCGGCCTCCTGAAGGCCAGGTTCTGGTGCCTCCATCTGAAAGGTGGATCTCTGTATTACTCACGAAGAAGGTGTGCCAGATCATTGTGGCATGCTGTATGTTGCACAACCTGGCATTGAGACGCCAGGTGCCTTTCCTGCTGGAGGATGAGCCTGGGGATGGTCTTGTGGCAGCAGTGGAGCCTGTGGACAGTGAGGAAGAGGAGGCAGATGAAGAAGATGTGGACAACAGAACAAGCATTATCCAGCAGTACTTCCAGTGACACGCAGGTAGGAGACTGTAACTCCTCTTCACATTTCAGTATACTTTAGGACATTGTACATGGCATCCTCTTACTCTCTGTGTATGGCCACTGACTGTTTCCTTTGGGATTCCTTTTTTCAGATCTGTGTACACCATTCTGGCTTCTGCTATATGTACTGCTGCCCACCAACTGTCATACATTGCTATAATTCAATGAATATGGACGTTGCAATGCTTTAAGAATGTTGGAAGAATACATCTTTCCAATCATTACACTGACTCCAGTATGGTTTATATTTCAATGGTGTTTATTTTTTGTGCTAAATAGTATGGGGGTAGGGGCAAGGGGCTGGGGTGATGGTGGAGGACAGTCCATGGTAGAGTCCAGTGTCTTGGTATCACAGATGCATTGTCCAATGGGGCATAGGAAGGGGAGTAATGGCAGTTAAAGGTGGACAGGGTGACAGAGTGGGACAGAAGGGTGACAATTAGGAGAATCCTATTTCCTGGCGGGGGTCTTGGCAATGTTCTCTGTCTTCTGCCTGGGTCGCAGGGACCATTTGCAGGGTGTTTCTTCTTCTACAGGGGGTGGGGTGCTGGTGGCCTGTTGATACTGTGGCGGGGCCTCCTGTCCACTAGCACCGGTGGATGTGGAAGGCTGTTCCTCGGTTTGGCTAGTGTCAGGGGCCCTTTGCTGTGCCACTGCCTCCCTCATGGTCTTGCCCATGTCAGCCAGCACCCCTGCAATGGTGACCAGGATGGTGTGGATGTTTTTTAGGTCATCCCTGATCCCCAGGTACTGTCCCTCCTACAGCCGCTGGGTCTCCTGCAACTTGGCCAGTACCATGCCCGTGGTCTCCTGGGAATGGTGGTATGCTCCCATGATGTTTGAGAGTGCCTCATGGAGGGTCGGTTCCCTTGGCCTATTCTCCCCCTGTCGCACAGTAGTCCTCCCAGCTTCCCTGTTGTCCTGTGCCTCTGTCCCCCTGAACCGTGTGCACACTGCCACTGACCCCAGGTCCCTGCTCATCCTGTGTTTGTGGGGTTGCCTGGGGTCCCTGTAATGGGGGACACACTGCTGATTGACATGTCCTGGGGACAGTGGCATGGGCCCGCTGGGTGGGTGCTGTGGTGGTGTTTCCTGAGGGGGGAGGCTCTGTCGTGGGTTGGGACTGTGGCAGGGGAACCGACTGTCCAGAGGTCCCAGATGGGCCAGGTTGGTCATCGTGAACCAGGCGTGCAGAGCTGCTGTCATCAATGTGGGCCTCTTCTGTGGGGGGAATGGATGTAGCTGGCACCGTTGGGTAGGGGTCCTGTTGGGATGCAAATGGATTGTTATTCTACCTGTGTGTGCCATCTTGTGTGATGGGTGTGTTTCCCTTATATAATAGTGGTTTCCCAGTCACATTGGCCTTGTATGATTGCTGATTCTGTGGGCTGGGTGAGTCTCTCTACTGGGCATGCTGTGGTGATGGGTGTCCATGCATTGGTGTTGCATGCAGGGCTCGGAATTGGGATGTGTGGGTTGTGATGGTGGGGTAGATGTGAGGTGATGTAGTGATGGGAGTGAGGGTGGGGATATGTGATGGCATGCAGGTGTGGGGTGAAAGTAGTAAATTTTTGCCTTACCAGAGTCCAGTCCTCCTTCTACTCCTGCGAGGCCCTCAGGATGCATGATCGCCAAGACTTCCTCCTCCCATATTGTTAGTTGTGGGGGAGGAGGTGGGGGACCACCGCCAGTCCTCTGTACAGCCATCTGGTGTCTTGAAACCACGGAACACACCTTCCCCCGTAGGTCGTTTCACCTCTTCCTGATGTCATCCCTTGTTCTTGGATGCTGTCCCACGGCGTTGACCCTGTCCACTATTCTCCGCCATAGCTCCATCTTCCTTGCAATAGACGTCTGCTGCACATGTGATCCGAATTTCTGTGGCTCTACCCAGATGATTTCTTCCACCTTGACCCTTAGCTCCTCCTCATAAAACCTGGGGTGTCTTTGAGGTGCCATGGATGTACTGTGAGAGATATGTGTGTGGTGATGTATACTGTAATGTGCATGGATGGTGTATGAGTGATGGTATTCTGTGCCTCTGTTGGGTGTGTGCTTTTTGCTTGTCTCTCTGTGCTTGGTCTCTTTGTTTTTGTTGAAAGGGTTGTGGGTAATGTGGGTGTGTGTTTTATAGTGTTGTGAGTGTGCGGGTGTGTTTCAGGTGTGTGTATTTTGAATTGTCCAATGTGGTGTAGTTTTGTAAGTGTGTGTGTATTTTGAGCACGGCGTTATGTACCGCCAATGGTTTACCGCGGTTGAAAGACCGCTGCGTTGATTCGTGGAACGTGATAACGTGATACTGTGGGCGTATTCCCGTTGGCATAACGGTGTGGGTTTTTGTACCACCAGTTTATCACTGACCTTTGGTATGGCGAACTTGTGTGGGTGTCTGTATTGTGGCAGTATTCTCTGTGTGGGTCATAATACCCGTGGTGCATTACCGCGGCGGCCGTCGGCACAGCGGTAGGTGGAATTTACCGCTAGGGTTGTAATGAGGGCCTATGTGTTTTGTAATTAGTGTAGTATGTTAATTTTTGAGTTAATATTTAGTTTTAATTTATTTTATGTAAGTTGTAAATATCAAAAATAATTACTTAAGTATTAAAGTTAGGATCGGTGCTCCACAGAGCTCCCTTTGATAGGCAATTGCGACTCTGGGACCTCAATGTCTATGGAGCAATGGAGAGTTGGAGGCTGTCAGGTGGCAGGCATTCTTTATCCTGGAGAGCTTTTCCTTGCTTTTCAGGAAGCTCAGCACACCTTCGGAGTGGGACCCAGTCACTTCTTGCATTATGCTGAAATGGAAAGTGTTGCAAGGTTTGTGTGGAGCACCCTGTGCAGGCTTGAGAGCTGGATTTTAAGGGGTAATTCACCAACACTGACTGGATTCATTCTTTAGAACTGGTAAGCACTGTATCTTGTAACAACAAATTTAAGCTGTTACATTTAAATTATTTGCATCACACCTATGATACTCCTCACAAATTAAACAGAATGGTTCCTTCTGGTGGGGCTTGATGCATTGCACTTTGCTTGGCTGTGTGCTGGTGTCCAGAATTTCTGGAGGGCAGTAGTACCCAGAATCGAGGTGGCCACTGGGTTAGTGATTTCTCTCTGACTCCGATAGCTTGCCTGTTGGGTGTGGTGGCTAGACCCAAGGAGCAGAAGATTCCCTACAAACTCACTCAGCTCACTCTTCTCTTGGCCAACTGTTGAGTGACCATAAGGTGGTTGGGGACGAGGATGCCGCTGGTAGACCAGTGCCTGAGAGACTTACTTGAATGGGGAGCAGCGGAGGAACAACATATTCACCTGGTGCATACTGACGAGGGGACAACTGAAGAGATAGTGGCTTGTATAAATGCATGCCGTTTAGTCTTTTAATAGGTTATTTAATTATTTTATTTTGTCTGACATATATCATTCATTAACAATGTTTTATAAATCATAATAATATTTGAACTCAAATGTATCTGTATATGTTGTATTATTTCTAGTGTTAATTATAAGAAAAATATATATTAGATTAGAGTGCGAAAAGGAAATGTTGTCTCTTTCTGTCCAGCTCCTTCCCTTTAATTGCTTAGGGCCTAATTACGACCCTGGCTGTAGGACTGCCATACCGCCAATGCGGTGGTCAGGAGGATGCCGCCGAGCTGGCATCCTCCTGGCCGCTGCATTACAATGTTCCCACGGGCTGACGGCACAGTCTGTGCAGCGGCATTGGCTTCAGCTCTAAGGGAGAGCAATGGCCAATACCAGCTGCACTAACTGCGCTGCCAGCACAGTCAGTTTGCGCACTGTTTCCATGGCAGACAGTGCGCATACCGACTGTGCTGACAGGGGGGCCAGTTCACTGCCCATAACATGGGCAATATCCTCTGGCCCCTTCTCTCCCTTTCTGCCGACCTTTTCACAGTGGTGACCCCGCCATGAAAAAGTCATCGGAAAGGCAGATCGTAATATGGACGGTGGTGCTACTGCCGACACCGCCTCCAAATTTTGATACACTCCCGACCACCACAGTGGGTCAGTAGTTGGCGGTAGTGGCAGTTCTGTGGCGGTCTGACTTGCACCATCCAAATCAGGCGCTTGGACCACCACAGGACGCGTAGGTCACGCCGCCAAAGTCAATATGGCAGTCTTCAGACCGCTGTACTCTTAATCAGACCCCTAGTTCGGAGTGAGAATGTTAAACATTCCCCTGAATAGCTTAGATTGGAGTGTGAATAATAAATGTTCTTAGTGTCTAACACCTTCCCCTTGATGGCTTAGGTTGGAGTAGGGAAAATAAATGTTACAACTTTAGTGTCCAACGCCTTCCACAATATGGATTATAGTGGATTGAAAATAGTAAATGTCGCCTCTTTAGTGTCAAACACCTTTCCCTAAATGGCTTTGATAGGAGTGAGAATAGTAATTGTTAGCCTTTTAGTGTTCAACACCTTCCTCTACATAGTTTAGATTTGAGTGGGAATAGTACATGTCACACTTTTAGTATCCAGCACCTTCCTATAAATGGCTTAACTTTGAGTGGGAATAATTAATGTCTAGTCTAAAACACCTTTGGTTAAATGGCTTAGACAGGAGTGGAAATTGTAGTTTTGGTCTCTTTAGGGTAATAAATAATCATGAAAATGGTTTCAATAGAAATGGGAACAGTTAATGTAATTGTTTTAGTGTATAACATGTTTATTGCATCATTATTGATTAAAGGGTAAGTATTAGATGTAACACTTTATTGCATTTTTCACATACATTATTAATATTGACTTTTTTAAATAATAAAGGTAAATGACAGTCATGACTGTTATTGTTTTGTTCTAAATTTTACTAAATGTATATATATATTTTTTAAAACATATATTTTTAAACATGTGAAAACATAAACAAGTCTTTTATTTTTAACTATGGGCCTGATTACGAGTTTGGCGGTCGGACCGCCACACCGCGCTATAGTGGCGGTCACCAAAAGACCACCATATTGGTGGTCTTACAGACCTCCGTATTACGAGTTACACAGGCAGGACCGCCAAAATCCACACAAAAATGCCAGACCACCAGTACCGTTGAGGGTGGGAAATAGGCGGTTTGACTACCAGCACATCGACCAATCACCGATCGTATTTCAACTCAAAAGTTGCAGAAGCGATCAACCATGGTGGTCCAAACCACTGCGGTTCACAGTCACCAAAGTAATACACAACACCACATTGGATGTATTTGAAAACAACACAGCTGACACACATTGCCACAATCAACACACCTACAAAGCACGCCCCTTCACACAACACAATCCTTTGGATCTCCAATGCCAAACACAGAAGCCAGAGCACATCCAAAAAGAAATATAACTTCAAAATAGGCACCCCTCTAACTTTCCCTAGGCACATATCCCACACTCTCAACACCCTTCTATTTCCATTTTCACTTCCCAAATTCATAAACTCACAGTCACATGTTAACTTGCTCCATTTCTTTATCACCACCATGTCACCCCAGAAAAATCCCCTTTCACTGAAGATGAGCTAAGAGTCATGGTGGATGAAATCATAAGAGGAGAGCCACATTTATTTGGAGCCCAAGTCCAAAACACTACAATCAAAAGGAAAATGTAAAAATGACAAAGGATAGTCCACAGAGAGAATTCTGTAGGCCCCACCCTATGCACAAAGGACAACATCAGGAAGAGGTGGAACAACCTCAGGGAGAAGGTCCATTCCATGGCATCCAGTAATCAGCTGTAGGTCCAGAAGACTGGTGGTGGTCCCCCCTCCTCCTTTACAACTCACATCCAGGGAGGAGAAGGTCTTGGCCATCCTGCATCCTGAGAGCTTGACCGGAATACCTGGGGGAGTGGAGTCTGGTAAGTCACAACACAAAAATATGTCACAAAAATGTATTGTCAAGTATGTTCACTGCTTACCTTTTGCCACCTTCACTGTCGCCCCACTCACTAGCCCACTGTCCACCTGTCCCCAGACCCCTGTCTGGCATCTCACATGTGAAGTGACTCACCTTGAGGGAACAACATCTCTGTATAGTGTGTTTAGTACAGGTATTGACAGCACTATAATCCCAGCAGGCACTGCCCTACAATTCCCAAAACCAAAACTGTGTATCCTTCTCATAAATAACGTGTTTGTCAACTCCCCATTGAAGTGTACCCACCTGAGAGGATGACCATTCTATAGTGCATGTAGTACAGGCACTGACATGACTACAACTCCCAGCACACTCTGTTACTGTTACTCCACTCAGCCAGCACAGTGTCCTCTGATCCAAAGACCCCTGTTTCTCAACTTCCAAATGAAGTGTACTCACCTGGGAGGATAACATTTGTATAGTGCATGTAGTAGGGACCGACAGGACTACTAAGACAAGGAGGCTCTGTTACTGTTACTCCACTTAGCCAGCCCAGTGTCCTCTGCTCCAAAGACCCCTGTTTGTTAACTCCCAATTGCAGTGTACTCACCCAGGAGGATAACATTTGTATAGTGGGTGTAGTACAGAGACTGACGGGACTACTAAGGCCAGGAGGCACTGGTACTATCACTAGGAACACCAGAATAGTGTCCTCTTCTGTGAAGTCCACAGTACTTCTAAAATGATGTGTATGCACTGGGGAATTAGGCATCTATCAGAGAATTGGGGAGCAATGAGAGGGACAGGACTGCATCTCACAGCAGGCACTCTTCCTACCAACTCCAAACACCAAAACAGTGTTCTCCCCCAAAATACCCCTGTGTACCAAATCATCATTGAAGTGTATTCACCTGGGAAGACATCATAAGTATAGTGTGTGTAATACAGGGACTAACTGACTTCAACTCACAGGAGGCTCCCTTACAGTCACTCCAACCACCAGTCCAGCGTACACTTGCAAAAATACCCTTCTTTGGGAATTCAGCCATGAAGTGCACTCACCTGGGGGGATGACATATAACAGGTGCATGAAGTACAGGGAGTGACATGACTGCTGAGGCCAGGAGGCTCTGTCCCTCCAACACAAGCCCAGTGTGCATCTGTTCAAATATCCTTGTTTGTTAACTCACAATTGAAGTGTACTCACTTGGTAGGATAACTTATGTATACTGTGTGTAGAAGATGGAGTAACATGACTGTAAATCCCAGGAGGACCAGTCCCTGTGACTCCAATCACCAGGCCATTGTCCATATGCCAAACTACATCTGTCTGTGAATTCACAAATGAAGTTTACTCACCTTGGAGGGAACAAGATTTAGATCATGGTACACTCTATGATGTGGCTATCCACCTACATACATCTTGAGCAGCTAAGCGAAGATTAAAATATTGTGGAAAGGAAGTACAGCTCGACCTGTGTGAAGAAAATCAACAACCAAAGGCCTCAAGATGCATCACCTGAATAGTATTGGCAGCAGACACATTCACAATACACTAACCAAAAGATGACTACAACCACATATAAAACAAAGTGCTGGGTTTGCCTGCATAACAGTCAAATAGGCCTTAAAAGGATCAAAGCCACATCCAGCCCAGCCACTGTTTTACCTGCACTGGTGGCAAGATGTAAATCTATGCACATCCTCCCAAGTGCTAATAAATTCATACATCCTGCAACTGTTTGGCTGGAATGGAATTGGAATGTTTCACAAATGTCAGGTCAGTACAATTGCTAACATGTGTACCTGTCACATAAGGAAAACCTGCAAATCGAATGTGTACACAATCTTTACTAAATGTCACTGAAAAACTATTGGAGGTAGATGTCAATATACAACCTGTAACATTGTATCTCTCACATCAACAGGTTGAGCTGCTACTGGGAACACTGAACCCACTGAAGAGACTGCAACTAACCCCATGGATGAAGCCCTCAGTGAGGACAACACTCCTGGACGTCTGGACGTTGAGGACGGTTCTGGCCCATCAGGGCAAACTGGTCAGACGACACCTGTGAGCCTCACCATGACCGCATCAAACCCTCCAAGCCAGGTTGCATCCACATCGCAGGCAGTCATTTGCTCCCCAACCTGTGTCCTTAAGACAGTGACAACCATCTCGTGTCCCCAGTCTAGGATTCTGAGTCACAGCAACACACCTCCGACAATGATGGTCCTGGAACCAGGGATAGGGGGTTCTCTGTGCAAAGGTGCAGGCATGTGGGGGTAGGGTGTGTGAGAAGGATGCTGTGGACCAGCAGCATGAGGCCACTGGGGATGGCCCTGGCCAGGACACCATCAGCCAAGTCTTGGTGGGCCTATCACGAAACCCTAGGCGTGATGGGCCAGGTACTTAATGAACTCTGGGAAAAGAAGCAGCTGCAGAGGGACTTCCATCATGAGTCACTAGAAAAGTGGGAGGCCACCAACACCATCCTGGCCTACCTATGATGGGTATTCAGGGTGATAAGCAGTACCCTAATCAGGGACTGTGAGCAACACAACACCCCTTCCTTTGGTCAAGCAACACTAGTCCCTTCGACATCTGTGGCAGGGGACGTACCTGCCTCAGACACTCAAGCCTCTGAAGCAGTAGAACTCTACCCGCAAGCATGGATGTCTAGCCAAGAATCCTGGAGCATCGGACAGTGAGACACCAACCGCTGCCAGCAAGTGACCTCTTCCTGAAGGAAATCCTTTGTGTGCCACATATTCACTCTTTTGACTTTTCTTCACCCACCTTCCATTTTCTGTGGTAGTAGGACACAGTGCTTTGGACTTTAAATGTTGTGGCATCTACTAATATGACTACATTCACCATAACTGATCCCTTCACTTTCCTTTTGTGGTGCATAGCATTATTATTTCCTGCACCTATGTCAATAAATTCACCTATCAGAAAAGCATTGCCTGCTTGCTTTTGTTCCACATTTTGAAATGCTGAGCTATAAGCCCATGTAATGCACATGAGGAATTCACAAGATGGTAATGTAAGGAGAGATATGTCACAGGTAGTGTCATGCTGCGGATTATGAGCAACACACTCATAGAAGTGTTTTGTCACACCAAACATTTTATTGCACTGTACAGCACATAGGCTGGCAAAATGTCTGTACTGTCATAGCCAAGAATAGTTGATCTATAGTGAGTCAAGGTAGATATACCAAGGTACAGACCACAGAAGAAAGGGCTTTGTCAGACCTCGTCCCATAGAATAGGCTAACAGATTAGTGCATACTGTCACCAGCTTGAGCCTTATCACATACCAAGACCAGGTCTGCCAACATAACATAAGCCATGGCACGGACAGAGGGCACTAAAACAGTCCATGATCATAGGTCTATCAAATTATAATGACCAAGCATATGGTGGCATGACACAAACCTATGCCAGTGTTGTGGCACAGGCACTGTGGCCTGCAATGATGAAACACATCTACAGCTATAGACAGGTCATACAACATAATTGTTGACATAATGTGAAGGGAGAATGCATGGATTGCACATGATAACAACATATCTCAAGGCCATATGGTCACACACATGAGACAATTGACCCTACACACCACATCAAACCAGTGTATTGTGCACTTCAGACTTTCACCCACCCACTGTCCAAGCTGGTTTGGGACAGGACACATACACCCTAAATCTGTGATCAACATTATCTTGATCAATCCATGTCTACTTCCTATGTCAGAACAGCATCACATACCTGCCAATGTCACAGCTCTAAAATGCCCACTTGAGGATGTCATGGTGAAGGTACTTGGATAAAAACAATACAAGGACTTCAATTTTTCAAATTATTATCTATGACCAAAAGATCATATCAAACATCAGTTGATACACTTACATTGCAATGAGACTGACACAAACCCAGCAGATGATATGTTCATGTCTGACTTAGCAAGTAACCCTTGGCTCTACACTGCAAAGCATGAGATCCCCTATCATTTGGAAAAACACCCTACACCACACATCCTGACAACTACAGTTCCGTATACAGTTACAGTAATTACATCACATTACATACTTGCACCCACATTAAGTAGTGATTGATGAGATCTGCCCGCAGGTCTTCACTTTCCTCCTCATCACTGTCATCTTCACTTGGCACTTCAGGATTCTCACCTGGTGGCACTGCTAGCTCCCCCTCATCTGGAAAGTTCCTCCGCAGGGCAATGTTGTGGAGCATGCAGCAGGCCACAATGATCTTACACACTTTTTTGGGTGAGTAGGGAAGGGCTCCACCTATCTTGTTCAGATACCTAAATCTGGCTTTCAGGAGCCCAAAAGCCCGCGCCATGACAAGCTGTGTTCTTCCATTGGCATTGTTGAAGCGGACTTCCTCTGGCATAGCTAGATTCCTCACAGGCGTCAACAACCATGGGCGGTTTGGTATGCAGAGTCCTCTGTTATGGAATGGTACATAGGTGCAACTATGAGTCCCTCTCATCGGATCTGTTGCAGCAGACATTGCACACACACAAACAGGACATACTAGACTTACCAACCAGCCAGGCCTTCTCTGAGTACAGTCGTGACATCAGCTGGGGGACTGCGCTATTCCGCATAATGAAGGCATCATGGACTGAACTCGGATAACGGACACAGACCTGTAAAATGTAGGGATACCCAAAACAAAGAACTTGGACATTGATGAAATGGAAGCCTTTTCTGTTGTGATACGCTTGTTCATTGCCATGCGGTGGAACCAAGGCAACATGTGTACCATCAATGGCTCCCCCACCTGTGGGATGTGTGCCAAACCAGAGAAGTCAGCCTTCACATGGGCGAAATCTCACATTGAGGAAAGCGGATATAGCTGTCCAGGTGTTTCAACACTGCTGACAGTACATCCTTCAAAACTAGACTGAACATGGGCTGGGACATACCAGCAGATAGGGCCATTGCATTTTGGAAGAACCTTGTGGCCAGGAGGTGCAACACTGCCATATCTTGTGCAATGGGTGGTATGTCTGTTGGATGATGAATGGCAGGCATCAGATCTGACTCCAACTGACGACATAGGTCCATAGGTTGTTAGCCAATTCAGATGGTAGATCTGGATTCTGTGGCATTCTTCCATGGTCTAAAGGTCTGGCAGTGGATAATAGACAGGAAGTTGTCTGATCCTCCCCCTCCCTGGGTACCCAGGCATGACAAGAAATTAGTATTGCCATTATTCAATGTGTCCCTTGCAACATACAGGATGCATGTCAATGATAAAATGTGACAAGGCATGTAGTAAGCTTTGGACATGATACACAGTACACATCACAGCTGATAATCACACAGAAGTCACATGTTACCCCTTGCTTTGCCACACAAATGTACACATCACATATCTGGTCATCAACAATTTGTGCATTAAAAATGCAACTCGGACTGTGACTTGATGTCCCAAGCTTAAAAATTACCTTTGTTGGGGGATCTGGGGGCCTGTGGCCCATGCAAATTGCCATATGTGCCTAGCAATGTACAACAATGGTATTTGAGTAGTAGGACCTACATTACAGGACAAGACAAGCACTTATTACTGCAAATGCAAACATTTTCGGAGGTGTGACATATTATTAGGAGCTATATAACGTGATCCAGGCCTCTAAAATGGAGGTTGCCTGACCTACTCTACTGGAAATTAGGAACCATCTCAGACCGCTGGAGGACACAGCCATAGGCTAACAATGCCAGTGGCCATTGAAGCCCAATGGCTGTGTCCACCACCAGTGGCGGCTGTGTATGTGGCAGACATGACCGCCAGGTTCTGCAAAATCTCTCACTTGACTCCTGACACTGCTGCTAGCAAGACCTCCACTACCTGAGCTGCTGTGTGTTGCCTCTGGAAGCAATCAGCAGGTGATAGGACACCAGAGGAATTGTAGAAGCTGGTTTCGGAGGTCCTACCCCTGTATGAACAGCTCTATGGTGTACTAGAGGAGCAGGTAAGTGCCTCCTGTGCACATATTTTCCATGTACTTCACCATATATTCCCTCCTCACTGGCTAGATTGTGCCCATGGGTGCCGGAATGTAAACTCAAGGCCATTTAGGTGCAGTCTGTATGGCATCAATGGGAGAGTCAATGTGAATGTATTTGTACTCAGTGCCAGATGTTGAGTTTTAATACATTGTGGACAGTGTGCATTGAGTGTTCCCTGATCCACCTTGTGTCGGATGCACATAACTAGTTGATGTGACATTACAGCTATCCCCAGACATCTCTTACCTTATGGATGTTGTCAATGTGAGATAACATGTATTTGCATGACAGCATGAGCTGTGTATGCATGTTGTATGTGTCAGTTGTGTGTAAAGTGAGCAATGTGTATTTTGCCACAGAGTTTCCAAACCAAATCTCCCCTTGCTAGACTGTGTTTGGAAGGTATATCCTGACTCACTCTGCTCTTCGGGTTGCCACACACACATGTCAAATTGTTGTAGGCTACATGTTGTACTGTCATGCGAGGAAGTGATGGGAAGGAAGTTTCATGTAGGTTCTATCTGCTCAGCCTGCAGAGACCAGGGCCTATCAACTGTATCTAACAGTATAAATGCAAGTCTAGGCTGGTGTCTATTCACTTTTGCTATGCAACTGTGCCCACTCCCTGTATCCCAGCAGCTCTTGTTAAAAAGGCCATATCCTAGCTCTATGGTAATATGCAGCTTAATGAGGCTCTTTTCTCTGATAAGAATGCAAATCGTTTTAGGGGAGAGGTGATGATCTGTGACTAAGGTGCTCTTGCCATCATTGTCAATGTGTGTCTCTGACACCTGACAGGTCCCTTAATCCCACAGCCCTGTTGTCACCTTCATACAGGTCACGTATGCCCTGTGCAGGCTCACCACACTTCTGACATTTAAGAAGTGCAGTGTGTTGTGTCCTGGGAACCCATGATATGTGACTCAATGGTCTAGTCACACTGCAGGAAATGAACATTACACGCCTATGTTGTTTTGGATGCAATCTATGTAATATGGACACATATGTTCGAAGTGTGTTCTGTGTTAATGACGAGACACACAGAACCCCACCCCCTGAAGTGGAATGAGTCTGCATTTGTATTTTCACATGTCCACACATGGACAGGCAAGACTCTTTCTGTATTCACCATGCCAGTCCCATCATTGTTACCCATCAGTAATGTTTGCGTTTGTACCCTGGCAGTACCCAGTAGGGACTGTATGTAGAGGACCATTCGACTCATTGTGAGTGTTTTGATGCATTCATTTCTAATGAGTCTACCTTTCAGAAGTCACAGAGTGTAATGTGTCACATTATTTCTCAGATCTCAGTCAGATTGATAGATTATGTCCCACAAGATGTCAGTTGACCCACCCAGTCAGTGCAGGGCCTGAGCAGGGTGGTGGGTTAGTCTGGAGATTGGGATGTTTTTGTAGTTCCTGTACTTAATGGCTAGTATGTGCCACACTTAGGCAGTATGGGCAAAACAGAATGTTCTCAGCTTGGTGTTCTGATATGTATGTAACTCAGACATGTTGGATGAGACTTGCGGACATAGGCCCATATTTATACTTTTTCAGCACTGCATTTGCACTGCTTCTTGACGCAAAAGTGGCGCAAACGTACATAATACAATTGTATTTTGTAAGTTTGCGCCGCTTTTGCGTAAAAAAATGAGGCAAATGCTGCGCTAAAAAAGTATAAATATAGGCCATAATTTCTTGTCTTGTCCATTGCACCCATGCAGGTCAACTCCCTTCAGAATAAAGGGATGTGGAGAGCCATCACCAAGAAGGTGCGGACCATGGGGGTCCACAGCCAGTTGAGCGCTCACTGTCGCAAGAGGTGGGAGGAACTGAGACGCTGGGCCCGGAACATCATAGAGGCCCAGCTGCCACTGCCCTCCCAACGTGGGTGAGGTCACCGTTGGGCCAAGACCCCCTAATGACCCACATCCTGGCGGGCCCTACCCAGAGCTTGATGGGCATTTGATGGCAGCACAGCATCCACAAGGAGATGAGTACACAACAAATTCCTGTCTGTCCCATGGCCAGGTGATTGAGTGAGGTACTGCTTCCCCTGGCAATGAGGGGTGAGCCATGTGTCACACAGTAGATGGGAGATTGTTTGTGTTGACATGTCAAGTGCATCAAACTGGTGTGCCTTGCCTTTTCGACCTGGGACCCAGGACAAAACTGGGGGGAATCCACAAACCACTTACTCTGCAGGGAGCACAAATGGCTGTGTATGGAGGTCATTCATATACTGATTGTTGTTGTAGTGGGTATAATTTGTATCCAAGAGATCACTACTCCTAAATGTTACAGGCCAAAGTTAAGTATGTTATGGATCACTGAACCCTGCCATTTGTGTATGTATTTGAGTATGTAGACATCTGCAACCCAGCAGCTAGTTATCGTCAGTGTGTGATGAGTGTGAGGTGTAACAAACTACTTTCCCTTGGGAAGTGGGGAATATCTATTGACATGATTGATTGACATGATTGATGTGCAATCACTGCTGCCATCATTCCCTGTGCCTACATGTCAGCATGTATCCCTTTTCTCTTTAGGAAACATTTGTAAGCTGCAGTTTCATGCATGTTCTACCTATATTGATGGGATGATGTCTGTATTCCCTCACATATGTGTGCATGGCAACCTGTTTGTGGATTTGCACATTTATAGCGGGGTTACATTTCATCTTGTGCCACAGACACTAGTGTGTCACCATTGTTTCTTGTCTGACAGATGACTCATGTGTCATAATATGTCATTTGTCATGTAGAACTGCAGTAGCAATGAGGGACATGACAGGCAGGCCAAGAGTGTGTCACCACTTTGTGTAAATCTATGCCCTTGATGTGGGATCATGTAGAAAAATGCACGGCACATGTGTAATGGTTAAGGATTGTGCTGTGACTGTTGGCATGCAGCATGGAGTGACTTGCAGTGATGTTCACATAACATGTGTTTGGGTACAATCATTCACCCACAGGCAGACCAGGCTTCCCATGTCCAAGATGTGGATAGTGATGTTGCTTCTCAGTGGGCAACAGGTTGAGGGACTTTTATTAGTCCTTGCAAGTTCTGCGTCTCTCTAACCTGCAAAGGACAAATGGCTTCTACAGAAACACTCAGTGGATGTCATTGCAATGGGTGTCACACATTGGTGCTGACTATCCTGGGGCTTGCTGATTCATTGTTTTGTGTATTCTGGAGACATCTCCCCCTGACACTTTGAACCTGACCTCAACAGTGTTCCTTTCAATGCCTTATATGTGGACTATCTAAGAGACATTGATACTACCTCCTTGACTCTGTTGGGACAGATGTCACTTAGTGAAGTGCACATTGTTGATATGTTTCAGGTGTGACATAGGTATTTCCATGTCACCTACTCCAGGATGTTGTACTTTTGTAAGCAACATAGCAGGATGTCAGGGCATCATTTCTCATTGTTGGTTCATTACATATGTGCCAGCGAGATGTGTGCATTACCTTGTGTGGAATATGTGGGAATGGACTTTATAGTGGGATACTATTGTTTGCCATTAGTTAACTGAGGTCTGCTGCATGTGGGACAACTTTGAGGATGAAGAGGTCTCCTAGTTGTTGTTTGGTTATTGTGGTTCTAAGACCTCAGCCATGCAATTGTAGTTGTCTGAGATCCTGATTTTCCTGTGGGCAACTTTCGTAAATCCACATGGCATGCATGCATATGTTATGGCACATGTATGTGCCACTTAAGTGGAAGTTTTTGCTGGGGCCTACTTGACATAATGGTATTGTTTACCAATCAGAGTTGTGGGTCAATTGTTATCATGTACATGTGACAACCCTATTCCGATTTGTCCTTGCAGCATCAGCACCCGCAAGCAGAGGAGATGGAGCTGAGCCAAAGGGGGAAGCACCTGCCCACTGGGCCTCGGGTGAGGACACTACCGATACAGAGGGACCCAGTGGCCTGGAAGGCAAAGGGAGTGCCACATGGGAGAGCAGACCTACATCCTCATCATCATCGGATTCCTCTTCCAGTGGGCACTCCCTAGTGGTGGCAGCCCCATTGGGGCATCCTCCTATACCATCTTTGTCTGCCAACCCCAGTTCTATCATTGCCCTCCCTGTTATTCCCCACCCAGTTGGCTGTGCCCGCTCACCTAAAAGTCTGGGCATCTCCTTCGCCACAGGCACCTCTGTTTCAGCCCCTGTTACCCCTGCTGCTGTCAGTGAGGAGGCTACTGACTTCCTGAGGAATATCTCTGTGGATCAGAAAGCCATTGTGAATGCCATCCCAGGATTGGCAAGTCAGCTACAACAGACTAAGGCATTCCTGGTGCAATGGCTGTCCTCCAGAAATCTTTTCAGGCCCTAGCATCCTCACTGACGGCAGCCAGTCACCCCCTACCTTCCGCCCCCCCTCCACCTCCCTCTTCCCAGTCTAAATTTCCCCTCCCCTTACCTACCCTGGCATGCAGACAGAGCTGCACACATTCACCTTAACACCCAAGAGTAGCTCACACAGGCACCACAAAGCACACTAGCACACACACAACATCCACCTACAGACACAACAACACTCCCTCCTTACCTGGACACTCCCACCATGCCCAGTATTACAGACACTACATCAAGCATACCAACAGGCATAACATCAACAGTCACGGGCACACCCAGTACACCCATCAAACCCACAGATACCACCCCAGCAGACCCGCAGACATCCACCACAAGCACCACACCTGCAGACATCACAACTACAGACACACATACATTCACCACATCCAGCCAATCCACAGTCACCACCACAACAGACACATACACATCCACCACTCCTACAACCTCCAACACCTCCACCTCCCATCCCCCCAAGACACACAAACACCCACACTCACCAACCCAACAGACAGCCACCACAAACAAGCATATCTCCCATAAGCACACACCCACGACATCCACACCTGCACAGCCTACAACCACTCCTTCAACCTCCAAATCCCAACCCCCTTCTGATGTTTGTCCCTGTGTGTCCAAATTTTTTTTATCTAACCTTAACCTTTGGCCTGTTACCCCATCCCAGAACCAGAAGGACCCCACCCAGCTCTAAGGCCGTCCTTTCCACCTCCAAGGCCTCATCTACCCCCCTTGCATGTAGCCATGACTCTTCCCTGAAGAAGACGTCTACCCCTCCTGAGAAGATGACCACCCCTCCCAAGCCCAGGCCCAGACCACTCCTCCCAAATCTGATCCCCACATCCTCCCCCCACTCTAGATTAATACCTGAGGTGCCTGCCTGCCCCTTTGATGCCCCTTCCTGTAGAAGTTCCCTGGCAGTTAGGAGTCAGGTTTTGGCACCATGCTGTGCTACTTTGGAACCAAATATATGAACTGGCCAATTGACTTTGGACTTTGGATTTTTATCATTAATACACCCCAAACAGATGGGGTTTTGGGGGGTACACATTTCTCCTGCAATTCCTTTTCTACCTTAATGTTGTTCCTGATTGACTTGTGTTGTGTGGCTACAGTTGTGTGAGTTTGAGCCTTCTTGCTGCTGTTGTTTGTGGTATGTGAGTTTGTGGGCAGTGCTGATGTCCCCCAAGAGAAGGGGATATGTTGTGTGTATATGTGTAACTATAATGGTGGTATAATGGCATTGTTTACTTATTGGTATGGTAAGTATTTATTTCTTGTGTTTTCCAATGTGGGCATGTATGGTGTTACACTTGTGTCCCTGATATGACTTATGCATTCACATGATGTGTTGTCAGCTTGAGTTTTGTTTGTGCAGATACGGAGTGTGTTAAATTGTGCTAGCTGTGTTTGTATTTTCCTGTGCATGTGTCCATTTAGGTGTGTGTCCCTTGCAGCTGGTTCCTGTAGAGGTATGTCCATGTAGTACGGGTTGCATGTGCTTTGTTGACTTGCCCTTCCCCAATGTGCAGATATGCATGACATTTGGGTTTAGTATCTTTGTCCCTGAGACGCATGTAGGGCCATTTCTTATGCACATGTTGTTTGAGGGGCCTGTTGGAAGTGATATATGTCCCAGTGCAGTCACCTTACCTGGATGTCCCAGATGGCTTCGTCCCAATTGTGCAGGTATAGTTGACATGTTGTTCTTTGTCTTTTTGTTTCTGTGTTTTGTGCATGCCATTGTGCTTCCATTGTGCTGTGTGTGTGAGAGATGGGTGTGTCCATTGCAGCATTCTTTAAAAGTGTTGTTATTTGGGTTGCATGCCACATCGATACATATGAGTGTTTTATGTCAGGATGGTCCCTGGCTTGTGAGGAATGTGAGTGTTTGATTTGTATGTGTATGTGTGATGTTGGTGTGTTTTTGCTGATATGTATGATAATGTTGTGTAGCCTGTAGTCTCCCTGTGCCTGAGCTGTGTGGCTGTGTGTATTTTTGTAGTGTTGCAGTGCAGTCTAAGTGTGCTGACCAAAGGGGGTGTATTGTGACTCTGTGCATGTCTGTGTTGATGTATGTTTGTGAGTATGTGTAGGTTGAGACGTTTATCTGCTGCCCGTGGCCTGCCCCCCCATGATGTGTAGGCTGGCCCACAGGCAGTTTTTAAGGTTAATGATACAGGTAGGTGAGTGTACTTATGGTCGTTGGCGTCCACAGCAGCGTTCATTTTGCTGTCTTTCGATGAGCATCAGCAGTGGCATGACGTTTGTGAATGGCTCCATGGCGGCATCAAATGTGTGAGGATTCGTGCAGGTGAGTGTCTCCCTTTATACTGTCCATTTCCGCCAGCTTGCACATGGTGGTTGGACCACTACGATCACACTGGTGGTGTGCAACCTCGCAATGTGTCTAGCGGCAACACATACTCTGCTGGTCTGTTTGTGCTTCCTCATGACCGTGGCTCTCTGTGCTGGTTGGCGTTGCTGGCAGACCTCTAGTGAGCTTTTGTTGGCACGACTGCCAAACTTGTAATACGGCGGTCCGACCGCCAGACTGATGGGAGTTGTACCTCCGTTGCGATCATGGCAGTCCGCAGATCGCCAAACTCATAATGAGACCCTATGTTTTAATACACACACACAACGTTATATATTTTTTTAACATGTTAATGTTTTTCAATATTTCTATAAATATGTAACATTTTTAAGCATATACGTTTGTTATATATGCATTTCTTTCTAACAACTTTTATAATTATATTATAAATATTAATATCGCATTTTCTTTTTATGTTTATAGTACTTATTCTATATCTTAAATATATCTTAAATACCATTATGATTTCATTAAACACATATTGACATGTTTAACATTTTTATAACCTTTTTACACATTTTTAAAACATGTTTTAACAATGTTTATTTACATTTTAAAGTCCTATTGTTTTCTATAGGGAGATAGTCTTATTTTGTTTTTATTTAGCAGCCATTTATTTACTGTCAAGTGTACATTTGTAGTCTATTGCTATAATTGTTTATGTTTTTCCTGGCTGTGAGTTGCGTTAACCTGCTGCTGATCATCAGATAAGGTAAGACCTTTTTAAAAGTTTTTCTACAGTGTTTTGCAGGTATGTGGGATGTACATAGAACTATTTATGGTAGTTATGGTGTTGTTTTTTTTTTTTTTTTCAGTAGTACCATGTGTTATTTCGCTTCTATTCTTTGTAAGGCCTACTTAAAGTCTGGTAGTAGTATCTAAATATTTTACATAATGTTATGCTATCTTTTGTGTCTTGTATACTTGTAATGTAATGTTTATGTTACAATTGAAAGTAGTGTTTTTGTGGGTGGCTACTTTATGTGTTTTTTTTGCAAACTTGTAGATCTAAACTTACCCTGTGTACATGTGGATTTTGCATTTTTTTCAAAGGAAATTAGTTTAGTTTCTAGTAACTCAATATTTTTGATTTACTTTGATTTTTTGGGGTTCCTGAAGTGTTTTTTTTTTCAAAAGCTGTTTGGGGTTTTATGGCTCTTTATTACATTGGATTGCCTACTTTGATTTCTTTGGACCTATTGCATTTTTGCATTGTTTTGGGCAATTTTTTTGTAATTCATTTCTCCATTTTGGTAGATTATATTTTGACACAACAGGTACATACAAAGACCTACAGTTACAGACCTGTATGTTTTTAGTTGTTTGTGGTCGGGAAATGTTACATTTTATTATGTAGTTGTATTTGCTGTAACTACAGTGTGCTATTTTACATTTCTGTATTGCATTTACTTGGTTCAATTTGTTTTTATTTCTAAGGTTGTCTTTGCAGGTGGTGATGTGCTGAGTTTTTAATTAATTAATAAACATATTACTTGTATGTATCAGCCTGCTATTTTCCTATGTTATTTATATGTTGTTTTGACTGATGTATGGAAGAGAACTTGTTTAATATTTAGTAAATCATATTTTAGTTATGGTGGTGTGTACCTATGTTAATGTTTGTTGGTTACTGTAGGTAGTTTGGTATTTTATGATACACATTTTGTTATTGATTGTTAATAATGAGTCGAACTTTACATTGTAGCATGTTGTACACTCCACTGGTTTGTTTGCTTATCTTAGGTTTAATTTGGGCTATTGATTGCTCCATTTTTAGTTGTTGGTAGCTTTGTCTTATTTCTAGGGCTTCTAAGAATTGGTAGAGGGTAGGCTGAGTTTTCTCAGCATAGCTTGGAAAGCATTGTGCCATCCTTCTACTGTGTTGTTGATTTTGGCTTCTTAGCCATAGTGCTGTCATAGATATTCCACTATGCTAGGTGGAATATCGGTTGGCATCTGTGTCCAGAGGGCTGAATACTGCCAACCCAAGTACCTTCAAAGTAGCTTGTGTTTGTTTTGTGGGTATAATGGACTTTCTATAAGGATTTGATAAGTAAGTTGTAGTGGTTAGCTACCTCTGTTATAGCGACCTAGACTAGTGGAATCAGTTTTTTTATTTCAAAGGCAAATTGGCTGTTCGTCACATATTCTACACACAGTGCAGATTGTTTGAGATGTCTGCAAATTCTTTGTTATCAGTCTTGGATGGCTGTGTGTGGGTATAGTATAAGTATTGTTTGTATCATGGCTTGATCACAGTTAATTATTATCTTATGGGGGGAGTAGTTGTTTGTAATTCGTCGTAAGTGCTACTTTGTTTATTAGACAGCAAGGCTTGTATGAGGGATATATTATTGATTAGATATTCATCCTCTGTGGTATATATCTGAGTAAATGTTTTAGAGCACATTTTGAATATTCTATCCATCATTCATGTTTGACACTGGCTCAGTTTTAATAAGTTATCTGTGGTAGTAAGTATAATAATGCATTTGTCATTATTAAGGTTGACTTGTAAGACAGTGGCATAACAAAACTTGAGAGGGACACAGTACATGGAGGGCCCCCGCCAGACTCTAGCTGGAACTCCCAGGCTAGAGTACTGTGCTGATGGGGCCCGTGGAGCTTGGTGCCCCCGCCTCTGCACTCTTTCATAATACACTTGAGTGGTGTGTGTCCATTTAGCATCACATTATGGAGATGCGGGGTCACCCTGTGACTCACTCTGTGAGTCCCCCATGGGTTTTCCATCTGGGTTGCCGGTAGTAGCAACTGCGTCTAGTGTCTCCCATGTCTCAAACACTTCTGTCCAGAGGGGTGCTATGGGTATATGTCTGATTCCTCTCAGTTCTTCTCTCTGTAGTGCCCTCTCCTTTTCCCTCGCCCAATGTGGAATGCCTGCCACCCAGGTGTCCAGTCTAGGTCCAATTTTTAGCTTCAAGGACCTTGCCACCCTTCTCCGTGCCAGGACCAGGGCTAAATCTACTAAACTGTTGCCTACTTTTTTGGGGGTCGGTCTATCAAAGATGTCCAACAGGCATAGTGCTAGTGTGTCCTCCAACTGTCTGTTCAGGGTACGGTTAATCCTAGAAACTACCTCATTCCAATTGTGTTGCAGGTTGGGGTGCCTCCATGTCATGTGGCAGAAGTCTGCAGCTAACAACTGGCAGTGGGGCAAGCCCCTGTCGTCCCCCCATATATCAGGTTGATTCCGCGTGCATAAAGATAGGTCCTGTGTGTATAATTGTATTGTATGTATTTCAGATGGGTGTTGCATAATACCTTGTGTGCATAGGCAAGAACCCTGGCCCACTCCAAGTCCGACAGTGCCCTCTCTAGGTCTAGCTCCTATTTATGTTGTAGGTCACCCAGTGAATAATCCATCATCTCATTTGGTGCTCAGTACAGCCAAGTAACCAAGTGTGATCCCCCATCAATTCCCAAAATGGTCAGGAGGACCTCAGTCATGGGGAGCTCCTCCACCCCTCCCCCCAATGTCCACACCTCAGCCTCATATCTCAAAAACGGCCCTGGGGGCATTCCCATCAAGTCCATCAGGTCATCCAATTGTGCCAATATAGCCTACCACAAACAGTCCCCCAGGGTCAACAAGCCTGCATCTGTCCAGGGCTCCAATTGACCAATTGTAAAGCAGGAATAAGGATCCCAGTATGGCAGGCCAATTAACTGAATTGCCAGGGCATATGGTGTAGTTATGTGTGTTTTCTTAAGGGTTTTGTGCCAGACTAACAGGGTGGACTTCACCAGTACATTTGGTCTGGGGTCTCATGTCTCGGTCTAAGCAATCGTGCCATGAGGGTATCACTGTGTTGAGTGCCACTAAACCCATTTCAACTGAGCCGCTGTGTAGTAATGATCGAAGTTGGGAATCCCCAACCACCCACTCACAGGGAGGCAGGCAGAGGGTGGACAGTGCCACAAGGTGTTGCTCCCCATCCCATTGTAACTACTGTAGGAGCACATCCAGTGCCCTGAACCACGACCCGGGTAGGACCACCGGCAGTTTATTAATATAATACAAAAGCCTAGGGAGCATCACCATCTTAGAAAGGGATATTTGCACCATAATGGGGAGCTTTAGGGAGTGCCAGAAAGCCACCACCATTTTCAGCGAGCGGCATGCCCCTTCAGATTGCCCTCCTGGAGATCCCACAGCCCATGGTATATCTGGATACCTAGGTAACAGAATGAGCGCGGAGCCCAAGGCAGGTCATCTGGACAAGACAGCGGCTGGGAAATGTCCTCTGCCATCGGTATGACACAGGTTTTCCGTCGGTTCAGGCGGAGTGCAGAATAACTCCTGAATTGCTCCAGTAATAGGAGTGCCTGAAGCAACGCAGCCTCTCCATCTCTCAGGTAGATGAGCAGGACGACTGCGTACAGGGAGATAACATGTGGTGTCCCCTTTTTCAGCATCCCCCATGCCTGACTTTGTACCCTGAACCTCATCGCCAGTGGTTTTATGGCTATGGCGAACAATAAAGGGGACAACAGGCAACCCTGTTTGATTCCACAGTTGATTTGGTAGCTGTCAGAAATTGTATGGCTGATTTTCGCTCTAGCCATAGGGTCGGTGTACAGCAAATCTATCCATACCGTCCACCAGTGACCCATCCCCATTTGCAACATTGTGGCCTTCAAGTGGTCCCAACGGATCGTGTCAAAGACCTTTTCTCGATCTACTGACATTATCCGTGTAGTCTGAGTGGGCGGGTGCACATCATCATAGGAGTATATTCTCCGCAAATTTTGAGATGTGCTGCTGGAGGGAATTAACTCATTCTGGTCATTATGAATTAGCATTTGCATGTGCGGTAACAATCTAGTGGCCAGTGCCTTATTGAGTACTTTAAAGTAAGTGTTCAGCAAAGAAAGCGGCCTGAAACCAGAGACCCTCACGTCTGGGCCCTTTCCCTTCGGGAGAGGCACCACCAAGGCCTCTCTAGGCAAAGTAGGCAACTCCCCCTTCTCGTCTGCCTTATCATACATTTCCGTGAGCTTGGGTGCAATTCTCCCAGGAACCATTTATAAAATTCTGGTGAAAGTCCATCCGTTCCCAAGGTCTTCCCGGATGCCAGGAACCTAACAGCATCCCTACCCTTGGAGGGGGCTATACAGGGTCATATAATAAGTTCTAAACTCTTCATTAATGCGTGTGGGTGAGAACAAAGTTTCTCTCTCTTGGGATGTCAGATGGGTGATGGGTGAGCCCCTACCCTCAGGGCGAATCAGCCAGGCCAGGAGTTTACCCGCTCTACCTTCTTCTTCATGTGCCGTTGATGTGTATGTCTTAAAATCATGGCAGCGGAGGCTTTCCATCGCCTCGTTATGGATGTTACGGGTTTCCAGCAGGTGTGTTTGGATCTCCGGGTCTGTGCCCCGGGCGACATCCCATTTTTGTAGATCAGCTTCAAGGCATGCAAGTTTAAAAATAGGTCTTGTCTAATCCCTACCGTTTGTCCCAGGCAATGTCCCTGTGCCACCACCTTGAGGGCTTCCCACTCGATTACCCTGTCCGAGGCCGTTCCGTGATTGGAAGCGAGACACTCCGCTACCCTAGACGCAAAGACATCTGGGTAGACCTCATCCTCGAGTGCTGTTGAGTATAAACTCCATGTTGGGATGGGAGGGCATTGCTCGGCTGTTTGCAGCGTTACGATTAGCGGGCTGTGGTCAGGCACTGTGCGGCCCAGATATTCAGAGTGTGAAAGCGAGCCACTAAGGGACCCTGATTGTACTATATGGTCTATTCTAGTGTGCACTTGGTAAAAAGGGAAATAGAAGGAATAATCCCTGCTATGGGGATGCTGGGCATGCCAAATGCCTTCCATATCCCACCAAGACAACCACGTCACTAGTCCTTCTGAAACACTAGCAGTCGCTGTACCCTGCAGCGGAGGGAGTGAACGATCTAACACCGGGTCAAGAATGCCATTAAAGCCACCCCACCCCCTCCCCAACAGGAAGGGCCTGTCTGGAAAGTGAGCTTGTCGCGTCAACAGTGAATAAAGGAATTAAAGTTGGTCTTGATTTAGGGCATACATGCTCCTTAGTGCTATAATTCTGCCACTAAGTCGCCCCTCTACCAACACGAATCGACCTTCCCTGTCCACCTCCACAGCGGTGTCCTCAAAGGGTACTCCCACTCTCACACATGTCAGTGCCCCCCTCGCATAGGCTGAGTATGTTGTGGCATAACTTGTCCCAACCAGCATCTGTGGAGACTATCTGCTTCAGATTTTGTAAGGTGGGATTCTTGCAACACAGCAATCTGGACCCCTCATTCCTTCATGAATTGCAAGATTTTGTGGCATTTACTTGGTTAACCCAACCCTCGGACATTCCAGGTCATCAGCTTAAGTGCCCATCATGGGTTCTCAGTGGAAACTCTCCCCCCCCCACCCAGGCACCCCCAGCTCCCCCAACCACCACAACAGCATAGAAGCATTGCATCAGGGTACCAATGGCAAACCTGGGCACCAGCAACAATAACAGCAAGCAACCTCCAACTCCCTTTCCCCGGGACAGCACAGCAACAGCTGGCCACCCAAACCATCAAAAGCAATAATCGTGAATTTAGTTCCGTCATCTCGCTGGTCAGTCTGGTAGATGATTGGGGGGGTAAGTCCTCCGTGCACTTACTGTGTCAGACTCATCCGGACCAGCCAGATCATGTGGCCAATGAGCCTCTTGTAGCTCAAGATCACTCTAGTGCACATGTGTGGTGGCAGTTATATAAGGTTGCCTACCATTTGGGGCGTCACATGTGGTGCTCCCTCCAATGCACTAACCACAGAATCTGGTCCAGACATGACATCAGATTCGGGAACATCTGTGGTGTTGCCTTTCTCCCCGCCGGAATGGCCAGATTCTAACAAGGACGCCATTGGCTGGAGAGCCGCCCTCTTTTCCTGAGTCATTTGTTTGGGTGTGGGTTTTGTAGCTTCCTCTTCTCAGCTCCAGTCTTTCGAGCATCTTCTCTTCCTACGGCGTTGGGGTGCCTTTCGTCTGTGAAGTCGTGGTTCATCATCTCCAGATGTGTGCATTTCCAGCCAGGCCCAGGCTTCTTCAGGGGTCTGGTAGAAGTGCATATGGCCATCAAGCATGTTTCGAAGTTTTGAAGACAACAGTAGGGAGTAGTGAATCCCCTCTGCTAGCAGCGCCTCCTTCACCTACATGTCTCAGCCTGCACTGCTGCTGTAAAATCAAGGAACATGTTGGCTCTCCTGTTGTCCACCTCGAATGGGCCGGCTCTAGTGCTTTCTGCAACAAGGCATCCCAGTCACAATGGTGCAGAGGCCTGGACACCACCGGCCTGGGTGGTATCCCGCGTGCCGGCCGGGACCCTGTGTGCCCTCTCCAGGGCAAAAGATTGCAAGAGTTGTTGCAACTTATGAGAGACCACAGCCAGGGATCAAGGAAGGCCACTATCTCTGTGCCCTCTGCTCCTTAAGGGAGTCCAATATGCCTTATATTTTTGCGCTGACATCAACTTTCTGCATTCACCGCACACTGTTCCAATCGCCGTACACAGTCAGCAAGGTGGGTCCGGTGAGTCTGCAGGGCCTGTTGCAAGGGTTTAAGTTCTGCCATGGTATTTCCATTGGTTCTCACTCTGTCCGAGAGTTTTTGGTGATCCGTTCTCTGGATACTAACCTTTACCGACATCTTTCCTATTTCCTGTTGCAGCGTGTTCTTGGACTCCTCAATCGCCTCCAGTATTTTGTGCAAGGTATCCTGTATTTTAACTGGGGAAGAATCCGGCCGCGGCATCCTTCCAGTGGATTGTTGTCTGGCCTCATAGCTGAACATCTGGGACCTCTGAGGCCGGGTGTGTTGTTTCCTCAAGGAGGCAGTAGCACAAGCCAAGCCCTGCAGTCCCAGATCAGCCCTGCTCCAGCAAGACAGGCATCCACAGTGGCCTCTTGCCACCAATGTTGGCCACTGCCCAGTAAAAGGTTGTAGATGGGTGTAATCCCTCTGAGCACCAATCAACCGCAGCAGGCCCAAGCGACCCCCACGCTGCACCACGAAGCCTATGTGGAGGTGTTGGGGACTACACAGAATGTAGGGAGGCGGGCAGGGAGGGCCAAGCCGCAACATCCCCCATTTGCCGACTCCACTGTGCAATCTGCATAGGCTTCCTCTCGCAGGGGCGCTGCTCCTAGCCAAGTGACTGCCACCCCTATTCCTCTGCTCCGGCTGAGCCACTGGTGCTCACTGCAGGTGGCACTCGGCCAACCCTCAAGCTCCAGAGAGGGGTGAGAGGGAGCACCACCCCCCAAGGGTGGTAAAGTCTTCAACAGTCCAGTATCTTCACGCTCTCCAAAGGGTGGGGGGCACAATCACCAGGCATAGCACTGAAGAAGTCAGCTACACGAGGAAAGGCCTACCTAGGGAGGAGCAATCCTCTGTGCTCTCGGCCACCATGCAGCCCGCAAGGGCATGCTCCACACTCTCGGCTGCTCCGGCTGTGTTCTCATTGTTTTCTTGTGCTCCCAGTGCCTGCTCCACTGATGGTCACCTCAGGCTGCCGCAACTGCCCAGAGTACCCGCAAGGCCCTCAAGCAGCCAGGCCTGACCGCTGCTGTGACTATGCCATCCCGGGGTTTGCGTCCGGAAGGGCACTCCCCCCAGCACTCCCAGGGCAGCACCATGCTCAGCGCTGCTCAGGCTCTCCACACCTGGTCGTAACACCGGGACTCCAATCGTTGGACCCAGGATAACTGTAGGCTCTTCAGGAGCTCCGGGATCATGCTGCCGCCATGTTCAACAGCTAGCTTCACCCCCCCAAATAACATAATGTTTTTTAGTATCCCACCCATAACAAGCATTATAGTATTATTTTGTACATTTCCCACTTACATTTCCGGTGCTATGTACTTTCTTGGTTGTAAGTGCAGCCCATGTGAGAGAGTTACTGTTTGCCTTTGTGCGATGTTACGTCATCATTATGTCTGTAAACAGTGTATTAACATAATTTTTTTTTTTTTAATAATTTTACTTAGTTTGAAATGTACATACAACATTCTGAGAATCATTTTGCATTTTATACTTACATATGCACTTTTGATGCTAAATGCAGTTCTTTGGTTCTGTTTTCGATTAAAGGAGTTGTAATGTGGATAATGTGGCTTCTTTTCTGTTGGGGAGGAAATGTTTTATTTTTATTTTAAATGTTTGTTTGTTGGTATGTAGCAGGGTCTGGGGGCTTTTAGTTGTGCCTTTTACATTTGGTTAATGTTGAGTTGATATTTAGAACATTTTTAAATTTACTTTTCCTTAATGTACCTTTCGCCAAGTATTGGATTGCTGGATTTTATTGGTGGTTGTGTAGACTGTCAATAGTGGCTTCATGTTTCTATAGTTACTGAAGACTGGTACATAAAGAAAATATAGTGGCATATTTATACTCTGTTTGAGCCGAATGTGCGTCAAAAATTTTTACGCACATTCGGCGCAAACCCTGCCCCGTATTTATACTTTGACGCCCGACCCAGCGGACGTCAAAATCCCACCATGTGCGTCATTTTTTGGAAGGGGGAACCTGCCTTGCGTTAATGATATGCATGGTAGGCGTTCCCTTCCAAAAAATGACTTTAAGGCCTGTGCGCCTTATTTACACCCCAGCGTCATTTTGACGCACAGGAGGGGGTGGGCCTTAAAAAACGGCGCACAGCCTGTTGTGCGCCGTTTTTTAACGCCTGGGTCAGGGCAGGCGTTAAGGGACCAGTGGGCTCGGAAGGAGCCCAGAGGTGCCCTCCCCTGCCCCCAGGGACACCCCCTGCCACCCTTGCCCACCCCAGGAGGACACCCAAGGATGGAGGGACCCATCCCAGGGAAGTAAAGGTAAGTTCTGGTAAGTATTTTTTTCCGTTTTTTTAAGTGGCATAGGGGGGTCTGATTTTGCCCCCCCTACATGCCACTGTGCCCAATGGCCATGCCCAGGGCAAGGGGGCATGACTCCTGTCTTTTGCTAAGACAGGAGTCATGTCAATGGAGGTTGGCCATCAAACAAAATTGCACAAGTCCGGTTTGAGGCCTGATTTTTGCCTCAGACCTGACTTGCACCATTTTTTGATGCACAACCCCCATTTTCCCATACGCCGGCGCTGCCTGGTGTGAGTCTTTTTTTTTTACGCCGACCAGTTTGCAGCGCCGGCTAACGTCATTCCAAAGTGCCCGCATGGCGTGTTGGAATGGGGTTAGCCGGCGGTAACATTTTTGACGCATAACTGCGTTGGCGCAGATGTGCGTCAAAGAGTATAAATATGGCCCATAGTATTTCGTTAATTATCTGTATTTTTATATTTAGGTATGTCTACATAAATGTTTTACTTACTTGTGAAGTTAGCTGTATGTTTTCTTTTCAGGTTTTCTGTAGAAAATCCAGCAGAGTATCGTATAGACTTCGGTGGTCCAACCGCTGAACCACCAATATGGTGGTTGGTAGGACGCAGCCAAGCAGGCGGCCTCCCGACAGCCATATTACGATGTTCCGGCAGGGTTGGCGGCACAGTCAGTGTGACAGCATTGGCTTCGGGTCTAAGGGAGAGCCAAGGCCAGTGCCAGCTGCACTGACTGCACCACCAGCACAGTCGGATTGCTCACTGTTGCCATGGCAGACAGTGAGCATTCTGACTGTGCTGACAGAGAGGCAAGTGCATTGTCCATGACATGGGCATGGTCCTTGCAGTGACCCCTTCTCTGCCTTTCCGCTGACATTTTCATGGCTATGTTCCCACCATGAAAAGGTCTGGGGAAAGGCATATCGTAATATGAATGGCGGTGTCACTGCAGGCACCGCCTCAATATTCCGCCCCTCTCCCGACCGCCGCCACCGCGGTGGGCCAGTAGTTGGCGGCGGTTCTGTGGCGATCCGACAGCCAGTATCCAAACTGGGCGGTCAGACCACCCGGGACACAGCTGTTACACCTCCACAGTCAGTACGGCTGTCTGTTGACCACTGTACTCCAAATCAGGCCCTAAGGGCCTGATTCTTACCTTGGTGGTCGGCGGAGAGGCGGCGGTCGGACCGCGAACAGACCGGCGTTCCAAAAAATGGCATTCTGACCGCGGCGGTCACCGCCGCGATCGACCGCCACTTCCCCACTCCGACCGCCACGGCGGTCATGACCGACGGGCTGGAGTTCGCACACTCCGGCCCGGCGGTCGACCCAAGACCGCCAACCGTATCATGACCCTGCTTACCGCCGCGGTTTTTGGCGGTCGGGAACCGCCATGCGAACCATGGCGGTAGGCACTATCGGGGCCAGGGAATTCCTTCCCTGGCACTGATAGGGGTCTCCCCCACACCCCACTGCCCCCCACGAGTCCTCCCCCCACACCCTCCACCCCCCTGCCACCCCCCAGAGGTGGTACGAACCCCCTGCCCCCCCCACCCCGACATGCACATACACGCACCCCCAACATGCACATATGCACACCCCCTACACACACACATACACAACGGGGGCACATACCCGCACACATACATGCCGACATGCGCACCCGCCGAACTACACACATTGCCCAAAGGCACAGCAGCACCCCCCGCCCGCATGCACTCACTCACACACCCCCTCTACACACCCCCATGCACGCACACATCACTCAACACCCCCCCACCCCCTCCCCTCACGGACGATCAACTTACCTTGTGCGTTGGTCCTCCGGGAGGCGACGGGAGCCATAGGGACGTGACCGCCAACAGAAGACCGCCAACAGAAGACCGCCACACAGAAATGTGTGTCGTAATTCTGGGGGCGGTGTTCTGCTGGCGTGGCGGTGGAGGTTGACCAGTCTCCACTTTCCCGCCGACCGCCAGTGTGGCTGCTGGCGGTATTCCGGCGGAACGCTCCCAGCGGTCGGAATACGCGCAGCGGCATACCGCCGCGGTCGGCGGTCTTTACCGCGGCGGTAACTCGGCGGTCTTGCGAAAAGACCGCCAAGGTCAGAATCAGGCCCTAAGTCTTTTTCGTGTTGTAGGTGGTTTAATACTGTGCTCTTTTTATGCTGTATTTTTAAATAATTATATGTTTTATTGGTTAATTTTCTTCACAGTTGTTTTTATTGGTTAGTGTTTGTGTAGTTTGTTTTTTAAAATCAGTTATTGCCTTTTATGGTGGATGCTAATTAGTGTTTCTTTTTAATGTTAATTATATATTTTTGTTTTTAGTGTAATTTAGGGTGTATAATTTATGTATGAATTGCTATTTATTTTTGTTTATTTTTTATATTCTATTAGTTGTAGTAAGTAACTTTAGTTTCCTGATAATTTGAAGTGTATAATTATTTTCTTTGGTGTTTATTTTAATGTTTCAAATTAATATAATGTTTTTAGATTATTTAGTGATGATTTTAGAGTTTATTTTTATTTAATGTAAAATACAGGCTATCGAGTATTTTCTAATTATGTGGCTTTTTTTTTTAGATATTTGTGTTTATGACATTGTGTGTTCTGATATTCTGACATTTTATATAATTATTTACTTTTGTTTCCATCATTTTTATTATTTTATTATTGATATAAAAAATAAATTATTGATGTAAATAAAAATTGATATTTTTAACAGTCATATTTTGGTTATCAATATTTATGTATTCATTTGTTAAGTATAGAAAGGTGATATGTCATAGACCCCTGTGAAACATACTGGGCGTGGCTCTCAGTTCTCTTTTAGGAAGCTGAGGTCACGTTTCAGCCGACGTGGGTGAACACTGTAGTGGAAGTTAAAGGAAATCTTCAGTATGTTACCCAACCATATAAGAATCGGGTACCTAGGGTTTCGAGGCCACACTGACAAAGAGCAAAAGAGCCCTGTGTTGCAGGAGATGATACAGTAGTTGTGCCCTCCAACCAGAAACCTGTGTGAAATACCATAAAGACACCCTTTGTACCTTTGAATTTCTGGATGGACATTGTGGAGGCTTCAGAAAAGTAACAGTCCCAAAATATAACTAATTTATGAGATGAGTGACTCCCCAAACAGTCCCTAGAAGGGAAATAACCATAAGGCAGGTAAAAAATAGTCCTTAGAGGCAAGGTCCACTTAAGTTCACTACCCTTGGTTGATGGATAATTCCTCCAAAGCAAAGCTCAACCACTTGGATTCCCTCCCACTGCTTACAGGGATATGCCAAGTTGAGTGACAAAGCTGAATGGTTTTAAAGCCTCTTTGCACTCAGGTTAGCAACTACAGACTGCCTGTAGTCCTCATTCAAGATGTACTGGACATCCTGGCTTGGTGTGGAGTGTCAGGCCAGTCAGTGTCCTCTCCTGCTGGAGAGGATTCTGAGATGCACTTGTCATCATCAAAAAATACTTTAGTTGGTTTGCCAGAAACCGACAAGGCATAAACAGAAAAAAGTTAAAAACAATATTCATACATTAATGTTTGTGCTTCACTTGATTCTTACAATATATCAGTAAATGTCAGCGAAACTCTGGTAAGCTATAATAGAACAATAAATTACCTACACATGTTCTACTGCAGGTTGCAGAGGAGCAGGAATCTCCTCAGGCTATCTCAAGCACAGTGACACAAACTGAAATGACCAGGTCCTTTCCTCAGCACTGGCACATCAAAACAAAAACAAAAAACAATCCATGGTGGAACACTCCTATAATACTTTCTCTTCAGAGTGAATGAAGAGTCTGTAAGAAAACCTCCCACCAATGATGTGGTGCACTTATAAGAAAGAGGCCCCCATCTCAAGACATGCACAACCTCAACGTTGGAACCAACTGAGCTGTGGTCTGTCCTTAAACACCCATGACAGTTTTTAATTAAACTGGAAGGCCTGCCTGATGCCTACTTCTAGCTGAAGCTAGTTATGATCTGGGACTACAGTAGCGAGGCACCCCAACTAGAAGCCGATACTTACAGGTTGCTGGCTTCCTCCTTCCCCAAGTTCCAAACTATGATCTCTCCTTCCCCAACTTGGCCTGCGCTAGGATGGCATCAATAAATGGACCAGAACCCAAATACAGCGTACCTTACCTGGAAGAGGAGGAGAAAATCACAAGGCTCACTGGGCTAACCTAGGAGCGGAAAACCTAACAATCTCCTTCAGGCAAGACTCCCCCTGCCAAAAGAAAAATCTTCAGAAGAATAAATATATTTATTTTAAAGGTCTTTGTGTGGAGCTTCAAAGGGTTGTTCTTGCTGCGTCTGCCCTGGGACTTAGAGGCCAACTGCAGTAAACTTGGCTGATTTCATTCATTGTTGAGCAATCAGCATGCCAGGGTTAGAGCTGGGCCTAGCTCTCGGCCTTCAGAGTGCCCAGCTACCAGAATCCATTTCAGCCACCATACCCATGCCGGCCTACATGTGCCCCAGCAGCAGGCCTGTGAAGCTTGAGCATGCCTGGTCCCAACCCCTCAAAAGGATAAAATGATTTCAAGGAGCCTGCTACATCTGAGCAGGGTAGAAGGTATGTACAGTGTGTGATTCTAGTAGATTGCAACACAGGGCTATGTGTAAAAGGATTAGGTTATGTGGCCCAGAACTGCCTTGTGGGTGGAAGACTAGGCCCTCACATGGGCCATGTGGTTGGGCACCAACAGTGACATGGGGCTGTAGGTGGCCAAGTGTTTCCCCTGCATGCAGCTAACCCCAATGTAAAAGTGAGACCAACACAGACACATATTTAAAAAAAGCTGGATCAAGGCACAAGTAAGGGAATGCTTCATTCTGGCGGTATGTTAAATGCTTACTGCTGATTGCTGATGGACTTTTAGGCTACATTACTGATGATAAAGCTAATTGAAATTTACAGGTATAAACACTGATCCATTTCTAACCACTGACTAAAAAAACACACCATAAAGGGAATCTGTCAGGGATGCTTTGCTGTTCATGTTTTACAAGTTTTCACTTCTTCTTGCATTCCCTAAGAGCATTTGCTTTTTCCAGAAGTGTTTCTGTATTTTTTCTCAAGCAATATTGGACTCTTGCATGATGCATATCATGAATTAAGCCAACAAAGGTGTCTGTGCAAGTTCAGATTAAGCTCATGGCAGGGTCCAACTGGGAACTCTGTAGTTGAGGCTGAAGGCAGCACAAGTTACTAGCAGTGTCTGTTAATGGGTCATGGAGGTGTTCAGAGTACACTCTTCTCGAATTCTTGGCCTATGCCAAGCACACAGTGCAACAGTCACCTTTGTGCCAATTGTAATAACCATTCTATGTAAAAAGGTGTGAAGGATGTATACGTAGCTGTGGAAATATTTGAAAGTGCCAGAAGAAAATCAAATGCTGTGTTTACAGGTGAGGACAAAAAGAAAGTGATAATGTGATGTGTGAATTCTGAAGATATTCAGAAAGAGGATTTCAGAAATATGTCTAGTGAAAAGGGAATAAGTATTTAAAAGAGGAAAGTGGTGTAAAGGGGAGAATTGGGGTGACTGAGATACTTTGAAGATTACTACCCCTCCCACAGACCTTAGTAATGTTTGATTTAGAGTTGTGGTTTGAACCACTTTCAATTGTTAATGTTCACAACAAAATTAATGTTGATACTCATTTATCTGCTACTGCCGAGAGATATTGGCAAAGTAAATAAATTTGTCTCGTTTCAGTCAAATATTTGTTGATGTATGATATGTTTGGGTGCCAATAACAGAAATACAAAGTAGCACCCAACTACTGGTCAGGAGGCACGTTGTGTTAAGCACAGGATTTTAGTTCTCATGTTTTAAGGTACACTCTAAAATGTAAATGCTCTACACCAAAATTTACAATTGTTATCATAATTATATAGGGCAGGATTAACAAAGGTAAACTTACGCGTTTGTAAGACAGGCCTATGTTTTTATGTACAGAGTTGTCCTCCCTGACAGAGCAATCTTCACAGTTGTAAACTTACTATTAACTTGTAGATTGTAAATAGCTAAAAATAGTAAATTTACAAAAACGTGTATGTTTACTTTTGTGAATCATATCCACCGGCTACGTCTTTAAAAAAGGATCCATATTACACTTCTTTGATTATGCCCCATTCAGAGCTCTCCCCCCCCAACTTGTTCATCCCACTTAAAACTCTGGACTTACCAAACGTTTTTGAAAAAGTTTTTGCAGTTGTTTTCCTTCCCTTATAAACACACTGATGACATCCTTTTCAGTTGAATACAGCCACCTTCTCGAAGTCAACAGAAAAGCTCTCAAGCACTCCATGCAAGCTCTATGATGAACAGTTGTTACAAAGCCCTGCAAAACACCAACAATTAGTTACATTATGTTGGTGAGGTCCCCAAAAATGGAAAATAAATCTTTGCATGAATTACTTTATATTTGTAATATTCCAGAGGAATGCAACTTGAATAGCAGTGTCTAGTTAATATTATTTTTAAAATCCTACACGACTGCAGGAGTATCTTACTTCCTGTACTAATATTTTTGTGGATGGACCCTAAATGTCCAACTCCCTATTAGTAAAAGTGCAAAGAGGGCACAGTCCTGTTTGTACTAATTACAAATAAACATTTCTTGAACACTGCCAATTTAGATGTTGTGGGGTCAAATCACAAATGCATTTAAGAGTACGTTGAGTGGTACTTGATTAGTACTACTTCCTGTGCTCATTTGTGAATTGACCCTGGTATGGTATGTTATGGTATGGTATGGCATAGGAAGACATGTCATGGCATGTCATGCTATTCTTTGTGTTGTGTTCTGTTGCCACAGAATTATTTCACTGGGTTCTCTTGATTCCCATATTGGATGGTATTTTGCACTAATAAAATTCTACTTTTGGATATTTTTTCAATACAGTAACAGGCTTTTTGCTGCTAAAAATTATAATCAAGCAAAATGAATACATCTATACAGACAGACATTCAGGACATTTTAAAGTTCAAATTCTAGAAATTTCTTCAGTACACATTCTTTGAAACAATTGTAAAAGATATAAAACAATGCTGAAAAAAGATTCATTCCTGTTCGAAAGGGGTCTCTAGTTGCCAGTGATGTACACCCTGTCCAAGTAGGGACCTTCACTCTAGTCAGGGTAAGGGAGCCACACATCTAACCCCTCCTCACCCCCTTGGTAGCTTGGCTCAAGCAGTCAGACTTATCACAGAGGCAATGTGTAAAGTATTTGCACACACACACAATAACACGGTGGAAACACCTCAAAAGTACTCCAGTTTAGAAAAATTGCCAATATTTAGCTGAATAAACCAATGCCAAAACAACAAAAATCCAACATTCACAAGTCAACATTATCACTTTTTAAAAGTTTAAGCAAGTCTTAATCCATAGGAATCAATGGATGTATCTCTTTATCACAAAGTACCTGGGATGCATCAAAAACAAAGAAGATTCCGGCCACAGGGGAGGTGAGGTGCGGGAAAAGGAAAGTGATACGTTGGTTCCTTACTGCACAGGGGAGGTGATACATCGATTCTTTCCTTGCAGGTGAGACAATGCATTGGTTCCTTACTGGTCTTTGATGTCCTTGAAACTTCTTAACAGGTGGCACCTTTGGGAGCTGGCTGTAGAAAGCCAAGTCCAGTCCTTTCACTCCCCAGACAGAAGTAGCAAGCACAACAATGCAACAGGCAGAGTGGCAGTCCCTCTTACAGCATCCAGCTCTTCTTCCTCTCAAAATTTCCTCAGTCCAGAAGGATTCTAACTACGTGGTGTCAGAGGTCCAGTACTTATACCAATTTCTGTCTTTGAAGTAGGCAAACTTCAAAGAGAAGCCTTTGCAGTGCACAAGACTCTGCCTATCCCTGCCCTGGCCCAAGACACACTCCCGGTGGTTGGAGACTGCTTTGTGTGAGGACAGACACAGCCCTATTCAGGTGCAAGTGTCAGCTCCTCCCACCACTTTAGCTCAGGAAGGCCCAACAGACCATGCAGGGCACACCTCAGCTCCCTTTGTGTGATGATGTAGAATGATTGCACAAACAGCCCAACTGTCATCCTGACCCAGACGTGTATTCAGCAGACTGGTAGAGGCACAGAAGAAAATGCCCACTTTCTAAAAGTGCCATTTTCAAACTTACAATTCAAAAAACAACTTCATCAAAAGATGTATTCTTAAATTGTGAGTTCAGAGACCCCACACTCCATATCTCTATTTGCTCCCAATGGGAAATGACACTTAAAGTATATTTCAAGGCAATCCTCATGTCACCCTACGGAAGAGATAGGCCTTGCAATAGTAAAAATCGAACTTAGCAGTATTTCACTATCAGGACATGTAAAACACACCAATACATGTCCAGTCTTTAAAATACCATGTACCCTGCCCATGGGTCAATTTGGGTCTACCTCAGGGGTAACTTACAAGTATTAAAAGGGAAGGTTTGGGCCTGGGAAGTGGGTGCACTTGCCAGGTCAAAATGGCAGTTTAAAACTGTACACACAGATACTGCAGTGGCAGGCCTGAGACATATTTACAGGGCTACTCATGTGGTGGCACAATTAGTGCTGCAGGCCCACTAGTAGCATTTGATTTACAGGCTCTGGGCCACACGTGCACTGTACTAGGTACTTACTAGTAGATCAAATATGCTAATTATGGAGAAACCAATGATCAATACAATTTAGACAGAGAGCATATGCACCTGAGCACTGGTTGGCAGTGGTAAAGTGCTTAGACACCTAAAGCCAACAAAAACAGGTCAGAAAAATAGGAGGAAGAATGCAAAAGGGTTGGGGATAACCCTGCAAAAAGGGCAAGGTCCAACACCTGTCTTACTGGTGGATTAGATGTATTTCAGTTGTATTAGCTATACATTAAGTTAAGAAAAGACATTCTGAAAATTGTAGAGACTAAGATTGACAGTGTTTGAAGTAGTGGGGATGATGGTAACTGTGGGGTTGGATGATAGCAGGAAAAAAACAAAATACATGACAACATTTCTAATTTGTTCTTTCATTAATTTCCTAGTTGTGCTGCTGACCTGAGCTCATCCACAATTTCTGAAAAAGGGACACTCACCGGGTTGTTGGTCAGTATCTCATTCTTTTGTTCAAAGACTTTCACCTGCTTTTACAGGCCCTGGTGCTATCCATCTAGATGAAAATAATGTTCTGCTCTTAACTGCTTATCACTTCAACCCCAGTGGTAATAGCCAATACCTTTGATAATCTTTCCAATCTCCTGACGCATCTATCTTGGCTCAGAAAGTTTTTTTTCTTAAATATAGAGCCACCCACCTTGAAAAGCCATCCAAGCTTCAAGGAAAACTCACTAGCATATGAGGTGCATGATCAACAAGTAAAGCTGAATCCCAAAGGAGGCTTGACCAAAAATGGGAAATCAGTCATTTTCCAAGTATTGCCCCAAATTGTAGAATTGTCTGCCAGAAAATATTAGATGCTCCGGTTCATCCCTCATTTTGCATAACGTGTTTATGAAATACTTGCTCAAAGGATAATTTCTCAGAGACATGGTCTAATGATGTAAGCTTGTTATGTTTGAAGACTCTGCTTTGCTGATAGTTCCTCAGTTTACCTCACATCACTCTATTTACCCCTTAGGTGAGTCCATGAAGACACTCAAACAAGAATCACTGCTGCAGTTTGTAGGAAAGTAGCCTCATTCTAGCTTGGTTACCCCCACTTTTGGCCTGTTTGTCAGTGTGTTTGACTATGTCTACAGGGATCCTGCTAAACAGGACCCCAGTTGTTATCCTCTCTCCCTTAAGTTTGGTTGTTGATTACTGTTAACACAATATTTCACCCACAATGGGCAATCTGGTGCCCCTTATAAGTCCCTAGTATATGGTACCTAGGTACCCAGGGCATTGAGGTTCCAGGGGATCCCTATGGGCTGCAGCATATATATATCCCCAGCCATAGGGAGCCCATGCAAAGGCTTCTGCAGGACCGCCATGCGTGAAAAGGTGCAAGCACCATTTCACTGCCATTTACACTGCATCAGGTCACTTATAAGTCAGCCCTAAAGCAGGCCCTCCAACCCTGGGGGCAGGGTGCAAAGTACCTCTGTGTGAGGGCACCCCTGCAGTAGCGGAGGTGCCCCCACGACCTCCAGGACCATTTTCCCAGACTTTGTGAGTGCGGAGATTCTATTTTACGTGTGTACTGGACACAGGTCACTACCTATGTCCAGCTACATAATGGTAACTCTGAACATAGGGATGTTTGGTATCGAACATGTTGGAATCATACCCCAAGGCATGCATTTATTGTATGATTCCATGCACTCTGGGGGCTCCTTAGAGGACCCCCAGTATTGCCATTTCAGCCTTCTGAGGTTTTCCAGGCAGCCCCAGCTGCTGCCACCTCACAGACAGGTTTCTGCCCTCCTGTTGCTTGAAAAGCTCAAGCCCAGGAAGGCAGAACAAAGGATTTCCTTTGGGAGAAGGCTGTTACACCCTGTCCCTTTGGAAGTAGGTGTACAGGCCTTGGAGGGGTAGCCTCCCCAAACCACTGGAAATACTTTGAAGGAAACACTTGGTGCCCTCCTTACATAAACCAGTTTACACCGGTTCAGGGACCCCCAGTCTCTACTCAGGTGCAAAACTGGGCAAAGGAAAGGGGAGTGACCACTCCCCTGTCCATTACCACCCCCTGTGGTGGTTCTCAGAGCTCCTCCAGAGGGTCCGCTGGTTTTGCCATCCTGGATTCAAGGTTGGCAGGGAACTCTGGGAGCATCTGAGTGGCCAGTGCCAGCAGGTGACGTCACAGCCATCCCCTGATAGGTGCTTACCTGGTTAGGTGACCAATCCCCCTTTCAGGGCTATTTAGGGTCTCTTCTTTGGGTGGTTCCTCAGATTCGGACTGCAAGACTACAGCAGGAATCCTCTGCATCCTCCACTTCGACTTCTCACTGAAGAAACTACATCTAGACCCTCCAGGAACTCTACAAGCTGCAAGAAAGAAGCAAGACAACTTCTGCAACATTGTGTCTCCAGCTTCTGCCAGCAACTGCAACTGTTTCCCAGTTGTGCATCCTCTAAGGACAGCCTGTTTTCAGCTTGCACCAGCAGAACAAAGGAATCTCCCTTGGGGTGAAGGAGTCACTCCCCTGCTTCTGCAGGCACCAACTGCAACGATGACCGGCTGCGTGGATCCCCTCTCCTGCTGAGCTGCATGGATCCTGCATCACGGGTGGTGGACTGAAGTGGTCCCGATGATCCTCATGTCCAACTGTCCAACTTTGGTGGAGGTAGAGCTTGTCTCCTCACGCAAGACAGTACACGTGTGCACCGTGAGTTTTGCAGCTGCTGAGGCTTGTTGGCATCCTTCCTCCAAGTTCTTTGTGCATCTTGTAGCTTCAGCCCCCAGCACCCTATCCTGCGACGCACAGCTTCCTAAGTGGTTCTCCAGTGTCGTTGGAGCCCTTGTCCTAGTGCTGCATGGGCCTCTTTTGCACCTTCCTTGTGCCTCTGCTGTGGGATTCCTGTGTGTGCTGCCTGGTCTTCTGTGGGCTCTCTGAGTTGCTGAGTGTCCCCTCCAACTCCACCTCCTAAGTAGAGTCCACCTGGTCCTTCCTGTTCCCGGGCAGCACCATTTTCCGCTAACTGCGAGCTTTGCGTGTGCCAAGGCTTGTTGGCAGACTCCAGCGACGCAAACCAGACTGCAATCCTCCATCCAGTGTAGGACATCACTTGCACCAACCAGGAACCCGACTTTGTCTTCTTGGGTGTAGTACTGACTGTTCTTCTTCACCCGTGGTTCTTCTTTCGCACCTTCATCTGGGTTAGAAGGGGTTTGTGTTCTTCCTGGACTCTTATGTGCTTCTTGGACTTGATCCCCTCCTTCCACAGGTCTTCTTGTCCAGGAATCCACTGTTGGTGTCTTGCAGTCTCTTCTGGGTTTTACATAAGTCTTATTCTTGTTTCTGTGTGTGTTCTGGGAAAGTTACTGTGTTTCACTCCTGCTTTCCTGGTCACTAGGGTTGCTTCTAGTACTTACCTTTGGGGTTTTCTAGTACTCCCAGCTCCCCTATACACACTACACTTGCCTAGGTGGGAGACCGACTTTCACATTCCACTTTCTTAGTATATTGCTTGTGCTCCCCCTGGGCCCATTTCTAACTATTGTGATTTTCACTAATTGCACTGTTTTATGCCTATTCCTGCATACTAGTGTATATCATTTGTGTATTACGTACCTCCTAAGGGAGTATAGTCTCTATGGTATTTTTGGTATTTGTGTCACCAAAATAAAGTACCTTTATTTTTGTAGCACTGAGTATTTTATTTCATGTGTGTGAGTAATGTGTGACTACAGTGGTATTGCATGAGTTTTGCATGTCTTTTAGATGAGCCTTGGCTGCTCATCCACAGCTACCTCTAGACAGCCTGGCTTCTAGACACTGCCTACATTTCATTATTAAGGGATAACTGGACTTGGTATGAGGTGTAAGTACCATAGCTACCCACTACAAGCCAGACCAGCCTTCTACATTGTTGATAGTTCCTCAGTTTACCTCATATCACTCTGTTTACTCCTTAGGCGAGTCCATTAAGGCATTGGAACAAGAATCACTGATGCAGTTCTCCTAACTTGTGGCTCCCACTGTCTAGCGGTCTATTGCTATTCATATTAAACTTGGTTACAAGTACAGCATCCCACTATCCACTGATTAGGTTGAGTGCCATAAATTCTTTAATAAATAATTTCTTGACACCATCTCACAATGCTATTTCTGTAAATGGTACATGCCCAGATGGGGCCAGTTCTGCTTATCTCAGACACAATCACCTGCAGAAGTAGATTCTACTGTGATTGGGAGGGGCAGCTCAATATTATGTTCTTTTCCTGGAAGGTCCAAGAATAAAAAGTTGGCACAACAGACCACAGTGTTTTGGTGTCTTTTGGCAGAAGAGGAAAATTGTCTACCAATTGTTAACGAGTACTAGTGGAATGCAAGCATTAGGGGCCAGAATTTGGTGCAGGGATTTTGGGGGTGTGAGATCTCTGACTCTGGCCAGTATTTAGCACCTAACTGCCACAATTATAGTCTTTGGCCCCAGAATGGGGAATAACTGCACAGAGACAGGCATACCAGTTCATTTTCCATGTATTTATTCTCTGATTTCATGAAAAAGCCACTGACATTTTCTGTCCGCTGAGACTGGGATGAAAATATTGTTGGGAGGTTTAACTGGAGTCAATGTGTGGTGGTAGGGGGGCAGGGGAGGGAAGGGGAAGGCCTGGGCCTGACTCATTTAATGTGATATGTTTTCCCTGTAGTGTAGCTGGAGTCTGGCATGTGCTGCACAGCACTTCTGTTGTCAGCCCAACGTCAGCAGTACCAAGGTTGATTTGCCTATGGCTGGTTACTATTGTGGGTGGGTAAAAATCCTGAACTGAAATGCGCCCAAGCAATTAACAAGGGTTAGGATTCATTCACTACCCACCACTTGTTTGCTTTCATCAGAGAACTGGTGTAGGTCTAGGTTCCTCTTTTTCAATCAGTCCAATTACTTTATTCATAATGGTATTAGGTTGTATATGATGACAGGAGGTTCTTTTAAGTATATTTTAAATTGGCAGCTGCAGAAGCTTGGCGAGGCATAATTCAATTTTTGCATTGCTTAGGAGATGCTTTGTCAATCTGAGTGAGGATATGTGACTAGAAAGAAATCAGTCCATGCTTTATTTATAGGGAGACAGTGCAGATGCGTGGCAAGAAAATAGATGGAACTGAAGGTTGCACATTATTAATGAGGTAGTCTGAAGCAATGATAAACATATCTCTTTTGGCTTCAAAGAAGTCCAGTTAGGTCCATGCATACTAACATTTTGAGTCACAGCTGAGCCACTTTTTTGTGCCTCTACAATGCAAAATGTTAGTTGGTATTTACTAAGCCATTCAAGGATCAACTTGGCTCACCTTGCATGATTTTTAAAAGAAAATATAAGGCAATGCAACCCCTTGCGCTGCGTTGTATTACACTATGTCTGAGAGACGTTCCATGGGCGCAGCATGAACTTTCCCGTGCACTCATCAATGGATTTTGGAGCATTCCTAGATTTACTGGAGCTACTAAACCTGCAAACACATCAATATGCTATGCCCTCCCCAGTGAGGCGCAGGGCTGACAGCCTTGGTGTGGTCTTCCCCCATTTTTTTGCCTTCACCCCTCCTGATGTCTGAATTTGTTTTAGCTTTCATTTTGGCTAAACTGTTTGTGCTCTCTCTCTAAAACATGATAAAATAGGCTTACACCTAAATGGCACATTTAATTTACTTATAACTACCCAGTATGTGGTACTAATTGTACCCAGGGCTTGTAAATTAAATGCAGCACTCATTGTGCCACCCACTAAAGTAGCACTTTAAAACATGTCTCAGGCCTGCCGTTTTGGCTTGTAGGGCAGTGTTAAAATGCCAAATCAACTTGGCTAAATAAACCTTTTATAAGGCCTAAGCCCTGCTTTTTAATACATATGTCATCCCTAAGGAAGGCCATAAATAGCCCATAAGACAGGGTGCATTGTATTTCAAATGTAGGACAAGTGCAATTAGGTTTTACATGTCCTGGTAGTCAAAAACTCCTAAATTGTTTTTTCACTACTGTAGGGCCTATCTCTCCCATTGGATAACATTGGGTTACCTTGTTACATTTAATAAGTACTGATCAGGAACTTCTAGAAATGCATGTTGGGACTCAAACAAATTATAATTTAAAATTATCCTTAATGGTAATGTTGGATTTTAAGTCACAGTTATGAAAATTCCACTTTTAGAAAGTTGTCATTTTCCTGCTCTAATCGTCTGGTGCCTGCTGCCAGTGTCCTGGGTCACATGATTGTGAACGGCTCTGATGTTGGGCTTTGTGTATGCCTCCCAGACAGTGAGACTAAGGCGGACTATTTGTTGCCAGGATGGGCCATCCTGCCATGATGGCTGGGGGCAGAGCTTTTCCCTGCCCCACTTACACTTCAAAGGGCTGCCTCCAGCCCACACACAAATTAACCTGACCCTGGATTTTTGTCACCCCAGACTTTTTGGAACCCTGGCAGAGGAAGGGAAGAACTGTCCAGAACCAGATGTGTTGGTAGGCCAGGGTGTTCCCTTGCTTTAAAGGCTTGCACCAGATATAAATATTGGTTCTCTTGATTCATTCATCAATATACCCCTTGATCTCTAGACTTTACAGAAGAAGAACTACCTTCTCCCCTGGAGGAGTGCCCTGCTGATTGCAATATGCTTATTCTCCAGAGGATTACCCTGCTCCTACCAGAGGACTGCCCTGCTGCTTTAGATCTGTCTTCTTTCCCAGAGGACTGCTCTTCTGGTTTAGGCCTGTCCTGCTTTCTGAGAAAGAAGCCTGGACCTGCTCCTTTCATCCCAGACTAACTTGAGTGACTCCAAGGGTTAGTTGTCTCACCTCCTGTTCTGAGCTACAGGGGTACAGCAAGCTCCAGAGGCCTCTATGCAACTGCCCAGCTGACCTGCTACAACTGAGCCTGCCTGAGCACTGCTGGCCTCTCCTGCAGTGAGCTCCTGATCCCCAAGAGGTCCCACCAAAGTCTTGGACCCTTGGCTGGCATCATTGGAGCTCCTCCTGTGATGAAAAGGAGAAATACTGAAATTTTGGCTTCTCTGCAACACCCGTTGTCCCACAATGATTGCCACCATAAAACTTCCTACATAGCACACTAATTGTGTTACCTGCAAAGGTCCTAGATAAAAAGCTTTCCTCTTTATTTAACATATTATTCTTGACTAGGTAGATTTCTGCCCTTCTCAAGGAACTGACTTTGTAAGGGTCTCCATTCTGGATCAACTTATGTTGATCACTGACCAAGGAGAAATCCCCCGTGATTCTCTTAAATTTCTTGGCGGCCTTTGATACTGTCTTCTAGCCCACCTTTCTTTCCAGTTATCAAGCTATAGATTGAGGTTAGTTTCGGGAGGTCGATCCCCTCTTCAATTTCTGGCCACACCCAAGTCACACATTTTGCTCCGTTCTGCTGTTCTTTCAAGCTCCTAAAATGGAGTGCTCTTCCTTTTTAATATATAGCTGGCCCTTTAGTAAAGCTCATCCACTTGCTTGACCTCTATTTAAATGCCTATGTAGATAACCCATAGATCATTCATTATTGGGCTTGACTGAAACACTCAACAGGACCTAAACCCATTTCCAGTACTGCAAGATCTCTTTCTTGGATGGGGAATGATTCACTCAAGAAAAACTCTGACAAGATGAAGGTCATGAAAGTGCAAGGAACAGCTGCTGTGTGGACCCATATCTATTTATCTACAGCTTTGGTAGATCCTCCCATTAGTGTCACTTCTGTCTACTACCTGAACCTTCTTTGCTAATTACAATTAAAAAAGCAACGTTTGTTGGCCTATTTTACATAAACAAGCTGATAATGAATTTACTGCCACATTCTTACCCTTATATCAGGATTCAGGCAGTCATTTTATATCACCTTTGCTACATTAATTTCTTGTGTCTGGTGGAGGCTACCTTCTTGTCTGGTGAGCTAATGCATACGGTGCAGAACACACCTGCACAACCTCTGCAGGACATTCAAGGCCATGCCTCTGTCACGGGCCATTTGACAAATCTGCATTGGTCAGCAAAGTCACTTGGCTTCTTATACTCCATCTCAATCTTTTCACTCCTCTTCAGCAAATCTTTATCTGCCTGCATCTAGGAAATGCATGAAGGAGAGTGTTTTTTCTGTTCTTACTTCTTCATTTTGGAACACCCTTCTTCCATTATCTATTCACAAATCAATCATATTGTATTCTTAAAAAGGTTGGAAACTTACCTGTTGACTAGAATCATCAAACTCCCTTACTTGCTTCTGTTTGGTCAGATATAATATACAAGGTGTACGATCTGAGCAGTCATTGGTCAATGTCTGTCCTGTCTGATTCACCTAATTCTTAATAACTTCTTACATCTTTTCTAGACTAGCCATGAGCAGTTTTTACATACATCATGTAGCTACCAACCTTCTGACTTTTCATTTGGCTAATTTTCCTGTGTTTAACTGAATATGAGCCACACCATTGATTGTAAGCAACCAATAACTACATATTGTGCAAATCTCATTAGGGCAACTAACAACTTTACTGCTACCAAGTAAAATCCTTATGTCCCTTACATTCAAATATTTGAAACACCCTTATGGTATACGTACATACATTTGCCCCTGCCATGAACTCTGACAGACATCCTAAATATTCCACAAAGAAATGCTGCTCAGGGTTTCAGAAAAGATCTGTATGGAGCCTTTCTACATGCAGATTATTTCAACATCAACAACAGATTGTGCCAAACCAAGATAGACTTTCTTGCGATCTTGGATTTTTGGTTAACTACAAGTGGACTGACTGGCTAATCAAAATGTTCCTATGCTTTGAGGCAACCAACTTAGTATGGACCAAAATTAAAGTTGCACTTCTCCTCATCTGATTGGAAAACTGCAATTGTTCTTTAACTACATGCATAAACCAGGCTCAGTGAAAGCCTATATCTATTGTGCTCAATAACAACTCAGTCTTACCAGTAGTCATTCATCATTTATCTGTCTGGTTCATAGAAAGCCTTCGTAAATGAGTTCCAAAGCTGGCCAAGAAATTATCCACCATTTGCTAAATACATATTACCATTAATACTAAAGGCTAAAAACAAATGCATCACTTATATTCTAAATTAATACAACAAGTAAGAAGTTCAAACAGTATTGCTCTACCACACATATGATCACTCATTGGACTGGGCTCATTTTTGTAAGATAACTGCATGAACATTGTCTTAGAGTGACTATGCCCTTCGTTCACCTAGGCTAACTTCAGCTAGTGCAAAGGACCCTCCCAGCTCTCTAAAGCCTTAAATTCAACATGTAGAGACCTTGTGTATTTGAAAGACATCTCCTTGCATTCTAGCTTTAATCTACTACTGGCTACTTCATATCTTCACTACTACATGCCCCATGTCACAACTCATTAACAAACTATATCACTTCTGTTACAGTCAACCTCATTCACATGTCTAAAGAGGTAATAATTCCAAATCTAAGTTCTTCATAAAAACATTTCTACAGTTTAAGAGAAAGGGGTGTGCTTTGGAAATCATTCCAAATCTAAGTGCTTCGTAAAATCATTTTTACAGTTTAAGAGAAAGGGGTATGCTTTGGAAATAATTTTCTTTAAGTTAAGTTCTCCACACAATAAATTAAGCAGTGCATAAATGCAAAGGGATACCAAGAACAAGTGTAACAGTAAAAGAACATCACCTCAAAAGTATAGATGCAGCTCTGAATAAGGATATGTAATTCTTCAAACTCATTAAAGAGCCTTCATCCGAATTCTAGCTTCCCACAGATGTTGACAATTGTTGGGAGTTTGCAGCCAATTACACTGGCATAATATATAAGATAAGAGGAAACATCCATTCAACCAGTATGCCACATTATCATCAACAATTTAGCCTCACAAAAATCACTTTTTCAACCATTTCAAAGTTAGTCTATCACATAATGATGAACCACACAAAAATGAGATATTCTTCCCGATCACTGGGAATACTGCAATATCCTGGGACTAAGAGAAGCAATACTCATTATATTGTTGAGGAAGTCTCACCCACAATTTTGTGGCTTGCTTTATCATAGGCAACTTCAACCCATCTTAATAACATAATACTATCAGGGTGGATTCGACCTCAGTGAGAAGTTGTTCAGGGTAAGGGTGGCTGCACAATCAAGGAATTCATATTATTATGTAAAACTGCCTCTTCATAAACCCAAGGAAATTCCTTTATTTTAGGGTACACAGAGTAGGATTTCAAAAACAAAGACAATGCATGACCTTGAGTCCTATGTTTCTGTCATCCTTAAAGGTGTTTCCATGTCTCAGTCCATAAGTTAGGCTATGAAGAGTTATGGGCTTTCATCAGGGTGATGGGGACCCCTATCCTAAGAGCTATTTGTTCCCTTGCATGTAGGTAAGAATACATCTTACCTTGGAGGTAGAAAGTGTCTATTATCACAGTAGCTTATGATTAATATAACAACCTGCGGCAGAACACCTATTTACACATTTATCATGAAGTATCTCCTTAGATGTACCTATTTTATCTTTTGACAGCCGAACCACATCACATGTAACTTAAGCCTCTCAACCACACAGAGACCTAGCTCTTGTTTTTTCATTAGAACAAATGTGAAACATTTGTAGGCCTTGATTCTGGGTGTGATATTTTATCGCTAAATTTTGTAGCATACTTCCATCACAAAACACTGTAATGGTAACAACCAAAAGTTAATATAGATGATCACAGTCCTGCAAAATGATTGTCAGATTTTAAATTCTGTCTAATTATTTATGCACAACAGAAAATATACAAAATTCCTTTACCAGTAAAAATCGTTCTACTGGTAAAGGAAGAAGCCATGATCCTAAAACACCAGACTCATGTGTCTAAGTGTTCTAGATTCAAACTTAATAAAAACTGGAAAATATACTTCTCCCAATTTAAAGTAAGGGGCTGCTTTCCCTTGAAAGGTAAACATCTCCTGAAATCAAGCACTGGTGACTATAAGGCAATGGCAGCTCAACCATAAGAGACAGGTAATGAAGGACAGTGTGTGCTTGTCTTTCCTACAGGGACAATTGGTGTGTGAGCCCCGAAGGTCCACAGCAGAACTGCAGGCCTTTTTTATGCTATCAGGATGCAGCTGGTATGTAGGTCCAGTGAGTCCCAGACCAGTGCACTGCTGGACAGGGTTAGGAGATACTTCCAAGCGTGACTCTGAGATAATACTTCAATCACCCAAGCAATTTAAAATGGTTAAGGGTTAAAGCTCACGCCATGCTGGCTGGAGATGGGTGGGTACCTGGTGGGCTCTCACAAATGTGAATGGCAACAAAGGAAACAATGACTCCAAGAGAGAAGGTAGTCACCAGGTTGAGTGTGAGGCAGCTTATCTGAGCTTGAACGAAGGGTATCTGGTTGCTTGTCTGGGATAGAGAAGGCATCCATGCAGGCAATTTCAGTATCCACACCCTGGCAGAATAACATCAACTGGGCAGCAGCATTATCCCGAAGACACGGGCAACACTCTGCCCCATGTTTAAGAAGAACAAGAGCAAGATCTACAAATGTCTGTGCTGATACAAATCTACCCTACTTGCAAGTAGCTTATTTTTAGAGTCCTTGAAAGCAGGGCACCATTTGGCTTCCACTCTGTGCCAGTAAATCGCCAAAGGTTGGCACTGCTGACAATCAAAATGGGTGCTGAGTTCACCTGCGCAAAATAGCTTATTGGAAGGTGAGGCCATGCCCTCCTTTCAAAATGCACTGTGTCTGTGGAGGCTGGTGCCCATGAAACACCAGTCAGATACAATATCCTGGAGCCTACTCTTGTGAGAAACTTTGAGTATTCTCCTAAAGAAGGACCTGGAGGCAAAGGAAGTACAGAGAAAAAAGGAGAGGGTACTCTTTCTTGTTTCTCTCTGGGCAGCAACCATCCTTCATTCTGTGTCTACCATTATAAACTAAAACTATGTTCCCCTTCATCTAAGGGTAGGAAAATATGATTGGGACCATTCTGATGTTGGGTTATGGTAACTGCCGAAGTCATGAACATAAGACTTAAGGTTTTCAAACAATGCCTCATGTTACTGGACTTATTATACAAGGGTGGGTCAGTAGATATTGCTCCTGGGTGCAGCTACTGTACCTCATATTTAAAAAATGCCATCAGAAGCTGAATACTGTGCCAGAACCAGGGCAAGAGGGTATTGCAGAACAGGGTGTGGAGAGCAAATGAGGATCTGTCCTATCTTATGGAAAATTAATGGTGTCTCTAGATCATGGGCTTAGATTGGTCTCATAAGATTCAAAAAGGGAAAAATGCAGGGGAACCTCCTATCCACAGGAAATATTATTGTGAAAGAAACAGTTCCACCAAGGTCAGACCTTTTATCGTTTAGAGATTATTTTTAAATGGGTGTTGAAATTCATATGGTTCTTTTCTGTGAGATTGTGGTGCATTTCTTTTACTGTATACCTGAATGCACGGTTCCACCTTTGTGGAAAAAAAGAAGCATTTTGCTGCCTTCCAGCTTTAGACACCAAAACTCATGGGAACCGAGTACTATTACTTTACTAAGCAGGGAACAAGTCGAGGGTATACGCAGGTGATGGCACTTACCCACTCATTTCACAGGGTGGAGGACATCTATCATGCCAAGAACTTGGGCCCAAGTAAAACATGCTGAGCTAGTATTGGTGTAATTTTCAGACACCAGGACACATTCAGCAGTTCCTGCACATTGCCTGCGTTCGTTCACAGCAACAACGTAGAGGCAGTGAGGGAGCTTTCTCATTTTAAAGTCCAGCTGGGCCCAAAACAAAGGCTGAATTTAACGGGTCCTCAAGTGTCCTTTATTTCAAGTATCCTGGCTAAGAGCTATCTTGAGAACCACACCTAGATGCAAATGTAATGGAGGGGCAACCAATGCATACATCTTGCAATCACTTCACAAGTACTTAAGAGGGACATGCTTTTGACTTTGTTCAGTCACTGTATAAAAGAGATATGCTTGCACTCTGAGAATACCAGATGTGTTGGTCTGTCCCAGAACTTACATAAATAACAATTTGAATACCATCATAGGTGTCCAAGATGGAGCCCATGTGAGACTGTCCTCTTAGAGCTCCGCTGCACGGGTGCCACATTGGGGTGGATGCCCGGCTCCCTCAGGCACCACATTGAATGTAACTGTGCCTGGAGTTGACCCTAACCATCAGGGCAAGGCTTGACCCTATTCTGCCTGGAGAATCCACCCTAGAGACTGACAGGAGCCGCAGTGATCAGGTGGCTGCGCGACTAAGATGGCGACCATGGCGGAGCCCTGAGCCAGAGCCTCGTGATGGGCCCTGCCTGCATCAGCCTTCCTGGCCCTGTGGAGAGTGGCACCTTGTTTGGGCAAATGAGGAGGACCTCATTGCCACCACCGAGACAGAGGGGGCTCTGCACTGCTTGTCGCCTCACAACAGCACTGGATGGGAGCTGTCCCTGGGGGCTGAACGCCACTCGCTGATGGAGGATCGCACTCCTGCCTAGACCCTACATCCATTACTGCATAGCGTGGCCCAATGACCCCATGTGGGCAGCTCCTGCAACGGATGACCCTGTGTGGGCAGCCCTAGAAGAGGGGACCCCATAGCCATTGAGTGCCCATCTCTGGCCCTCCACCATCAACACTGGGCCCTGTTGTTCTGTGGGGAATGCGGACTACTGGAGGACTTGATCATTCAGGCTAAACTAGCAGACATCCTGCAGATCTACAGTGCCCCTTCTCTGCTTCGACCAAGGCTGCCTCACGACACAGACATGTCCTCGCAACGCAATGCCAAAACAGTTGCCACGCTTTAAGATATGTTCGCCAAATCCCTGTCAAAGAAATTGTACCAGGGCTAGGAGACGCTCTCGTCCACACCTCTAAAAAATGGCTGCAACAAGCTCTGAAAGTGAAGAAGCAAAGTTTAGAAAGGTGTTCCAGGAGAACCTCTTTGGGACCCTCAAAGGCGATATTGCAGCGCTCAAGCAAGAAACTGCAGAGGACGTCAAAAATATCAGACAAATTAACTTTCATGAAGTTAATCCAGTTACTCTATACACTCACGGTAGCTCCATTGCATCTGAACGCCAATGTCATTGCACCTTTTGAGGTGTCCAGGAGTACCCGACAGGGCTGCCCTTTGTCACCTATTCTCTTCACGATAGCTATGGAGCCGCTTGCTGCTCCATTTTGCCAGCATCATGCTCATTGCAGTCTTGCCTTCACCCCAAACAGGGTCCTCGTCTCACTCAATGCAGATGATGTTACGCTATACGTTAGAGACCCACAAGTGCATCTACAGTAGAGCCTCTTATTAGAGAAGTTATTGGCTTTGGTGGGCTCTCAGTCATAGAGATCAATTGGACAAAGTTGGTTATTTTCCCACTGACTGAAACGGCGCTCCCATTCACCTCAGACTTCTCGCTCACATGGGCAGACAGTCCTACCAAGTATCTTGGAGTGTGGCTCAGTAGAGACGCGGACGAGTTGTGGAAGAGTAACTACGGCCAACTACTCACATGGCTAGAGGGCAGACTTGAGAGATGGAGGCGTCTACCTCTATTGTTGACGGGTTGCTTAGCTATTGTTAAGATGGTGGTCCTTCCCAAATTTCTATATCTCTTCCTTAACCTATCATTCCTGCTGCCGCTGCACTTTTAGCGCCCGCTTAGATCACATCTTATCTCTCTGGCTTGGGCTGGCAGACAGCTGGGCATTGCATGTCAAGTTTTGACCCTACCGTTTGAGCAGGGAGGACTAGCTTCTCCCGACATGGTTCTATATTACTTTTGTGCCCAGGCTCATTTTGTACATTACTGGCTATTTCCTATACTGTTTCTTACCCCCATGGCTCCTGCAACTGACCTGGCTGCGCACTACCCCTTACAGATGGTGATGTTCTTGACTCCCCAGTGAAGGCATGTGAAAGTTGATCCAGTGATAGGTACGGTTTGGGCGTGGAACGAACTCCGACGCAGAGCACGCCTTGAGCATCTTTTTGCTCCTGCTGTGCCACTTATTGACCATCCTGCCTTTCCCATTACTGCTCGTTCAGGTACGCGCATTCGATTGTGCAAACTGAACCTGACATCTATGGGTGACATTTACCCTAATGGCACCATTATTGCATTACAGCAGGCCCTTTCGGAACATGGTACCAATTTCTTCGATATGTTCACATACTATCAACTTCGAGCAGCACATCTTGAGCTATAGGGCACATAACCTGATGCCCCACCTACGTTCCAGAAACTGCAGACAATGCTGACTAATCCATCCCCTCGGTGGTTGACAATGCGGCTTTACACAGAAATGCAGACCACAGCACCAATATGCCCTCCGCAGAGAAAGATGCAGTGGGACTCCGCTATAACGCCACCTCTCACAGATGAACAATGGCTATACTGCTGCACGCAGGCATGCATGCCCTCCCCCCCCGAAGGTTCTGCCTTATCCATTTCAAATACATACACTGGCTATACTACACCCTCATGCGCTTACTCCACATGGGCCTGGTTGCTGATGCGCATTCCCTACGGTGCTCCTATCACACTGGAGATTTTCTACATTTTGTACAGAATTGCCTCAAAATTTTTGATTACTGGACCAAAATATTAGTCAGAATTCAAGACATTATGGGACACCGACTTGAGCGCGCCCTTGTGGTGGTACTGTTGGGATACGTTAAAGATGTTCCTACTGAATCTCGCCAGCTAATTGCGATTCTTTTGCTAAGCGTAGAGTGGTGATGTGATGGGGCACAAGTGCAGTGCCGCTTGCAGTAGATTGGCTTCCTGACACTGCGTATTGTCAGGAGCAGCTTGTGGCCTACTGGGATCTTATGCCCCTCAAACCTCGTCCCAAAGATATCTGGCTTCCCATTGAGCGCTACCTGCCTGCCCAACTTGACACAGCTGATACTGAGTGAGACGGAGTAAACGCTGCGCTCTCGACTGAAATGGCTGTGATACAAACAGAATTTGCCCCTTGTGTCCTCATGAATACTGAGCTTTGCAACTCTATCTGATAGACCTCCCTATCGCTGTCGTTTTAGACATACCCACTGGAAAATGCTCTATACTACCCTCCCCCCTTCTTTTCTTTCTTCTCGTCTTGTCTCCTTTACTTTTAGTATTACTCTTCTGAAGGTTTGTCAACTTGTAGCATGTATAATATGTGTTTGCTTGACTGCTCACTGTAGTTGGAGATGGGCTATTTCTTCATGTTGTACTCTGTTGTATTTACTGTAACAGGAAATTTCAAAATAAAAGTTAAAAAAAAAGTATATAAGAGAAGCAAGCTGGGTCAATGAGTTGACTAATTGGAGCAAACCACTGACTCCCACTAGAAAGAACTGGATAGACACGCCAGGAACTTACTTAGCTGTGGGTTAAGAACTTGTGGCTCCACTACCAAACAGAAGATCTTGAAAACAGATCCAAGTGCTCCAACATCCACATCAGAGGAGTCCTAATGCAAGCTGAATCTGTAAAGTTAGAGGATTATGTCACTTGCCTGTTTTGTCATGTGGCCCCGGAACCTGCAGACCAGATGAATATTCTTGACTGTACCCACAGAGCAGGCCACCCCGCTCGTTCCCCAAGAAAACCACAAGATATCCTCACCTGTCTTCACTATTATAGACAGAAGGAAGCTATTATGTCTGCAGCACAGGACAGGAATGCCATTGACTTTTAAGGCACTAAGGTCTGGCTCTATCAGGATCTTTCCCCAATAACATTACAGCGTCATAGATCCCTGTGGCCTTTGACCGACTTTCCCTGAGATAAAAGGAACAAATACAAGTGGGGAGACCTCTTCAGCCTCCGAATTGTCTGGGACAATGAGACTAGAAACATCTGGACCCTAGATTAGGCCCATTCCCTTCTGGATATGGTAACTCTCCAGGGGGAACCGTCCACTAAGTGGCCATCATAATGTCCCACGCCCCCTCCCACAGGGATGCACCGATCTACGCACCCAACAAAGAAGCTGGCCTGTATAAAGCCGAAAGAAAAGATGGCATTGTTACATCAACTACAAAACCGCAACAGCATATTAGACCCTGACAGCGACCACTGCCTTTCCACGTGCCAATGCGGCAGGAGATGGCCCCCCCTTCTTTTTGAGGCCTACGGCTCCTACTCTTTGATGCCTGCAATGGCTCAGGGACCGGTTCCGCCTTCTCTATTGTTGTAACTTTTTGGCAGCGGACCTCCCCTGCTACAACAAATTGGAGGCTGCAACGGTTTGTTGCCAATGACATGGACCCTCAGGCTTTGGTTTACCATGTTACATGACGGGGAACTCACTGTTGTATTGTTTACTGTTCTTCCCACCACCAGATGAGACATCCCACACCTTTACATATATCCCTCAAGCACTACACTACAGATGAGCTTCCGGGAGATATATGCTGGATGACTGGCCCCCCTTTTGATCTCCATAGCTCCCTAAAACTCACCTGTCTATGATTAGTATACTTAGCTTGAACGTTAATGGTCTCAATGCCCCAGTGAAACGCCTTGCACTTCTAACTTTCCTTAGGGATGCCAAGTGCAACGTTTGCTTTCTTCAAGAAACCCATCTTCTTAGAGATGACTGGCGGCACCTGTGCTCCTAGTAGTTTGACCGCCAATACTATGCCTTCATGTAATGTCACTTCCTGTGATGCCACATGCCGTTTGGTCACACATCATGATGTCACTTGCATACTGCATAACTTGGTTAGTACGCGCACTTCTGTTTTTTAGGTCTTGCACCCTGAGACTAAGAGGCGCATGTTCAAATATAGTAAAACGACAAACAAATTCCACGCCTCTAAAGAAGGTATCATTGCAATGATAGAAATGGTGTGTAAATACTTTATCTTATTTTAATTTTAATTAGTTAAACATGTTTTTGCTGCTATTTATTTTTTGCATCTCTAGTAAAAACAAGCAGTTTATTGTAATGCTTCACGTTACCTCACAGTGTGTCATGTCCAGAACATTTAGATTCTCTTCCAGGTATGTTCTAAGCCAATGAAAGTCCGTGCAGTTTTCTGAAAAATGATTCTTCAGTATTTTCAAACCAAGAAAAAGGATTAGAAAAAAGGATTACCATTTACAGTGCATTGTTATGATATATCATGCTGTACGTTTATTTTACATTTATAGCACCACTATATCCAAATCATACATCATGCACTTCACAAATGTAATAATAAGGTTACAACTGGCATAAATAGCTATAAGAACCACATTAGTCCAGCCAACATCAACATCAAGCAAGGGAAGTGATGGAGTCTGAAATCAAGGAGGAGAGATGGTCTAGTGGGATGGGAGCACAGAGGGCAGTCGGAGGTGAGAAGATGCAGGTTCATGTATTGCCTGTATAGGGCTTTTAGATTTTTTTCCCCTGAGCTGGAGAAGTTCCTCTTAGTGCCTGAGGTCTTCTTGTAAAGAGTTCCAAAGGTAGGGGTCTGTGGAAGAGCAGTAAGGGCCATCTTGATGAGAGTAGATTTTCTTCGTTTCAAGCCAGAAATAGTTGTTTCCCCTCTTAGATTTACCTTACTTCCTAGATGTGTAACTGGAAAAGCTTTTAATGTGAAACAGGCCATGTAATTCTTGATGAACGAGAAAGCAAAAGGGGACTTTTTAGCATGAGCTGACATAATTAAAATGCTATTTCCAGATAGAAACAGTACCAAGATGGTAGGGAGATAAATTAAGGTGGCATTGGTAAAGTTAACTTATTTTAGAGGATTTACAAACATTTTGCAATGAGTTAGTGTCACAGAAGTGACACTAGCCAGCAATAAATATTTTTTTTATAATTTGCGTTCCAGCGCAAAACTTGTTTTGCTCTGGAAAGTACCCTAAAAGTAATGCAAAGCAGCGCGACGCACTGCTTTACCTTACATAGTGCCGAGGGGGGCGTTACATGGGTGGCAAACGGGTATTCTCATGCAATCACCCATGCCTTTTGACGCAAAACTGTATCTATAAACAATAGTAGACAGGGTTTTGCACCAAAAACACAATTTGAAAGCAGGCATCTAAAGCAGGAATGTTTTAATTTCTCCTTTCTTTTCCTGGAAGCGTACCCTTCCTGTACAAAACCTATGCTAGCCTCACACACACACCCTTGCACTATGGCACAAATGGTGTGCGTGGCGCATGGCAGCTGAAATCAGCGCCAGCGCTAGGGAGAGGGGAGAAGAGTGCCATATCTTTGCAGATATAGCCTTTTTTGGCTGTGGCGCTGCGCTGCCTAGAAATTTTGTAAATCTGGGCCTTTATGTTGTGTTATTGGATTTTGTTTAGCGCACATTCTGCAACGGACAGCACTATTGGCTGCTCAGAGTATATATGTACAAAGCAGAAGGACTTAGGTTAATTGGTCACTAAGTACTTGCAGGTCCCTTCAGCGTACCCATGGGGAAGCCACCCATTCATTCATTTGCACATCTATTACTCAGCAGGCATGACTCACATTTTAGGGGACGATCGCCAGATTTTGCCAAGAACCCATCACTTGTAATATATCAGTGGGTACAGCTTAAAGAAATATCAATGTACAGTACTGTGGATTTAGGCCTCGGCAGCATGAGACAAACTCTGACAAATCAAATAAGTTTGGCTTGCGTGTAGTGTGTCGGGTGTTGTCCATCAGTTGAGCTCCGTGTGATGTACAGAATAGGGATATAGGCCTGTGTGCATTTTGGGGCCTGGTGTGATGTGCAACACGGGCTACTGGTTGATGTACATTGGGGCACATGGCGATGCACAATAGGGAGGACATGTCGATTTGCAGGATATGAGCAGGGGATGTGGTCAAATATGTTTCAAGTTTTTCCATCCCAGCAATGGCTCAACAGAATGCAAAAATGAAATATGGACTAAGATAACTTACTCCTGCCTGACATTGAGGACGACATTGAGGGATATTCTAGCTTTGTCTTGAATGCATTTGATATTCTTTCATTGAGGTATAAGCTATTTGTGGGTGGGTGTTATAAATAAAGTGACCTGTCTTGTACAAGTATCCATGTGCAAAAGTAACGCCATGAGGACACATATAGACCTTAATTGCACACAACACTCACCCACGCCGTAGTTTCAGGATACGCTCAGCAAAACTTACAAATGCTTTCCAAGAAAATATCTGGAATATAATCAACCACGACTCCTTAAAGCAGTCTTCGAAAAACGGTGTTTTTTTAAGCCAGGTAATCAATTTCCTACTTTTACCCGGCAACATCCTGCTATTAGTGTTCAAGCGCTTTATGAATCTCTTTCATATGGCATAACCCGCACACCTTTTGCGGTGGAAGAGGTGTGTGACAAACTTCAATCCGTCCTGGGTTTTTGGCCAGCCTCATTAACCAGCTGTGGCCGTAATAATTCTATTGCAGTAAAAGAAAAAACTGCACGAACTAGAATGCAAGTTTCTGCAACATTCAAGCCTGAGCCACCTGAAATGCCCCAATTGTAACTTTCCAGTTATGCATGGTTATGGAACTCGATTTTATTTATGTATGAGAACCTGACCTATTGTCAGGGGCGGAGCTATCAATATTGCAGCAGGTGCAGCAGCATCGAGGCCCAGGAGTCTTAGGGGCTCAATGCACTGAAATGGTGGCTGTATTTTACATGGTAGCTAGTAGTTGGGGGCGGGGCACCTTTATACCTTGTTTGCAGAGAGCCCACGGCATCACTGCTCTACCACTTGCTAATATTCTTATAGAATGCCATGAAATTGGGGTATCAGTGAAGACATAATAGGAGACATTCAGTCTGTTTTGCCGAAAGGGAGTTTCACTGAATAAAAACTATATCATTTCCAAAGACAATCGAGGATTACATACTTTCACTTCTCAATACCTTGATTACTGGAAGACATGTTGCCAGTAAATGCCGAGCGCCCTGGACTTCTATCTTCTGTATTTCCGCTTTTAACACCTTCCCCATCTCTTCAGTTAAAGTATATCTTTCAGCTAAGGCAAGTATTATGGTTCTATAAAAGGAACATTATGAAATTGATATGCTTGGAATGGAGAATGGCAATAAAATAGCAGCAAGGTGAAATAACATTCTGCATTTAATCTTTCAATTACAGTTTACAAATATGAGTTTGCTTGAGCTGCAAGCATGGCACGGGGGAGCAGGGTAACGCGTTTTCAAGTGGCACGTAAGATCCAAGCCAGAGTTGTTGAAGATCTTGTAAAAGCTCCCATCTTTTAAACAGGAGAGGGTGTACTAAAATTATATTTCTAAACAAACTAAACCGGGAGGGGGGGGCCTTATTCATTCTCCTTACCAAGCTCAGGATGTGCTCAAAACTGGGTTCCCTGGAAGTAGCCTTTATAAGGGTAGATGCTCAAGGTAAACACATAACTGCTTGTTTATGTGTATGCCGTAACCCTTTTGTTGTCTGTGGAGTCGAGTAATGTGAAGCTAATTGTGGATCCCGAATATGTAAAAGGAGTGAGAAAAGACTTCCACAGTAGTGTGTAATAGAAAGAAAAGTGTCTTGGCCTCCCACCTTCTCTCACCCCATTCCCTAAAGGAGACAGGATTTTGGCTGTGCCTACTGCTGCATAAGGCCTTTATTTTCTGCGTCACAGGGGCAGTGTGTCATGTGCGTAACAGGAGCAGTGTGTCATTTCTTCTCCATTCTCCAGGGAACCCAACGACATCTCATTGGATCTCATCCATCTTGTCCCTTCTACAACAAATCCCCCAGAAGGTGCTTCTCAGGTGTCACAGGATGGTGAGGCTTGAAGGGAGGTTAGCCAGCTTTCAAAGATAGAGAGTACACAGGGTGAACATGTCTTAGCTCACACCTGATTACCAACGCACCTGGCCACTTTGATAGCCAAGAATGTGTTAGCTCTATAAGCAACCCAGTAGAACACTTACTTAGTTGGAACTGGTAGTGGAACAGAGGCAATGGAAATCTATTCCTGGCACTTTCTGCTTCTGGCATTATGAAAATCAAAGACGTCACACATGTGTTCACTTAATAGATGGTGCTCCTGCTTTACTTTGATTTTGATCTATAGATCTGAAACCTGGATACACATTTTAAGTTGCATTCTGTAAAAAATTGGGATACTGGTCGAGGAGGTTGAAACTCTACTCAAGCACAAACCACAATCGTTGTCAAGGTGAAGTCACACGCATACCCAAATTAACCTGTGCTCAACCCTCTGGTAGCTTGGCATAGAGCAGTCAGGCTTAATTTAGAGGGAATGTGTAAGGTATTTTTGCATCACTTCAAGCAGTAATAAAGTGGATACACCACACAAGAAAAACTCCACGTCAACTTAGAAAAATAGAGTCAAATGTAATTAATAAATTGACACTAAAATAACAAAAAAAACAATGCGTAGAACTTAGTTATTAATTTTTAGAGATTTAAGTGAAAATAGTGCCAAAAAGCCCAAAGCACCACTTGCAGCTATCTAGTGATGCAAGACCAGTTGAAAATCACAAGTTCTGGCCAACCACAATGGAGTGCTGGATGCATACAGGGACCAGGTTAGTCCAGCTGAAAGAGTTACGAGGAGCCGCCCAGGCTTTGTGGACAGCCCCTGCTGTAGCGTGACGATCCCGTTGTGGACAGTTGTTAAGGGAACTTCTTGTTGGCTATCACCACATGGTTGATGCTGTGGCACAAAGAGGTGGTTTGCTGGAACTTCGTGCTGGTGTTTGGAACAGGGAGCATGGTGCAAACTTGAGCATTCACGAAGAGCATAAAAACTTTGGGGGAGGTCAACTGAGGCTGTTGTTTAGCCATTTTAGTGATGTCTCTGGGCACATTATTTTAGAAACTATACCTGCTGCTTGTGCCCTTTAGCCTAGTAACATTTTATTCTGCTTCATTGTATTATTTTAAAATCAGTCACATTCATGGTCGTGTTTTATTTTCTTTATCTGGTTGTTCTTTTGTCTAGGAAAGCATTGCATTCCTTAGTGTTGGACTTTTTTGCTTATGCAGGGTCATCCCCAATTTTTTTGCTTCCTGCCTCCCATTTTTTTCGGACCTGTGGCTGTCGGCTTTTGAACTCTGAGCACTTTACCACTGCTAACCAGTGCTAAAGTGCATATGCTCTCTGTGTAAATTATATGTGATTGGTTTATCAGTGATTGGCATATTTGATTTACTAGTAAGTCCCTAGTAAAGTGCACTAGAGGTGCCAGGGCCTGTAAATCAAATGCTACTAGTGGGCCTGTAGCACTGGTTGTGCCATCCACCTAAGTAGCTCTGTAATCATGTCTCAGACCTGCCACTGCAGTGTCTGTGTGTGCAGTTTTAACTGTAAATTCGACTTGCCAAGTGTACACACTTGCCAGGTCTAAACCTTCCCTTTTCTTACATGTAAGGCACCCCTAAGGTAGGCCCTAGGTAGCCCAAGAGCAGGGTGCAGTGTATGGTTAAGGTGGGACATATAGTAATGTGCTTTATATGTCCTGACAGTGAAATATTGCTAAATTCGTTTTTCACTGTTGCAAGGCCTGTCCCTCTCATAGGTTAACATGGGGGCTACCTTTAAATCGGATTAAAGTGTAGATTCCCTTTGCGAGCGGATGGACATGTGGAGTTTGGGGTCTCTGAGCTCACAATTTAAAAATACATCTTTTAGCAAAATTGATTTTAAGATTGTGTGTTTGAAAATGCCACTTTTAGAAGGTGAGCATGTTCTTGCTAATACCATTTCTGTGACTCTGCCTGTTTGTGGATTCCCTGTCTGGTTCAGTTTGACAGTTGGGCTAGTTGCACCTCACACTAGACAGTGACACAAAAGGAGCTGGGGTGTAGTCTGCATTTCCTGATGAGCCATCTGTGCTAGGAGGGAGGGGAGAAGTGGTCACTTACACCTGAAAGGGCTGTGCCTGTCCTCACACAATGCAGTCTCCGACCCCCTGGTGAGTGTCTGGGGCCTGGCCTGGGCAAGGCGGGATTTTGCATTCAAAAGAGACTTTACTTTGAAGTAGGCCTACTTCAAAGGAGAAATTGGGTATAAGAAGGGCACCCAAAACCACAGACTTTAGAACACTTCTGGGAACAAGAGGAACCTCTGCCTGGAGAAGAGCTGAAGAGCTGAGGAGAAGTGCTGCCCTGCCTGTGACTGTGCTTTGTGGAGCGATCCTGCAGTTGCTGCTTCTGCCAGAGTAAGAGGGCAAAGACTGGACTTTGTGTGCCTTCCATCTTATGAAGACATCTCCAAGGGCTTGATTTAGAGCTTGCCTCCTGTTGTTTGAAGTCTCAGGGACAGCAAAGACTTCTCTCTGCCAGCCCCTGGAGTCTCTGTAGAGGCTCCTACTCTGACAAGTGGTGCCCTATCCAGTCCCTGGGCCCTTGAAAGGAAAGCTGGTGGAAATCCAAGGAAATCGACTTCAGACGACTTCGGACCGACGCCGCTGCTGAATCCAGTGACGCCAGCTGCACCCGACTCTGTGATCTTTGCGGAAACGCAATGATCTTGGCAGGCCCGACGCTGTTGCAGCCCGCTGAAGTCCGCGACTCAGTGGAAGTCGCCGCACCACGTTGTGCGCTGATTCAACGTTTCACACAGACGCCGCGATCCCCGACTTCACGCATCGACTTGTTTTCACTCTTTACCAAAGGTACTGTATTTGGGGGTTTATGCGACTCCGTGTCCGGCGCCGCTGGTGTCGGCTTGTTGGGAACGACTCCGTCACGATGCTGTGTTAACACCTCATCAAAGCATTTTGTGTTTCTAAGCGCTATTTTTGAGTTTAATCTTTAAAAATTCATATCTTGACTTGTGTATGTCGGATCTTTGTCGTTTTGGCCTTGTTTTGTTTAGATAAATATTTCCTATTTTTCTAAACTGGTGTTGTGTCATTTTGTAGTGTTTTCATTAAGTTACTGTGTGTGTTGGTACAAATACTTTACACCTAGCACTCTGAAGTTAAGCCTACTGCTCTGCCAAGCTACCAAGGAGGTAAGCAGGGGTTAGCTGAGGGTGATTCTCTTTTACCCTGACTAGAGTGAGGATCCTTGCTTGAACAGGGGGTAACCTGACTGTCAACCAAAGACCCCATTTCTAACACTTAGCAAGACATTCTTTTCACTTTGTGCTTTCCCCAAGGCTGCAGTGAGATAGAACTGTTGGCACAAGTGGTACACCGAGTCTCTAATGTTCACAGAAACACACATCCTTATGTGAGGACATTTTCCAAGTACATCAGCTGTTTTATTATAAAAACACTTCCCTTTCCCATACGTGCTAGAGGGAGGTTCCAGCCAGATGACCACAACCGCATGCTTATTGACTTTGCTACAGCTGCTTTCTGAGACTACCGGTTCCCTGGCCTACATGTGGATGGCATCTTTATAGACAACAGGCTTCCTTCCTACTGTCATATTCAGGTATGGAGGATGATGTCTTCCCAGTGGGGAATCCTGATGGGTGGATTAGGTCTTATCCTGCTGTGCTCTAACATAGATTAGGTAGGAATCTCATATATTGTGCACAGTGACAGTATGGTGGGACTTTTCCTGTGTTTCACTTTTCTTGTCACCATTTTGTTTCTATTATGTTTCAACATACTAATTATTGCATTTCATGCCATTTTATCTAAGACACAGCTGATTCAATAAATCCTGTTTAACCATCTCCTGCCTCTGGTTGTCTTTGCATGTGTGAGACTAATGCAACTGAGATAAAAGGATGAGATTGGATCCACCACGATTCACCTGAGAAGTCAGCTTGTCATGTTCCTGGTTACCACAAACCTGCCACAAATCGTCCCTGCTCTTGGGCAGAGATGTGGCGCTGCCAGTTGGCCAGAAACGGATTAGGCCCACAGTTGTCACATGGTGTGGGATTGGACTCAGTTTCCCACAATTCAGGTGATGCTGCCACCCAAATCCTGCAGCCTCATTAGGGTAATGAAAGCCCATGTGACATAGCGCTGCCAACATTTCATCAGGCACTGATTTTCGGATCCTCCTGAGTATCTGTGGCTCACTATGCGCTAAAGGCATCTCAATACTATATATGGAGATGCCCATGGTATTGAGGATTTCCTCCTCAGCTAGGTAGGTACTATCTAGCTGATGCTGTAGGGTGATCAAGCTTAAAAGGATCAATCCCCATTTGGTGTCCTTATCTCTGAACAGGTATATCTACCATGGCAAACCCGCAATGAGTCGTAATTGCAGTAAACATGCGACCTCCCCTTATGGCTCATTTGTTAGCTAGTGGCCTTACAGCATGGGGGGGTCCTGTAACATTCGTAGTTGAGGCTCATCCAGCCTACAGAACAGAAACATTATACTCCTGGGTCACCTTTCCACCAATCGACGGGAACACTAACACATTTCATCATTACACACCTGCTAATATACCTGCACAATTCAGAGAATAGGCATACTTAGAGACACCTCTATCTTATCAAGACCGTAAAAACTGGCTTGATGGTGCCTTACCCTACACAATACTATACGTTAGGTTTGGCCCTCTGAGCAATGATGGTCCTACCTGGCCTTTATTGGCCACATATACACCACATCCTGATGCAGGCACCTTAGCGGTAGCTGAGTTTCGCCGCTTATATGTTGAGCGTACAGCAATAAACAATACAGTTTGTAATGCAAACATTAAGTACTAACCCAGTACGAGAGGCCCCAGTGCAACCACATGCAGTCACACCAGGCATTAACCCTGCAACTGTACATTCGATCATGGGTAAAGTACCCGCCAAACAGGAAGAAATTCCATTCTGGTTAGCTCAAAACATAAATGCGCTGGAAGCAGTTTTCCCCATACGGGACCTCAAGATAAACATAGAATTCTCACTATGTACTTGCCATTTGGGATGGTTCCCACAGTAGATAACTGCAATACTGGGAGCATGGTATTTACCAGGCTCTATACTACCGCACACGGTACACCAACACTTGCCAATCTTCCAGAAGTGTTGAAAAAATTCAAGATGAATACGGGGCTGCCCCGCCCCTGGATTTGGGGATGCATTTAATGGGCAATTTTGCCACTGTATAGTATTAAGCAATCTTAAAGGGGAGGCAGTTGCACTAGCAGTATGCATGCAAATGCGGGATGTTCCTATACAGTATCAAGAACGCAAACTGCCAAAGATTATCATCAAAACCTACTCTAGTATTGGTCAAAATTGTCTGGGAGCCAGACCTAATAAACCAGAATTACAGGGTGAATCCAATAAGGATTCTACCAAGCAGGCACCTGAGGGTTCTAAAAAATGCTGGGATAAACAAAAATAAACACCTGAAAAAGAAAGGGGAGAATCTCTGCATTCGGAGACCCCTCAAAACCGCTATAATCTTAGAAATAGACATGATATAAAAATGCCTGATAGATATCAATACATTGACACACACTGATCTCGCTTGTTTCAGGACTCACCGGATAAATGCAGTGAGAGAGGTGGGGATCGGAACAGTTAACTGAGTACGTGAAACCGATAAAGGAGGCACAATGCTCATCTGACGTTTCTGATAAGAAACAAGAGAAACTTCCCCAACAAAAACTCCAATTCAAAAAGGACAAGCATTTGCAATGCAATAGGTCTCGCATTTGCTTGAGTTAGAGCTATTGGCTTTGTTAATTGATAACTGGATCTTTCTTGCCACATAAATTGGTCAACCCTGCTTAATAATTTTGTTTTTTCCTGCTACCTAATTCCAGTGGCCCTACATATAACTAAAATACTCTTCCATTTACCTTCTTCCTCTTTCTGCAGCAAAAAATGAAAATATTGCCATTTTGCATCCTGATATAAATCTGCCATTCTAATTCCAAAAGAATACCACTTTCCCCATCGCACTTGAGTTGTTAGCTTGCTGACACAATTCTACTGTGAAGTTGAGTCACCTAGATTAACACAACCTTTGCAATCTGTGATAGGGCCTATAACCACAAACTGAAAATGTACTATCATTGGCTAGTTCAAGTAATCTATTTTCTATTTTCTGACTAATTACAAACAACTGCTATTTTTATACTCTCGAAGTGGGACAGTGTACATTCAGTGATGGGAGCCCCAGGGTGCTAACCTTTGCATAGGATTTCCAATTATCTTCTATTTCTGCATTAAGAGATTTTTTATCGCTATTCATTAACATAGAAATCAGGCGCTAAGTGCGGACACAGGAATGCTTAGTTTAAGAAATGGTTCTAAAACATATTATGATCTAACAGTGACATTTCTGGTCAATTCTAATCGACTTAGAATAAGGCTTAATCCCTTTTTTGTTCTTTAAAATAAAAAATTAAAAGCAGAAATGGAAAGTGTTACTTTAAGATGATATACCTGAAGTGCTGAAGAGTGCAAAGCAGCCATGCAATGTAAAACACACACTAACAATGTACATAGTTCGTTGTAGCATCTCTCATGTTCTCCTCTTTTCCGTACAAAAGTTAAGGTGGGAAAGCGTGTAATACTGTCAAATTCCTGTCAGTGGTAGAAATCCTCGTGTCCCACTCCTTAACCTCTAGAAATGTTTTCAGAAAAGAGCACGTTTTTGTTTGAGAGCAAATATGATTACGGAAAATGAAAAAATGATATTGAGGTGATGAATACTTTCTGAGATGAGGGCACATACTACTTTTAATGATGTTATGGCATCATCCCTTTCCGAAAAAAACAAAACCTGAAGCTATTATTCATTGTGCACCTCAGTGTTCAGCTCCCTCTTTTGCCAACCCACTTATGAATGGATGGCAACATCCCTTATTTTACCTCAGATGCTCTCATTTACTCTACTCCCTTAAAGACTCTGTTTTACCCGCACTTCCTTCCTGTCCCGCCCGGTCCTCTTTTATACCACATATATTAGTACTTGTTTAAACCTCTGATTCTTACCGTATGCATTTGGCCGTGACTCATTTCTTTGAGTATAAGCGCACTCCTTCTTTAAGTAGCGCTATGTATCAGCGGATCCTACACAACAGCGTGTTTGCATGTTGTGAGTAAACCAGTGCTAACGAAATCCCATGAGGAAAACACATGCCTGAACAGCTTCTTCAAAACAAGCACTGCACTCTAACTGTTTCCCAGGGAGCTGCTTGTAAATATTTACAGCACAGCATAAAATAGAAGCAAATGCCTGCTGCTTTCTGCTGTTAACATGTTAAGAAAGAGCTACGAAAAATAGCCTTCATCATTTAAATGTCAATAACACGAAGGACTGGCTTGTAATGGATGCTTGCAAATTCTTTGGATGGAAGCACATTTTAAATGCTCTTTCAAAGGACGATTACACACAAATGTAAATAAAAACAAAATCAGCCCAGTGAAGTACATTAGTGCCCTCGCCAACCGCCGGCACGTAAATGTAACCGTGCGCCCACGATCGAAGCAAAAAACAAAGGAGGGACAAACTAATAAGCCCTTCATTTGAATGCACAGCAAATGTAAGAGATAAGAACGAAATTTATAGCCCTGTTTACAGCGGAGCTCGGGAAACCACGAGCCCTTGAGTCCTCATCTCAAGAGATTCCAAATTAAAGAAAAAAGATGGGACTCATCTTTTACAGTGACTTTTAAAAAATATGCACGAGAAACTGAATCATGTTTACACAACATAAAACAAGAGGAAGAGAGCGAGAGCGAGGGTGAGCTGGCCCTGGAAAAGCCACTCTCTGATGTTGGTTTATCTTTACAGAGGGAACTGATGGGGAGGAGGGACTGACCACACACCCACAGTGCAAGGCAAACAGGGCAATACTGAAAGAAAAAGTCCCCTTCAGAAGGGATAAACAGGACATAGCGTAATTACACAGTACTTTGTGCTGCTCCCAAAGTGAAAAAAGGCAGGACCATGAGGCTGAACTGACCACTAGCAAGCAAGGATTTTTGAAAGACACTGCAACTAACAAATCAGAATGCTGGAACTCACTCTATTGTATACTTTAGTATACAGCAGGCCGAACTCTAACGCTCGACCTAAAAAGGTGGCAGCAATTTCTATATGAAATACCACTCAGGATGAGAGCTTTACTAAAGAACAGGAAATGGGCACTGGCCCTGCTTGACAGTGCAGCAGAGGTCACATAGGCCGCCAGAATCTTTAAGAGCATCTGGAGGTGAAAGCAACTAATGACTTTTTACAAGTCGAGACCGCGGACATGCCGGTCTCCCCACCCTAGGGTGTATAAAGTAAAAAATACAATTAGAAGGAAACATTGAGGGCACAATAGACACCATCTTTTGAGATCACGTTATTACCATTTATGATATTTTACTTGCTGAAAAAGATTGAGCACCAAAATTTGGCCATAATCTCCCATATGGGGAAGAGGTAATTGAACTCTCTTCCTCACCCCTTGTCCCTAGAGAGCTCAGGGAGGCTTGTGCCATTGAGTGGGTGCAAACACAGGCACCCGCGTTATACCACAACCTAGGGTAGGGTAGGGTAGGGTAGGATAAAGGATCTCCCTACCATATAATATCAATTAGATCCCAACCCCAATATCAAATAAAGCATGAAGCTAGAGCACCCTTGAAGGAACTCCTCACACAGCTAGAGTTCCAGGAGGTAATTGAACCCTGTGTCTCACCAATGAACAACCCGTTGTTCCCCATAGCCAAACAGGACCATTCATATAGAATAGTCTTAGACTACGGACATTTAAATAGTCTCACACTCACATTTGCTATCCAAAATGCACACAGTACAGCACTTATTAACAATACAGGCCCTCATTATGATCTCGTCGGTTAAAACCGCCGAGATCCGCGCTGGCGATCAATAGATAACCGCCAGCGCAACTTCCCCGCCGCCGGCCATGTAATGTTTTCCCCGCTGCGCCGGTGGGTGGAAACCGTGCTTCTGACCACCAGCCCAGCGGGGAAAAGGGCGTAACATTGACAGCGGCTCCAAATGGAGCCGCCGCCAATGTTGGTGTGCGGCGGGTGCAGCTGCAAAAAGGCTGACGGAATGGGTATCATTATCCGGAGGGCAGCGCTGCTTGCAGCGCTGCCTTGTCGGATTGGAATACACCGCCCCGCCAGCGTTTCCGCTGGCGGTGGCGGTGTATTCTGCCGTGGGGTTTAGGGCGGATCATAATATGGCGGTCTGGGCCGCCATGCCAGATGGCTGTATATACCGCCACTGCCGGCATGGCGGCCCAGACCGCCAGGATCATAATGAGGTCCATAGTGTGCAAAAAATACAAAACAACCCTCGATATTTAAAATGGGTTTTTCTGCCAAAATATTGCACCTGAAAGTAGGGACTTAGCAAGTTTTAGCACTTTAGGCTCACAGAAAAAAAAGTTCCTGACACTCACAAGGGTATATAAACAGTCCAGGATTGTTTTCAGCTCGTTTTCTTTCAATTTTACACAACATTGACCCTGAGGTATTGTCCTACGTAGACAATATCTACCTTACGGATGATGATGTAGTTCAACATGTAAGACAGGTGAGCTGCATTGTTGTGGAATTTGCCAAAATAGGCTACAAATTTAATTTTAATAAAACAAAAATAGACTTCCTTAGTGTCCTATTTTTGGGATTTGAACTTTGAGAAAAATGCACACAACTGCAATCACCGAACACTATCAAAAAGCTCCATTCACTGTTGGGCTTTTTCAATTTTGGCAGAACTTACATTCCAGATTATGCACAACGCATCACACCATTGTATGACTTAATACATCCTGACTGTTCAAGTAAATATTGGACAGTTGAACACACAAGCATTCTCAGAGCATTGCAACAAGACATGCTTGCAGCTAAACATTTACACACAAGAGACAACAAAACATATTTGGTCATCAGAGTAACTGGTGGTGCCATTAGTTTCACCTACGTAACGTTCAATGAGGGTGATATCGTCCTTATTGCATACAAATCACATTTGTACTCCACAGCTGAACAAAAAAAATTCTGACTGCTGTTTAGTTGGCTTTCATTAAAGAGAGACCTCTGGCCCAGGGGAAATGCATCATTGTCGTATCTCCGATCCCAGCCCTTGAGGTTGTCACCAAAGACAGCATTCCTAATGATTAGGCACTACATCCACATTGGATTCAGTGGGCAACGTCTCTGATGGCCACTGATGTTGACTATGTTTTTGACCTAAAATTACAAACTCAAGAATTTCTACAATATGAACTTGAATACCCAGTTCCAGCAAACACATTATCTATTGCACAATATCAAAAAATTATGTACACTGATGGCTCAGCCCAACCCAGAGTGGACACTAAACATCAATACTTCGCCTCCTGTGCAGTTGTCAGTGGCTTCATGAAGGATGGTGAATTCTATCCACAACACACTTACAAGCAGACCTTAAGGGACTGCACTGCACAATTAGCAGAGCTCAAGGCTCTGTTGATGGCACTGGAACACACAGATACAGGACAGTTAACCCTAATCATCTGTGATTCATATTATTGTGTCCAGTCCTTCAATGAATATCTGCATTACTGGCACAAGAATGGGTTCAGAGTTTCAAAAGGCAACATCATCAACGTGAAGGAATACATGTTACTGGCAATACCTTGGCTGATGAAGCAGCCAAGACAGCAGCAGCTACGGCTTCTGTTGCTGCAATAACTAGTTCACGAACGAGGTTGGATGATGAAACACTGGCTGCTGTGAAAGCATTGGCTGAAGGCAAGCCGATGCCAAAGGCATATCCTGCCAAAAGTTCCTACCGCATATCTAGCCTCAATACTGCCTGTTAGAAATGGGGTCTTTGGTTGACAGTCAGGTTACCCTCTGTTCAAGCAAGGACCCTCACTCTAGTCAGGGTAAAAGAGAATCACCCTCAGCTAACCCCTGCTTACCCTCTTGGTAGCTTGGCAGAGCAGTAGGCTTAACTTCAGAGTGCGAGTGCACGTCAAAAAGGGCTTCAAATGCGTTGATTCCACTCATGAGCGGGACCCTGCGTCGTTTCTCCTTTTGCTGGGTAGGGGCGCGATCTCCCAGCCTCCGTCAGCGATGCTGAGTGTCGTTTCTCCTGCTCTGTGCGTCGATTCTTTGGACGCGTTTCTGGCGAGCGTAGACTTTCAGCTGCGGAGCCGGCGGCGTGTCTTTTCTTCAGCCACAGATCAGAGTTGCGTCAATCTTTTCCCAGCACGGCGCTCTGTGCGTGGATTTCCTTTTCTTTAGATTGCCAGCTTCTCCTTTCAGGGTCTCAGGAACTGGATGGGCACCACAGGGCAGAGTAGGAGTCTCTCCAGAGACTCCAGGTGCTGGCAGAGAGAAGTCTTTGCTGTCCCTGAGACTTCAAACAACAGGAGGCAAGCTCTAAATCAAGCCCTTGGAGAGTTCTTCTCAAGATGGAAGGCACACAATGTCCAGTCTTTGCCCTCTTACCCTGGCAGAAGCAGCAACTGCAGGATAGCTCCACAAAGCAGAGTCACAGGCAGGGCAGCTCTTCTTCCTCAGCTCTTCAGCTCTTCTCCAGGCAGAGGTTCCTCTTGTTTCCAGAAGGGTTTCTAAAGTCTGTGGTTTTGGGTGCCCTTCTTATACCCAATTTATCCTTTGAAGTAGGCCTACTTCAAAGCAAAGTCTCTTGTGAATGTGAAATCCTGCCTTGCCCAGGCCAGGTTCCAGACAGTCATCAGGAGGTTGGAGACTGCATTGTGTGAGGGCAGGCACAGCCCTTTCAGGTGTGAGTGACTACTCCTCCCCTCCCTCCTAGCACAGGTGGCTCATCAGGATATGCAGGCTACACCCCAGCTCCCTTTTGTGTCACTGTCTAGTGTGAGGTGCAACTGTCAAACTGACCGAGACAGGGAATCCACAAACAGGCAAAGTCACAGAAATGGTATAAGCAAGAAAATGCTCACTTTCTAAAAGTGGCATTTTTAAACACACAATCTTAAAATCAACTTTACTAAAAGATTAATTTTTAAATTGTGAGCTCAAAGACCCCAAACTCCACATGTCCATCCGCTCGCAAAGGGAATCTACACTTTAATCCGATTTAAAGGTAGCCCCTATGTTAACCTATGAGAGGGACAGGCCTTGCAACAGTGAAAAGCGAATTTAGCAATATTTCACTGTCAGGACATATAAAACACATTACTATATGTCCTACCTTATCTATACACTGCACCCTGACCTTGGGGCTACCTAGGACCTACCTTAGGGATGCCTTACATGTTTGAAAAGGGAAGGTTTAGGCCTGGCAAGTGGGTACACTTGCCAAGTCGAATTTACAGTTAAAACAGCATACACAGACACTATAATGGCAGTTCTGAGACATGATTACAGAGCTACTTATGTGGGTGGCACAACCACTGCTGCAGGCCCACTAGTAGCATTTGATTTACAGGCCCTGACACCTCCAGTGCACTTTACTAGGGACTTACTAGTAAATCAAATATGCCAATCGTGGATAAGCCAATAACATACACATTTTGTAAAGGAGCACTTGCACTTTAGCACTGATTAGCAGTGGTAAAGTGCACAGAGTAACAAAAACAGCAAAATCAGAGTCCAGCACACATCAAAAACCTGGGGAACAGAGGCAAAAAGTTAAGGGAGACCACGCCAAGGATGAAAAGTCTACCACTGCCCTAGTAACAATACCAGGGGTGGGTGATTGTGTGATCCCCAACCAAGATCAAAGACCTAAGTTGATTAAAGCAGTGCACGAGGGAGCTGCTCCAGCCTATGCGGGTGTGGCGGCTACTATTTCACTGTCACAAGCACGTTACTGGTGGGCAGGTATATACAAATAGACCAAGTAGTATGTCCTTTGCTGTGACATCTGTCAGCAAATAAGATGGTCCACCATTAAACACCCACTGCAGACACCCCTCCTAATTTTCAACAAACCTCTTCAATGTGTGTAACTGGACCGCTGTGGTCCCTTGACACCTGCTGGTGTATACAAATACATCTTAGTCACTGTTGACTCATGCTCAAGATTTCTATGGGTATGGCCACAACACTCAGGTGACACTCAAACTGCTATTAAAGATTAGCAGGTCTTTATCAGCACATATGCAGTTGCAGCTTTCCACTCAGACCAGGGCCCTGCTTTTGCCTCAAGGGCACTCAGGGACATCATAGCTTTGTTAGGGGTCCAACTGTATTCGTCTCCACATCATCCAGAGAAAAACAGTATTGTGGAGCAAAGAAACCTGGATTTAAAGCAATCCTTGACAGCTAGAGTATTAGGCATGGATCATAGTTGGCATAATCACCTGTATGGAGTCCAGAGAGCACTTAATAATCTGCCCAGAAGGTCCCTGGGAGGGCGTACCCCATATGAATGCCAGTTTAGAACACAAATGTATGTTTCAGATCTTGATGGTCCTGGCGCAGAGGCGTCAGATACACCTTTTGACATAAATGAATGTGTCACTGTCTTGCAGGACTTACAACTGTTCCGTGACGGCAACGCAGCAGCATTGCTGCCTCCTTGGGAATAGGGGATGCACCAATAACACCGGCTGGATTCCAAAAGATGGTACTCTGGTGCATGAAAAGATAGCTGTGAAAAAGGGGTTTGGTCTTTCTTATCGTGTACCAGTTCCAGTCCTGAGAATACACAGCACCAGAACTGTTATTCTACCAACAATGCCTAGTTCTAAATAAAATCATTTTGTCTCCATCGACAATGCCAAGCTACACCATATGGCTAGTCCTGCACAGCAGACCTAGAGGATTCCGGGGTTGTACCCGACTCCTTCTCACTACAGACCAGGATATTCCCCCACATGTTTTAAGTAGAAACTCTGACAACTCTCCAAGCTTGGGTAGGGTGGAAAATGATCTTTCATTTGTCCCATTAACTTCTTCTGTGACAAGTAATGTCAACAATGTTGAGAGCTTCTACTCAAATTCAACTCAAACGGATGGAATAGCCTACTGTGAACCACCCAGGGAGACTTCTGCCAGCTCTCCTCTACTAAACACGGCTCCAGTTTTTGCCCAAACTGCTTCTGGATACTTTGCCGACGTCAATGATTCTTCCACCGACTCATCTGCCTCTTCTGCAACAAGACTGTCAAGAGCACATAAGCCGATAAAGTGGCTCAAAATTAACTATTTCATTCTTCCATGGAACTATCTGTGGCTCTTATTAACTGTACTTGCCTTCCTTCTTTGGATTGGGTTTGTCATCATCTTTTTCCTACTAATTCATGGTCATTACCTTCCTGAACGCTCAACAGCTGAACTGGTGGAAGTGGTCCTACAACTACACTTTTTCCTCCCATAAGATCCACAGAGACTTGTGCATAGTGAACATTTCAGTCATACCAATTCCTAACGGGATTGTTTGGGATAAAGTACCTTTTGATCCATATAGCCTGACGGAGGTTATTCAAATTCCATACGTATTTAAACTTTCGGTGAATGATGCAATAACACCTGGAGTTGTTTCTGATGACTGGGATGTAAAAACAGTTGATTCTATGCTATCTGAATTAGGATATTTTACTGTATTTGAAAGTGAAGATGTTTATCAATCGAGATTTATGGAGATATTTTCTTTTATACTTATTATCGACATCATTACATTCACAGAGCAAGTACCCCAAAGGCTATTTTTAATTACACTCAATAAGATAATTGTCCAGCTGAGTTCGAAAAATATATTCTGAAAAGTTTGCATATTTTTCTGAGCGCAATATTAAAAATGCTGAGGCATAATATTTCAAATGGTCAGTTTTGGAAGTGCAACATATTTTTGTTGACTTATGCAAAAATTGATCTATTCTAATTCCTTTGTTTCCCAGTTGGCTATAGAAGGCTATGAATATTGGCTGAAGTCGATGGACTTAAAAAGTGTATGGGGAACTAAAAATTGACAAATAAGGGGAAAGGAAGCTTTATTTAGAGCATGCCTGATACCTTTTCAAATTATACTTTAAATGAAGCTGCATAAAAGACAAGTTGTTTAGGCTTGGCAAAAATTAAGGATTTGAATGCACCCAGTATCTTTGCCCCTGCTAACTTTTACAAATGGCAAAAATACATTAATGCAACTGAAGATCAGCTCGATGAGTGGGTGCAAAATGGAACATTTAACACATCATTTTCACGTCCTGGTGGGTGGTTATTGTGGCCAGTAGACTCAAATGGTTGTTATTCACATTTTGTAAACTCCACGCTGGGTTTTGGAACAGATAGGCCAGACCCTTGCTATGTGTCATAAGTACATTCAGGTATAGTGACAACATACTGTGTAGGGAAATTATGCCAGCAATGGTTAAAAAGTTCCTCACTAGATGCTGTTGAAGAACACCTCAGTCTCCTGTCTAACAACATACACTTGCAGGCTTTCCTGTTAAGCCCCAGAAGACAAAGTAGAAAGTGCTTCTTATGTGCAGTTTATAATGAAATTTGGAAACTTTCTCAACAAGAAGCTACTGACTGGTTAAGGCAAATAGATCAGGAAAATTTACAGAAAGCATTAGCCATTGTAGATGATGGGATTAGCGCCTTTAAACAACATTGTTCCTTCTGCAATAGACATTGTGCAAAGTGACATGTCATTTTTACAAAGACAAAGTCAGTTAAGGTCCACTATGCAGTTGTGTTGGACACTGCAGACACTGAAATCAGGTTGTGTTCCCTGGCAACATGTCAGCACGAGGAGTATATTTTCTACATTTAATCTGACATGATAGCAACAAATAATAGCTAAAAAGAAAGCAACTTATGTCATGCTGAACATTGAGAAAGTAGAAAAGTTGCCTTTTACTGTGGCTGAAATACCATCTGCTGAATGGTTAATACACAGTGTTATTAATCTGCCTATTTCAACACTACGATTCATGCGCTGTTTGAAACACATTCTGGTAGGCAGATATGAGTGACTAGGAGAAAGTTACATCCATGACGTGAGGGAGCTTCCCTTTTCATACAAACGTTTTAATGGCATGAAAGAGGTCTTTCTAGTGGCAGTGAATGCAAGACTTCTGTGAGCCATTCAATGTTTTGTAAGTGGGCGTTTTGGCAGCAAACTTAGCTTGCTATCTGAAGGGAGTTCCAGTCCCCTTGATTAGACCTGCATTCCAGGTGCTCTCTAATGGAAGCTATGTGCTTCTAAACAGTGAGAGCTGTTGTGGAATGCGAGCCGGAATTGCTTACGTCGTTTCGGTCTCCCAAATTGTCACTTGTTGCAGAAATGTTCTTTTTCCCCCTGCACAACACATGAAAGTAGCAAATATTTGGCCTCACATTGCTACCTCAAATGTGAATTTTGACTAGTTGAGCAGACTAAAGGTTTTATTGTTTCAAAAACACATGGCGCTGAAATCTGCACGCAAGACTTATGCACTCCAAGTGGTGAGGTCATCTGTCGAAATACAGTCACTTTTAAGTACAAACTTTAGGAGACACTTTGGTAAACTCATGAGACGAACATTTAACACGTCCAGTACTCCTGGGATTGTGCATTGGTTTAAGGCTATTGGTTCTGGTTTCATTCACACCTTATCTTCAATATTTGGCTCAATACCTTAGGTCATACACACAATATTTTCCAGTATTTTCTGGAGATTTCCTATTACTTTGGCTATAATAGGTAGCATCTTGCTGTTGCTATTTTGTATCCGCAATGGCTGTCCTATCACAACAAGGAGGACTGAAAGCGCTTCCACCAGTTCAACTGTGTCATAAACGCATGATGCAGTATTTCGGAGCACCACTCCTAAAAGAACTGAAGTGCAACTGGTCTCTGTCATTCAGACAAGTTTTGGATTGTGTGCCACCCGTATTTCGATGCCTCTGCTGCCTTTTCAAATGTGCACTGAAAATCTGTCTTTCTATGCAGCGCTTACTTATAATTGATGCTGATCTGTTGATGTTCTCGCTGTGGGCTCACTACCAGACATGCGTGTTGAGAGTGCGTTTAGCAAGAAGGCCAGCTGCTTGTGCCCTTTAGCCTAGTAACATTTTACTCTGCTTATCTTATTATTTTATAATTGGTCACATTCGTGTTGGTGTTTTATTTTCTTTATCTAGTTGTTCTTTTGCCTAAAAGCATTACATTCCTTAGCAAGACATTGTTTTCACTTTGTGCTTTCCTCAAGGCTGCAGCGAGATAGGACTGTTGGCACAGATGGTACACCATGACTCTAACGTTCACAGAAACACACACATCCTAACATGGGACATTTTCCCAGAACGTTAGCTGTTTTATTATAAAAACACTTCCCTGTCCCATACACGTTAGAGAGAGGTTCCAGCCAGATGATTACAACCGCATGCTGATTGACTTCATTACAGCTGCTTGCTGAGACTACCGGTTCCCTGGCCCACATGGTGATTGTACCTCTATAGACAGCAGGCTTCCTTGCTACTGTCATACTCAGGTATATGGGATGATGTCTTCCCAGGGGCTTATCCTGCTGCGCTCTAACATAGCTAAAGTAGAAATGGCATATAATGTGCATAGTGACAGTATGGTGGGACTTTTCCTCTGTTTCACTTTTCTTGTCACCATTTTGCTTCTGTTATGTTTCATCATTCTAATTATTGCATTTCATGCCATTTTATGTAAGAAGCAGTTGATGCAATGCATTCTATTGAACCATCTCCTGCCTCTGTTTCTGTTTGTCTTTGCATGTGGGAGACTAATGTAACTGAGAGAAAAGGACGAGATCTGATCCACCAAGATTTCCCTGAGGGGCACCACTTGGGATTCAGAAACAAACCCCAGGAGAGGCAAGCAGGTCCAAGCTGGAGGTCAGCTGGGCAACTGGAGGGAGACTCTTGAGCTTGTTATGTTCCTGTACAGGTGGACAGCTGGTTAACCCTTGGAGTCATTTTGGCCTGGAATGAAGGGTGCAGGTTTAATCTTCCTTCGCAGCAAGCAGGGCAGCAGGCAGCGGAGTAGCAAAGCAGTACAGCACCTCTTCTTCTGTAGTATCCACAGGTCCAGGAGTTGGAGAGTTGGTGTCTGAGGTCCAAAATGTATCCCTGGTGGCTACTTTGAAGCTGGAGAAGCTTCTAGAGGTTATTGTCAGAAGAGCACAAGTTTCCTGCCTGCCTTGCTCTGGCTCCTGACAGGAGGTTTGCAATCCTTTGTATGAAGGCAGGACACAGCCTATTCAGGTGTAAGTGGGGTGTTTGCAACTCAACCCCATCCTGCCAGTAATGGCCCATCGAGGCATACCTAATCTTTCTATTGTGTATAGCTGTCTAAGAGGAATACACAAAGTCCAACTGTGAACTACACCCAGTCATGTGACCCGGAAACAGACTGCAGGCACTAGATGGCTAAGGCTGTATTACAAGCTATAACTTCAACATGAGAACAGGTAAACAGGCCATGTTTGTTGTCTTTGGAATCCCAGTGAAAACTCCTCTTTCATAGTGAAGTCGGAATGTTTATTAAAGTTTTGAAAATGCCACATTTAGAAAGTTGGCATGTTTCTTCCCTTAGTCCTTTATGCCTACAGCCTGTCCTGGGTCAGATGACTGGGTGTAGCTGACAGACTTTGTGAATTCCTCTCAGACAGTCACACAATAGAGGGATTAGGTGTGGCTCAATTGGTCATCAGCTGGCAGGATGGGAGAGGGATGGAGCTGAACAGAACATCACCAGACACAGAGTGTAAATCCTCTATGTCCATCTGGAGATGGGATTTGAGCAGTACCTTGTAGCTTCTTGTTGAAGGATTATACAGGTTTTCCACAATGTCAATCCAGGATTGCAGCTCATGGGCTCCTAACCCTGTGGTGTTGAAGTTTTCTTCTTGAAAGGAATCTAGGTAGCATGACTGCAAGTACCCATGGTTCCTAATTAACCTGAATCTTACTGCCTGACAGGCTTCAGAAAATTAGGCCTCATCTTCTTTTCCTCCTCTTGCTCAAGGGGTTGTTCACTTTATCTTTCATGGGAGTTCAGTTTCATCTTCTTTCACTTCCGGGTGCAGGGATAGAGCTATTTCATTTTTATACTTATCCCATCCTTTGGGGATGACAACTCAATGTTTTGGCTCATTAAAGGAAAAACGGAGACAACCAAAGGACAAGCTTTGAGCTGGCATTGTGGTTTTGTAGATTGGGCCCAGGCAGCCTCAGCCCACTTTCTATATTAACGAGGCTGCAACCAGCACAACACAGAAAATATGGAATATGTGATTTTCGTGTTGAGTGTAGGTAAAACTGACTTGGTAATAGAGCAGATGTGTTTTCTACTGCCCACGTGAGAGGTATAGTTTTTGGCCAAAGACACAGGGAACAAATATTATGAAGAATGCCAAAACCACAGTGGATAAAGTCAACCTGCAGAATGGCCTAAATTTTATGCAGACCTATAAACAACATCTTATCTATGGACATCACTCTTCATGAACATGACCTTATGGTCATACACATTAACCACTGTAACATCAGACAAAAAAAGCCCAGCTATCCAAAATTGAGCATTTTGTCACAAAAGGTCGTGAACATTCACGAAAATGACCTAAAATACACATTTATTTGTGAAATGTGTTTGGTGGTGACTTGCATGAAAAATGAACATGATGGCATGTCTTACATTCAAAGGTTACACAATATACTAGTAAGAAGTATTTTTTGAAGAGAAAGTGTCTCTTGCTGTGGTTGTACTAGTACAACCAGCCATTTTCTGTTATTTCCAGCCTCCAAGGGTCAAAATAAATATGAAATGTCAAGCAACTGCACACAAACTGAGCATGAATCTATTCATTTGAGGTTGCAAAAAGGGGTTTCTTATTCTAACCACCAGACCCTAGTATTCCTGCTAAGGTATAGTAACAGGAATAACCAGCCTCATCTGGATTGCAAGTTGTACATGTACTAGACGCAGCATATCCCATTTCGCAACTTCAAAGCTGAAAGAAGTCTCACCTGAGAAAGTGACAGTTTCCTAATATTTTCCTAACAACGTGGTTCATATTTCCTGAATCTCTGACTTCTTTCTGGAGTTCAGTTTTTAAATCTTCTACATATCTAAGATAAAAAAATAACCAAGGTATTATTGTTAAGATATACGTTTCACACAATAAACAGTTCTATATTAAATAAAATTGTAATACATTATAACAACGTTCCTGTTATTATAGTGTGTTAAAACATTAACCCCACAGGTGCGTGCATCAGCCACTGGCCGACGCACGCACACCCTCCCTGTTGCGGGTCACGGCTGTTGGCCGACGCCAGGGAGGAGTTTTTAAAAATCCTTCGTGCTCGCACTAGAGGACTTTATTTTATTTAATCCCCATTGGGAGACACAGAAGAGCTCCTGTGTCTTCCCCTGACCCCCTCCTGCCCCTCTGTGACATCAGTGCACTGTCAGGTGCGCTGACATCACAGTTTGTTTTCCTAACCGGAGCAGGAAGCAGAGGTCAGGCCGCTTTCTGCCCCAGTGGGGAAAACGGGCCAGAAAAGGCCTCCCCAGCCTTCAGGAAGGCCTTGTTTGGAAGGGGAGATTCTCCCCTTTCAAGCAAGACCTTCCTGAATGTGTTTCCAGGGCATAGATCGCAGCCACGGTGCGATCCATGCCCAAGAAACCCCACTAGACACCTGGGATGTCGTCTGGGGGGATCGGCCCCCTTGAAAATGGGCCGACCCCCCCCTCCCCGGGGGCATTTTTAAAAAATAAACTGTGTTTGCCCCTGAGTGGGGTGCGACCGCCCCCCCCAGAGGTTAATATATATATGCATGCAAATGGTTATCATTCCACTAATTTGAAGTGGAACATCCCATATGGTGAATTACTTAGGGCTAGAAGGAATTGCAGTACCTTTGAATCCTATAAAGAGGAGGAAGACAGGATGTTTAATGGGTTTAGAGCAAGAGGCTATCAGAATAACATATTATGAATAGCCAGTTAGAAAGTGACTAAAATTATTAGGGAAACTCTATTGACATAAAGAAATAAGAAAAAGGATGATATTCCAGAGATGAGAGTAATAGCTACTTATAATCGTGAAAGCCGAGCTGTCAAGAGAATTGTGATGAAACATTGGCATTTAGTGAAGCATGATTCTGTAATTGGGAAGACCCTGGACCCTTGTCCTCAATTCGCATACCAGAAGTCCAGGTCATTACGTGATATTTTAGTTCGTAGCTATTTGGGGGACAAAATAAAAAGATTGGATGGCTATGTCAACAAAAGTTTTTTTTTCAAATGTGGGAAGTGCAAAGCATGTAAGAATAGTAAGAATGTGAAAACATATGGGACAGCTTTGGGGGAGGGTAGGAGGATAAATAAATCTATCTCCTGTGGTTCAGATTATTGCATCTATGTCTTACAATGTCCCTGTGGATTACATTATATTGGCAGCATGATTGGCCCTGTGAAAAAGAGGATTTTAGAGCATTATAGGGCGATTAAGAATTATGAAATTTCATATCCTGCTGCTAGGCATTGGGAGAAAGTGCATAATTGGGACGCTGATTGTTTGGTATTTTTCGGTATTGATAGAATTGAAAGGACTATACGTGGAGGTAATAGAGAAAGGCTTTTAAGAGTGAGGGAATCAGAATATATCATCTTACTTGGGAGTAAGTCACCCAGAAGCCTGAATGAGGATGAGGCGCTTTATGTACATGTTGGTTTGATGTGATAAAAATTATTAATTGGTATATATCTTTATGAATATTTCCATTTTGCGCTTCATTAGGTTGAATATTAGAATTGAAAAATTTGTGTGTTTTCTATTAATTTTCACATTTATAAATTTCACGGGGTGGGTGTGGATTTTTCAGTTATGATGACAGATTATTTATATAGATTTGTTAATGTATTAGGAATTCTGCTTGTACCATGAATTATGAAATTGATATGATTTATGAATTACTTCATATTTTTTTTTTTTGTTGATTGGCCACTTTGCTGAATAATTGAAGAAATATATTTTATTTACAAAAGGTATTATGATATTAATTTGGTTGCAGTAAGATTGGAAGGGAAAAAGATCTGGTCATCGTAATGGGAAATGTGAAATGGCTAGTTAGCTGTGGTTTTGGCAACCATTATTTGGATTCCCACACTTTTGATAAAATTTGAAATTCCTTTGATAAATTGGGAAGGAACAAGTAACAATGTGAAACTTTTTAGTTTTTGCTCTGGTTTATGTTTTTTAGGAGTATTGGAGAGAAAAAATATTATTATTTTGTTGTTGAAGCATTTCTTCAATGTCCATTAACTGGGTGTATTTAAGTTCAAAGGTGATTTAGCACAATTTTTTCAATTGGGCCATGATGAACACACTTCGGTGTTGAAATGCGTGGCCAAGTTAAATAAAGAATTCAGTCTGAGATGCTGACACGTTGGGTGTGACTTCTTTCTGCATGTGGAAAAAGGTGGTAGAAATACCAAACTGATATATATATATTTTTTTTTTTAAAGGAAATTGACTCTGGGGTTGGCCCTTTAGAAAATGGTCCACCCCCCACCCCAATCTCCCCCAACAAAACCTGGGCAGACTTTTTAATTTTATTTTTTATGTGTGCTTACCCCTGGGGGAGCAATCACGCCTCCCCAGGGATTAAAAAAAAAAACCAATAAATAAACAAAATAAACAAAAACAAAAATGAAATTGACAGGGGGTAGCCTATGACCAAGGCTGACCCCCTGGGAGGGATTTATTTTTATTTTTATAGATGTGTGGTTTCTCTGGGGGCCACGAGCTTCCTCCAAGGAAATCCCCAAGGAAATCACACAGCTAATAAAAAAATCTATATATGTGTATATACACACATATATATAAGAAGAGAGACTAAAGAGGGCAGAAATCTCTTGTCTATAAGTGTATATATACATATACATATAGAGATCACTTTTGTCATTATATGTGTGGTTTCCCTGCAGGCTGCGATCGGCTTCCAGGGAAACCACAAACATAAAAGTGATCTCTTTATATATACATATGGAGAGAGATACACAGATACACTCTCTCCCTATAAATGTGCTGATTTTTTTCTTCATTATATATATATATATATATACATATATATATATATATATATATATATATATATATATATATATATATATATATATATATATAGATATATCTTTTAGGTTAGGTAGCAATAAAAAGAGAAAGATATCAGACTTTTGTGTGGTGGCAGTTTTGACGCCATAAAGTAGTGCAGAAGACACATCTATATTTTATTTATGTGAATTGCTGAGTGGATTAGTAAAGCCAACTGCTACCTGAGCTTTAAAACAAATGAAATGTATGTGCATGGGGGGCAATGGAGATATGAAGGGCAATTTAGCTGGGTTGCAGAGAGGAAATCCAAGGAGGAGGTCATGGGAGGGGGGGAGGCAAAAAAGCTTGTCGCTCTGGGCGCCACCTGTGCTAAAGACTGTGATGATGGGTATGAGGCATAGTGAAGTAATAGTGTTTCTTTTTTGTTTTTTTCAGTGTCTTCAGAGAACCTGCTGATGGAAGGAAGAAGCAAAGGTAAGGTGACTGACATTTACTGTCACACACATCACACACACAAGGAATTTTGTCACCATATCTGCTACCTACTTAGGCTACTGTTTTAGAGGGACAGTTTAGCCAGTGGCAGAGATGGCATCTCGTTGGATGACTGCTGCTGAAGCTGTAACTCGGGTTATGGGGGACAGCTCTGAGGCAGGATCAGAGACTGAGACATCAGATACTGAGGCAGCTTCTGAGGGAGAGGACAATGAAGCAGAATCTGGGAGTGATTTTTCAGTCAGTGGAGTCCCATCCGATGATACCTCTTCCAGTTATTCTGAGGGAGTGGATGAGGACAGTCGTGCTGTCCCTTCGCAAGCACAGTCTGTTCAGTGAGTTAGCCCACACCAGAGAGCAGGTGTGCGCAGCAGCATGCACAGAGAGTGTTCTGAGTGCTCTCTTAGCAGCCCCCCAATTTAGTTCAGTCCCAAATTCCACATTTTACTGGTGACGCTGGATGTAAAGTAGATACAGCCAGCTTTTTGCCAATTGACTATGTCCATCTCTTTTTGGATGTTGACTTTCTTCAACAAATTGTGCAGCAAACAAATTTGCGTTCCGAACAATTTCTGAGGGAGCATGGAGGGCATGCCAGTGGACTCCCACTTCTCTGGTGGAGTTGAAGATATTTTTAGGCCTTACGGGGTTGGTGCAGAAACCCACTTTGCAGTCCTGCTGGATGACTCGTACGGTTTGGGTAACCCTTATCATCTCACAGGGCCGCGACAGGGACGACCCAAATCGTATTTGTGGAGACATCAAAAGTATCAATCACAAACAACCTGGTTTTGTAAAGCTGGCACTTGCTTTTCGGGTCCTGGGCTCGGCGACCATATAGGGAAACCTACCAAACCCAGACATTTCTGAAAAGTAGACACCCAGGGGAGTCCACAGAGGTGTGGCTTGTGTGGATTCCCCAAAGATTTCTTACTGAGAGTAGCCTGAAAAGATGAAACATTGAATAAAAACTCAATTTTTCCTCACATTTCTGTCACGCAAACTACAGGAATATGGAGGGATCCACAAAATATCTACCACTCAGCAGTTCCCTACTTGTCCTGATAAAAATGCTACCCCACTTGTGTGCCTGTGCCTGGTGGCACTTGCGTCAGGAGTGGATCACCCCAGGGTCAACAGTAACCCTCATGAAGGACTACCATTGACTGTTGTGTGATCCATTCCTGTCATGGGCAGTAAGCCCAGGCACACCTGTGGGGTAGCGTTTTTAACGGAACAAGTTGGGGAACGCTGGGTGGTAAGCAGTTTGTGGATCCCTGCATATTCCTGTAGTTTACGTCACAAAAATGCAGAGAAAAATTGTGTTTTTATCCAATGGTTTTCATCTGCAGGGCATTCTGGGGAAAAACTTTGGGAAATCCTCTCAAGCGATACCTCTCTTGACTCCCCTCTATGTACACTTTACAGAAATATCAGGGTTTGATAGGTTTCCCTAAATGGTTCCCGATCCCAGGAATAATTAATACACTCACCTTAGTTGTCATTATCACCACAATACATTTAGGGACCTTCCCTGTCGCAGGTACGTGGCCTATTCACACAAGTGAGGTAAAATTTTTATCATTGGGAACTGGGGAAATGCTGGGTGGAAGGAAGTTTGTGGCTCCCCTCAGATTCCAGAAATTGGCAGCACCGAAATGTAAGGAAACAGTGGCCCATATTTATACTTTTTTAGCGCTGCATTTGTGTAATTTTGGGACGCAAAAGCGGCACAAACTTACACAATCGAATTGTATTTTGTAAGTTTGCACCCCTTTTGCGTCACAAAATGACGCAAATGCAGCGCTAAAAAAGTATAAATATGGGCCACTGTTTCCTTACATTTCGGGCTAGTGTTTTTTTAGCTAAATTTGAGGTTTGCTGAGGATTCTGAGTCCAAAAACATTAGAGGATCCACGCAAATCACACCTCCCTGGACTCCATCAGGTGTCTAGTTTTCAGAAATGTCTGGTTTTGGTAGGTTTCCCCAGATGGCTGCTAAGCCCAGGACCAAAAACGCAGGTACCCCTCTTGCAAAAATAGGTAGTTTTGTAATAGATAATTTTGATGTGTCCATGTTGTGTTTTGGAAACTTCCCTGTCGCGGGCACTAGGCCTACCCATACAAGTGAGGTACCATTTTTTTATTGGGAGATGTGGGGGAATGCTGGGAGGAAGGACGTTTGTGGCTCCCCTCAGATTCCAGAACTTTGCAGTACCGAAATGTGAGGAAAAAGTGTTTTGCTACATTTTGAGGTTGGCAAAGAATTCTGGGTAACAGAACCCAGTGACAGCCCCACAAGGCTCCCTATCCTGGATTCCCTTAGGTGTCTAGTTTTCAAAAACTGACAGGTTTGGTAGGTTTCCCTAGGTGCCGGATGAGCTACAGGCCAAAATCCACAGCTAGGGACAAAAAAACAGGTGATGTGTCAACATTGTGGCATTTCCTGTTGCGGGCACAAGTGAGGTACAAGTGAGGTACCATTTTTATCAGGAGACTTGGGGGAATGCTGACTGGAAGGAAATTTGCAGCTCCTCTCAGATTCCAGAACTTTCCATCACCGAAAATTGAGGAAAACGTTTTTTTTTTGTGTCACATTTTGAGGTTTGCAAAGGGTTCTGGGTAACAGAACCTGGAGAGAGCGCCACAATTCACCCCATTCTGAATTCCCCTAGGTGTCTAGTTTTACAAATGTACAGGTTTGCTAGATTTCCCTAGGTGCCGGATGAGCCACAGGGCAAAATCCACAGCTAGGCACTTTGCAAAAAACAGGTCAGATTTCAATGTAAAAATGTGATTTGTCCATTTTGCGTTTTGGGGAATTTCCTATTGCAGGCACTAGGCCTACCCACAAAAGTGAGGTACCATTTTTATTGGGAGATTTGGGGGAACACAAAATAGAAGAACAAGTGTCATTGCCCCTTGTCTTTCTCGACATTTTTTCCTTCCAAATGTAAGACAGTGTGTAAGAAAGAAGTCTATTTGAGAAATGCTCTGTAATTCACATGCTAGCATTGGGACCCCCGAATTCAGAGATGTGTAAATAACCACTGCTTCTCAAACCCTTATCTTGTGCCAATTTTGAAAATACAAACTTCCTTGATACCTATTTTTCACTCTTTATATGTTACCAAATGAATTGCTGTATACCCAGTATACAATGAAAACCCTTTGCAAGGTACAGCTCATTTATTGGCTCTGGGTACCTAGGGTTCTTGATGAACCTAAAAGCCCTATATATACCCACAACCAGAGGAGTCTAGGAGACGTAACAGTATATTGCTTTCAAGAATCTGCCATAGTTGTAAAAAGTTACAGAAGAATACGTGTACACAAATGGCTGTTTTTTTCAACTCAATGTCAATATTTTTTTATTTCAGCTGTAACTTTAGAAAACCTCGAAGGATCTACACAAATACCCTTTCCTGAATTCAGAATTTTGTCTACTTTTCAGAAATTTTTAGCTGTCTGGGATCTACCATTGGTTTCACACCCATTTATGTCACTAACTGGAAGGAGGCTGAAATTACAATAAATAGTAAAAATGGGGTATGTCCCAGTAAAATGTCAAAACTGTGTTGAAAAATTTGGTTTTCTGATTCAAGTCTGCCTGTTCCTGAAAGCTTTGAGGATGGTGATTTTAGCACTGCAAACCCTTTGTTGATGCCATTTGCAGGGAAAAAATCAGATGCTTTCTTCTGCAGCACTTTTTTCCCATTTAAAAACAAAAACAAATGTTAGCTATATTTTTGCTAATTTGTTGGTCTCCTCGAAGGGAACCCACAAACTCTGGGTACCTTTAGGATTCCCAGGATGTTGGAAAAAAAGGACACAAATTTGGTGTGGATAGCTTATGTCCAAAAAGTTATGGGTGCCTAAGCGCAAACTACCCCAAATAGCTAAAAAAATAAGGCCCAGCACCTAAGGTGTTAATAGTCCGTAAAATAAATTACTTTTTTAGATTGCCAATCCTTAATTCCTATTTAAGGAAAGTAGGGCTTCACTAAAATGTGGCAGCAAGAAAATAAAAATGTAGGGATGCACAAATTTCTCCACAGGAACAAACCTGCGTTCCTCAAACAGAAAACACAGTGCAATACTTTTGGAAATTAAAAGTAGAAATCATACTGTGGGTACTCTTTTGGATGAAGGAGAAGTGGGAAGATCCCAGAATGTGTATTGAATTTAAGTGCTTGCAGAGTTAACGAGTCGGTGTGTGTGGCTGTGGGCAGGTGAATGTTATTTGTCTATACTTTCCCTTCTGAGTTTTACATAACAAAGGTGGGGATCAACACATTCGCGGCCGGCATCTCCCCCTATATGGATGGATTGCAAATCCACTAGTAAATTACTACTACCAATAACTTTACAGGCATATCATCTGTTATATTTGTCTCTCCCATATTGTCTAAGGTGCAGGGGACTTGAAAATCTTACTACCGAGTGGAAAATAACACCCAGAATTGGTGAAAATCATTGATGCTGAGGTCTCACCCTAGATGTAGGTGGGAACACATTGTGTGCAGACAGCTCCGTGAGTAGATGTCCCTTTGTGAAAGGGGCCCAAAATACACAATAAATTAAAACATGCTTACTAAATTTAAACAACAAAAATAAACATAACTAAAATATATTTATGAAATTATTGAAAAAAGCAAAATGTATCTGTAAGAAAATGGATTATTGGCTAAAGGGCTGAGAATCGATTTCAATAAATTATCACAATCCTTCTTAGGGTGAACGACAAAAATCAATAAATAAACCTGTGCTTAACACTGTGGTAGCTTGGCACAAAAGCTGCCAGGCTAAACTTAGGGGCAAGGTGTAAAGTATTATGCAGCACCCAACCAGTAATAAAGTGAAAACACAAGAAAAAATCCTAAACCTATTTAGAAAACTAGAGAATATTTAAATACACAAAATTATAAAATCAACAGAAATCCAATCAGAAGAACAGGAGTTCTGAATTGTTGAAGTTTATGGTTAAAAACAGGATGCAAAGCACCATCTACGGGTATCTGGTTTACCTGGACCAGCACAAAGTCAAAAGATCTGATTGACCGTGATGGAGAACAGGCTGGATAGAGAACCAGGTTCATCCCGCTGGAAGTTGTGCCTTCTAACTTCAATGTGAGGATGATACAGTGCAGCTCTGTGTCATTCCATGTTGGAGCCAGTAAGGCTTTCAGTGGGGAGCTGCATGGCTTTACAGTGCACTGCGTCCCATAGTGCTGGATCCAGTGAAGCTTTTAGTAGTGAGCTGCATGGTGTGGTTATGCGTCGCTCTGCATTATGCTGCATTGGATCCAGTGAGGCTTCCAGTCAGGAGCTGTGCAGCATGGCTCTGCAGGTCTCTACACAGGTCGGCATCAGCTCCAGTGAATCCTTTGGATAGGAACTGTGCAGCTCTGCATTGGCCAGAGTCAGATCCATCAAGACCTTCAGTTGGGCAGGGAGAAGTTCACTCTGATTCCAGCAATGGGTCAAATAGTGCTACGGACCAGCTTAACTTATCATCAGCACCTTCCTATGCATGCAGGAAAATGGCTGGCAGTCTGAGATCTGCTGTGGGGTATATGTGTTTGGAACTAAATGGACTTTAAAAATTAATATAACACACTTTGTTGTATATGGTTCACTTGGACTCGGATGAATTTATGAAATTATACTGGTGTAAATGATTTAGACTGTATATTAAATAAGATAATTATAGTATCAGTAATCAAGATTTTCAACATATTTATGATGTACTCATGTGATAATTAACAAAATTGACTTTAGAACAAACGGGTGCCACGGTATGTACATAGTCTGTTTGACTGCTTTCACAGTCAGCTTTTGGGGTCAGGGTGTATTCCCCTCAGTTGTGCACCGTTGTAGATAGTTAAGTCAAAAGTCTGCTAATATACTGTTGAAACTCTCCTTGGTGCACCACGTCTCTCCTCTCTAATACACCTCCTTTGTGTACAAACTGTATGGTATAGGGGTGGGTAGCACAAGGACTATAGCACTAACATGGATAGGAAAAAGATGGCTGAGGAGCTTTTTGGAAATCTTGAGAAAGGTAGGACATTATCATTCCCGAATCGACCTTATAATGAGGGACTTAGGGTGAAATTCATAAAGTTGGAAAGATTAAAGAAAAATTAACTCTCGAAGTGGTGGGATGGTGTTACTTTAAAGCAATACTTAAAGATAAACAGGATCCCAAGAGGTTTAAGATCACAGATATTCCCTACGTACGATGATCTAGATGTTGATTTACTTGATTTATGGGATAAAGAATTGACAGCTAGTTCACTGAGACTAATGGAAATTCTCGTTATAAATTCTGAAAGAAAGGTTACATCACTTCAAAAGGAAATTGACATTCTTGAAAGGGAGATTAAGGAACTAAACCTTCCAGAGGCAACTGATAAGAACTACAAAATCCTGGAACAAGTACTATTAAAACACCAGGAGGATATCATGCAGAGGAAAACCCGGAAGTTTAAGAGAGACGAGAAAGACTATCAGTCAGGCAGGATTTTTACGTTCGCAAAGAAGTATGATCATTTGGTGAATTATTCTCCACACAGACAGGGTTCTCAAACATCATTGTCATCGGATTCCACAACAGCAAGTAGGGTAATGTCAAGCGAAAGTGAAACGGAAGGAATAGCCGGCACCTTCGCACAGGCTAGATCAGACAATAGAACTGTTTTTTTACAGGAAATTCTGAGGATGCGACAGGGTCAACGAGATACAAACAGGAGAAAGGTGAATTTAGGAGGATTAGGAGAGGCAGGAGAAAGAGTAGAGGCAACAGAAAAGATGGGTGTGACCACCAGATCCAGGGACAAGAAAACTTAAATGATAGGCACGATAGCATATATATAGTTAACTTATCGAGTATGCCTCTTTCACCGGATGGTAAAACACTATTGGAAAAAGGTTTAAGCTTTTGCCCTACCAGTAGGGGGGATATATATAGAGTTAAATTGGATCTTTTTAGGTTCATTAGACGATTGAAACTTAAGAAATACTTTAAATTAATTCCCACTAGTACTAAATGTAATGATGTCTTGATCTCTCATGTGGATAACATACCATCTATACAAGAAGTATTTGACACAGCCATGTTGCTTTCTATTACGGAACAGGAAGAAGTTCTGATTATTTTTGAACAGGTGCTGGAACATTTGGATATCACCCGGAATGGGGGAGGGAGCAGTGGTTTGAGAGGCAAATCGAGATGGATTCCTAAAACTTCTGATAATCGGAATCTGGACACCTTTTTTGATTTGGTGTGTAGGGATTTGGATTTACATCAACACAAACATGGTTTGCCTAGAACAACCAGTAATTTAAATCAAGGAGAATGGAAGGCGCTTAAAGATTTGAGTCAAAACAAACAGATTATGATAAGACAGGCTGACAAGGGAGGTAATGTTGTCCTAATGAATAAAATTTATTATGTGCAGGAGATACGTTCACAATTGAGGGATACTCATTGCTACGAAAAAATGGACTCTAACCCAATTGTAAAACTCAGTGGTGTTATTAATACTAAATTAGAAATTTGGTACCAATCTAATTTATTGAACAAGGATGAGTATCTGTACCTGAAGGTGATAAAAGCTAGATTTCCTTGTATCTACACTCTGCCGAAAATTCATAAAGATCTGCCCTTCCCCACGGGCAGACCCATCATTTCAGGCATAGGAGGTCCAACCGAAACACTATCTGAATATGTGGATGTTTTTCTGAAACCTATAGTACAAAAATTACCATCTTATATTAAGGATACAATGCATATTCTAAGTATCCTCAATGATGTGGAATGGGAATATGGCATGTTATTGGTCACCTTAGACGTGGTCTCGCTATACACATGTATTCAACATAATGTGGGTCTGGAAGCTACAGAATGGTTTTTGAATAAGCAACCTGCTAGTAGATGGCAGCATACTAGGATGTTGTTGGAAATGATCTCCATGATTCTTGAGAACAATTTTTTCATGTTTGAGCAGGATTATTTCAGACAAAAACAGGGGGTGGCCATGGGCTCCAGATTCTCCCCATCTTATGCGGGACTATTTATGGGCCGGTATGAGGAGAGGTGGGTCTGTGGTCCATGTGCCGCATCTTGGTAGACTCATATCCTCTATTGGGGGCGTTATATAGACGACTGTATCATGTTGTGGACAGGGGGTGTTGGTCAATTACGGGAGTTTGTTAAACATCTCAACTCGAATTATATGAATGTTAAGTTCACATGCAAGCATAGCACGACTAGCATTGAATTCTTAGATGTAGAACTGTACATAGAGGATGGTCACATTGAGAGTAAATTGTTCCGTAAATCCACTGCCGGTAACTCCGTATTGCATGCGGCAAGTGCACACCCCAAACACCAAATAGAATCAATCCCGTATGGGGAAATGGTTAGAGCGCGGAGGAACTGTAGTAAAGATAGGGAATTTGAAATATGTATTGAAGAAATGGGTAAACGTTTTAAAGGAAGAGGTTATAGTGACAGTATTATCTCTAAAGCTCAAAATAGAATAAGACATGTTTCGAGACATACAACGTTGTTATCTAAAAACAAAGAGGTTCAGGGGTACAAGAATGAGAAGGTGAGACTTGTTACAGATTTTACTGATAGTACGAGGATTTTGAAGAAATACATCACCAAACGCTGGCATATTCTACTTCGAGATGAAACAATGTCTGAATTTCTAACTAATAAGCCTATCCTCACCTTCCAATGGGGGAGGTCACTGAAAGAGATTCTTAGTCCGAGTTTTTCTAGAAATATTCCCAAGACGAATTGGTTACAAACACACAGAGTAGGTTTCTACAAATGTGGATTTTGTGGACTTTGCAAATGGGCCTGTCATGGACAGAAGGAATTCTCTAATCTTTTGGGCGAAACATTTCCCATTAGGTCAAATATGAACTGCAATACTCCCTTTGTAGTCTATGTTTTAGTTTGTAAGAGCAAGAAATATTATGTTGGTAGCACTATCCGACCTTTAAAAGCAAGAACTGGCGAACACGCCTGATCTTTGGCTCAACAGGATACTAGATATCCAGTGGTAGCACATATGATCAGTTGTGGATCTCAAAATACAAAAGTTGGTTTTACTTTCTATGGCTGTGAACAGGTACTAAAAGATCAGAGAGGTGGCAATAGGGAATTAACATTACGCAGAAGAGAAGCAATGTGGATAATGAGGCTTAGGGCAGTAGAAGATGGATTGAATTCAGACAGAGAATTGGAATATTTTTTGGGTGACTGAAATAGTATTATATTAGAATTTGGGTTATAATCTGTCAAATATGGCAGTAAAATATGAATCAAAATAGTCTTTAGGATATGTTTAAGGAATGTGATTTGTGTAAGAATTATTCAAGAGGTAATCAACAACTGCTTAGCCTTTTTGACGAACAATGTGATGGAGTGATGTGTAATCTTGTATATGCGTAATTTGAATATTCTATAATGGACTACATTGTGTTAACATCAGAGATAAGCTTGTAATGTTCTTACCCACACTCTACTCACACTTACCTTAGAGTGTACTAAATTTTATTGGGACTGGTTACATAATATTTTATTCTTTTGTAAATCATGGAACATTATTTGTTGTCACATGATACATTACCTTTGGTTAAATGGATACATCAATATTTTTCCTAATTAGGCTCACCTGTATTTTAAAGAACTCCTTCTCTTTAAAAAGAAAAAAAATGTAAACAAAATTTCTTCTGTTTTTGTAACAGGAAATGAATATAGTCTCAATACTGATCTATACAGATGGTATTAAGTGTCCAGCGTTTCGCCAATAGACTTATAGCGATAGTCCTGTGTTTATGTTCACACAATACACATGAGGCAAGCAGTCCTTTGTTTATTTTCATTTTAGGTCGCGTTTTTATTTGCGACCGAAAAGCCACGCCGTACACGGTGTCTTGAGGCGGTCATTTGGTAACAGCTTATGAGCTGCAACCCGCGTTTACATGGTGTTTGGCCATTGTTGACCTGGAAACACGTGGAGGAGTTTGCACAGAGTAGTGTGCAGGCGGGCCACGCTCTCCGTGTTAATCTATCGGAGAAGTACGAGTAGGTATGAAAATAAAGAATGAGTTTTGAAATTATGCGGATTTAATTCTGTTAATTTAGGGCTACTGGGCATTAAAATTGGTTGGGGATCAATTTAATTAGTTCCTTTCTGCTAAGGGCTTGCATCATTAGACGGTGGATTATAGAATGGTTGTTTAAAGTGGATTTGTATATATTTTTTTCTCGCGTAGGATTTCCCTTTGACAGCTATATTCAGATTGAGTGGAAATCATATCTATTTCATTAACTCTGACTACGAAGATGTTAATCGTTTTGAACTTTGCATAGTTTTCTTATCGTGTGGATTATCGCGAGGTAATTTTTGGACTGTTTTTCCTTCTTTTTGGGTGAATTTAGATTATTTTGGGCATATTTAGTTGTTAGTGTATAATGTGACAACAAATAAATTGATTGTATTGCTAACTACAACTCTGACACCTTTCTTTTCTTTCATGGTTTTGGGATTGAAAACAATCACGCAATATTCACATATGGTCCTATCTTTTCACTTTTTGATATTGTGATGGTGAGTGCTTGATAGCGGTAAGTCACTTTTTGGTGTTGATATGAATTAACATCCTAAGATCTCTTTGGGACACTGACTTGTGTCACGAAATTTTTGTTTGTGGATATTGGGCTTTATGTGGGTACTAACATTGGACACATCAATTAATTGATTTACTGTAACAGAAATGAGTTAATGCTATGCTGTCTTGATGACTCATGGGTTCCAGATAAACCTTCTAAGAGGTATGACTATATTCCAGCCCTGAGGAAGTCAAATGACGAAACATGTGTTGGCTGAGATGTCGTTGTAAGAAATGTGGACATTTTTGTTTTTTCAATGGATTCCCACCTTAATTAGAGGTGACGATGAGGATTTCAAGAATATGTGTTTGGAACTAAATGGACTTTAAAAATTAATATAACACACTTTGTTGTATATGGTTCACTTGGACTCGGATGAATTTATCAAATTAGACTGGTGTAAATGATTTAGACTGTATATTAAATAAGATAATTATAGTATCAGTAATCAAGATTTTCAACATATTTATGATGTACTCATGTGATAATTAACAAAATTGACTTTAGAACAAACGGGTGCCACGGTATGTGTATATATATATATATATATATATATATTTATATATATATATACTTAGATATATATATCCAAAACAAACAATTGCCACACAATTGACTTGTTGCACTCCAGGAGAGTTTATTGCTTTATCCAAACGTGTACTTTAAACGATGGTGGTATTGTTTAAAGTACACTTTTGGATAAAGCAATGAACTCTCCTGGAGTGCAACGAGTCAATTGTGTGGCAATTGTTTGTTTTGGAGATTGTAGAGGAATGGTCCTTTCCTCACAGATGCACCCATGAATTTGCACGCCACAAGGTGGACCATTTGATGGAATATATATATATATATATATATATATATATACCCACTCGTCAACAGTATCACATCGAATAGCTGATATTTTTCTTCACATGTTCAAATACACTCAAACTATTCCCACACCAGCCCCACAAACTTTGGGGAAAGTGCAATGATTTGATGAGATAAGATATACTACTCTATAATATAGTATAATAATATACTTACACAAAAAATAAAATATAGTAAACTAATTAAACAAAAAGTCAAAAAAGTCAAATTTAATAACATTTTGAATAATATACCACATAAAGGTGGTCATTACAAACCTGGCGGACGGTGTTAATGCGGCGGTAAGACCGCCAACAGGCCGGCGGTAAAAAAATTGCAATTACGACCGTGGCGGAAACCGCCAACAAAGACAGCCACTTTAACACTCCGACCGCCACGGCGGTACAAACAAACAGCGCAGCGGTCACCGCCAACAGACAGGCGGGAGACAATATACCGCCCACACTATTATGAAAGGCCAATCTGCCACCTTTTCCGGGGCGGATTCACCGCAGATAAAAACACAGTGGAAATAGGAATCCCGAAGGAAAAACGCTCACCTCTACATACCCCACGAGGAACGAGGACACCATGGAACCGGAACTCCAAATTCTACCTGCGATAGTCTTCCTGCTTCTCTACCAGGAGCACGAACGCCGGCGGCGAAGACCACGGTGAGTACTGCACCTACGACACAGGGGAGGCAAAAAACAGGGACACAGACATGCAACACCCCCAACCCCACCCACTACAACACACCCACTAATACATGTTGATACATTACAGTTACACCCCCCAAACCCTGTGGAAGAATGCAAAGACAAAAGGAAATTATTGTAACGATTGTAATCTATTAAAATCCAGTACTCTAAAATATATACACACCATAAACAAATATATACACCAATAATACAAGTCCAGGTATTGCACCATTTATAGTCCGTGGACCACTGGGCCCAAAATGCATGGGCGAGGCCCACACTCGATACCCGCTCAAAACAGAGAGAACACTGCAGGGGCATCAGAAAGAAATACAACAGACACCTCAGGGGGAAGGGAAGGGGGGCACCTCAGCCGGATGAGTGTACGACACCAGATCCACGAGGGGGCTCAATGACCACTGTTCAATCCTGGGGAGTGCAAAGCCACAGTCTCTCAAGTCTCTACAGTGGGTGGTTTGCCCACTGTTCAATCCAGGGGAGTGCAAAGCCACAGTCTCTCAAGTCTCTACAGTGGGTGGCTTGACCACTGTTCAATCCTGGAGAGTGCAAAGCCACAGTCTCCCAAGTCTCACAAGTGGATGGGTTGCCCACTGTTCAATCCTGGGGAGTGCAAAGCCACAGTCTCTCAAGTCTCTACAGTGGGTGGGTTGCCCACTGTTCAATCCTGGGGAGTGCAAAGCCACAGTCTCTCAAGTCTCTACAGTGGGTGGGTTGCCCACTGCCATATCCTGGGGAGTGCAAAGCCACAGTCTCTCAAGTGGATAACAGTCTCCACTGGTTCTGGAGGGGGACTGGTGCCCAGAGTGCTTCATCCTGCCAAGGACTGAGGTAGTGGATGGATGTCTCCACTGGTTCTGGAGTGGGACTGGTGCCCAGAGTGCTTCATCCTATCAAGGACAGAGGTAGTGGATGGATCTCTCCACTGGTTCTGGAGGGGGACTGGTGCCCAGAGTGCTTCATCCTGTGAAGGACAGAGGTAGTGGATGGATGTCTCCACTGGTTCTGGAGGGGGATTGGTGCCCAGAGTGCTTCATCCTGTGAAGGACAGAGGTAGTGGATGGATCTCTCCACTGGTTCTGGAGGGGGACTGGTGCCTAGAGTGCTTCCTTCACAGAGTGCTTCATCCTGTGAAGGACAGAGGTAGTGGATGGATCTCTCCACTGGTTCTGGAGGGGGACTGGTGCCCAGAGTGCATCACTCACCCAGTGACGGACCCAGTTGCGTCAGTGCCCCTGCCGCTGATGGGCTAGCGGTGCTTGAGTTGGCGGTCCTTCATGGCCCAGCGGTGCATGTGCTGGCGGTCCTTCATGGCCCAGCGGTGCTTGTGCTGGCGGTGCCCTATTCAGCGGTGCTTGCGTTGGCGGTCCTTCATGGCCCAGCAGTGCTTGTGCTGGCGGTCCTTCATGGCCCAGCGGGGCTTGTGCTGGCGGTGCCCTGTTCAGCGGTGCTTGAGTTGGCGGTCCTTCATGGCCCAGCGGGGCTTGTGCTGGCGGTGCCCTGTTCAGCGGTGCTTGAGTTGGCGAACCTTCATGGCCCAGCGGTGCTTGTGCCTGCGGTCCTTCATGGCCCAGCGGTGCTTGTGCTGGCGGTGCCCTGTTCAGCAGTGCTTGAGTTGGCGGTCCTTCATGGCCCAGCAGGGCTTGTGCTGGTGGTCCTTCACGGATCAGCTGGGCTGGGGCTGGCGGTGGCCTCCTGGGCAGCTGGGCTGGGGCAGTAGGTGCCCTCCTGGGCAGTTGGGCTGGGGCTTGCAGTGGCCTCCTGGGCAGCTGGGCTGGGGCTGGCGGTGGCCTCCTGGGCAGCTGGGCTGGGGCTGGCGGTGGCCTCCTGGGCAGCTGGGCTGGGGCTGGCAGTGCCCTCCTGGGCAGCTGGGCTGGCAGCGGCCTCCTGGGCAGCTGCGCTGGGGCTGGCGGTGGCCTCCTGGGCAGCTGGGCTGGGGCTGGCAGTGGCCTCCTGGGCAGCTGGGCTGGGGCTGGCGGTGGCCCCCTGGACAGCGGGGATGATGGCGGTCTTCTCCGGCGTGCAGCTCTTCCCAGTCTTGCTGGGTTTCTTGTGGCCCTTCCCCACCTTGGGAGGTGTCACAGCTGACTCCACACTCCCACCGGGACCCCTGGGAGCGGCTTTGGTGACTGGAGTCTTCCCCCTCTCCCGCAGGGCACTGGCCAACTTCTGATGCTTCACAGGTGGGGGGCTGGCTGTGCTGTGGCTCCGTGCCACACTGGCTGTCCTGGTGGCCGGTGCACTCCACATACCGGTGACTACAGGCACCACTGGTCCCGGAGATGTTGTGGCTGAGGTGCTACTTCGGGACCTATGAGATGGACGGGGTGGGGAGGTATGGGAAAGAGGTCAAGGGTGGACAGGAAAAGTTTCTTGGACACACTGGGACGGGTAGCTGGAGGGGGTTTGGGAGTGGAGGAAGAGGTGGTGGTAGTAGGAGGTGTACGTTTGGTGACTTTGGGTGCAGGTGCATGAGCTTGAGGCTGTCGTGAGGTGGAAGGCTGTTGGGTGGGTGTGTGGATGCGTTTGTGTACCTTGGGAGGGGGCGTCACAGACACACTGGGAGAGGACACAGGGGACGTGTGAATGGTAGTGGGGGTGGTGACTGCACGTGAGAGGGGTGTGCTGGTGGGTGTGCTGGTGAGGGACGTAGTGGCTGTAGAGGTAGTGCATGCAGGTGTGAGTGCAGACGAGACTGGGAGGGAGGAGGGAGACGACGAGGAGGGGGACACAGTGGAGGCAGTGGATGTTGGTGTGTCTGCATGTGTGCGTTGCTTGCGTGAGTGCCTGTGGGATGTGTGGTGCTTATGTTTGCCTGAGCTTCCCTTGTGTGGTGAGGTGTGTGCAGGCTGGTCTGATGGTGTGCTTGGGATAGGCAGAGGTACAGGGGATTGGGTCTGGGTGGAGGAAGTTGAAGGGGGGAGGCTAGAGACAGGGACAATGGCTGCCATCAGTGCTGAGGCCAGAGTTTAAAAAGCTCGGTGAAGGGCCGCCTGACCAGAATCAATGCCCTCCTGGAATGCATTAGTTTGTTGCAACTGCCTTTCTACACCCTTGATGGCATTCAAAATAGTAGACATGCCCAACAGTGAGGGACCTGAGGAGGTCAATGGCCTCCTCTCTGAGGGCAGCAGGGGTGGCAGGGGCTGAGGTGCCTGGGGCAAAGGTGATGCCCACCCTCCTGGGTGAGCGGGCATGGGGCGAAGGCAGAGGGGCTGCTTGGAGGGCGGTGCTAGTAGGGTGGGTGGCGGCTGTACCTGTAGATGCGGGGGCACAGATGTTGCTGCCACCACAAGGGAGCTCCCATCAGAGGAAGTGTCCGTGCCGCTGGTGTCAGCTCCTGTCCCTGCCGTGAAGCTCCCCTCATCCCACTGGTGAATTCCGAGTCCGTAGTCTCGCCCTCCAGGGCCATGTTGGATGCAGCTCCCTCGTGCTCTGGTGCCACTGCTCCTCCGCCTGATGATGCTAATGTACACAAGAACAGGGAGAACACAAAAGGGGGGGGGGACGACAGAAGAAAGACATGTTGAGTGCATGGATTACCGCTACTGTTGGCGGACAAGACAGACACAGAAGCCCCGTGCACTACGCCACGCTCTTGGGCTCCACTGTTCAATTACTGGGAAATGGCCTACAAGCCTATGGACGACATCTGCACACATAGATGACACAGGGGCATGAATAGCTGTACTTGGCACTCTACAGAGGTGGGCTGGGTGCCACATGGCCTGCCTTACGGAAGGGCCTTGCCTACGGAACTCGCCCTGGCCTAGGGAAACCCACAGCCCTCCTCCCCCACCCAGACAACTCCACTGCACGCAAAGTCAGCAGAATGAGAGTGTACTCACCCCCTTGTGTCTGCTGTGATGCCCTCAAGTGCCCATCCAACTCCGGGTAGGCCACCGCCAGGATCCTGAACATCAGGGGGGTCATGGTGCGACGGGCACCCCTCCCACGTTGGGAGGCCATCCCCAGCTGAGCCTCCGCCGTCTTCTTGTTCCAGCGGCGAATGTCCTCCCATCTTTTCCGGCAGTGGGTGCTCCGTCTGTGGTAGACCCCAAGGGTCCGAACGTCCTTGGCGATGGCACGCCATATATCTTTCTTCTGGTGGGCGCTGACCTACATGAAATGTACAGGGGAAGAAGAGAAGTCATTACCAACTGCACCGTCAAAGTGATTGGCCCCCATCCCTACCCTTGCCATGTGGCACATGCATTCACCGTCTTTCATGCACGCAGCACTCTGCCCCCTTCCTTCTTACATCCAGCCCTCTCCACACAGGCATAGCCCATACAACATGCTCCCTGTGTACTTACCTGTTTGTCTGGAGGACCATAGAGTAGCGTGTACTGGGGGAGGACCCCATCCACGAGCTTCTCCAACTCCTCCGATGTGAAGGCAGGGGCCCTTTCCCCAGACGCACGAGCCATTGTCTCTTCCAGACCGAGGTCACAGCAGCACTTGCAGTGCAGGTCCTCTCCTGTCGAAGATCAGGTATCGAGTGATTGAACAGATAGAAAATGGCGGTCACGTCCGGGGTGGTCACGTCTGCGGTGGTGCGTACCATCACCCCTGGCGTACATCGTCATTGGCTCCTGGGACTCATAGGGTCCAATGTTAACCAATGCAGCATTGCGCCGCGGTCTCCGACCACCTACCGCGACGGTGTACAACGCCAACGCAGTTACCTCACATCCCATTGTCCCAGTTTAGAGGTCAGACAGCCGCCATTTCAGGGGCCCACATGGCCTCATTTTCAACAGCGTCACACATACCTGGGCCTAGTCTCAACACACATACAGGCCACCTTTTGTGTATGTTTGGTGTTCTGTGTAAACTGTGGGTACGTACCTCTGAGTTGTTTGACTCTGTGCTCGCTGTTGTCCTTCATAGGCACCGTCCGCTGGGACATGTGAGGAGATGGCGGCATCCTCCGGTGTACCGACCGTTGGTGGACCTGTCGACAATGGAGGAGCGACATTTGATAATCACCTATAGGTTTGACCGTGCCACAATCCAGGAACTGTATACCCAGTTGGAGCCAGACCTGATGTCAGCAATCCGCCATCCCACAGGAATCCCCCCTCAAGTGCAGGTGCTGTCAGTGCTCCATTTCCTTGCAAGTGGGTCTTTTCAAACAACTGTGTCCATGGCATCAGGGATGTCCCAGCCTATGTTTTCCAACGTATTGTCCAGACTGTTGTCTGCCCTTCTGAAACACATGCGGAGCTACATCGTTTTCCCTCAGGTGGAGGATTTGCCTACAGTGAAAGGTGATTTCTATGCCCTGGGATATATCCACAACATCATAGGTGCCATTGATGGGACCCATGTGGCTTTGGTCCCCCCCCCCACAGGAGTGAACAGGTGTACAGAAACTGGAAGAGTTATCATTCTATGAATGTACAGATGGTATGTTTGGCAGACCAATACATCTCCCATGTGAATGCCATGTTCCCTGGCACAGTGCATCACGCCTACATCCTGTGGAATAGCAGCATCCCTTATGTGATGGGTCATCTCCAGAGGCACCGTGTGTGGCTATTAGGTGAGCACCTGGAAGCAAGACAGTGGGAATGGTTGTCTGGGTATATCCCTACAGGTTAGTGTGTGTCTAACAGTTGTCCCTCGCCATTTGCAGGTGACTCTGGTTACCCCAACCTGTCATGGTTACTGACCCCAGTGAGGAATCCCAGGACCAAAGCAGAGGAACGCTACAATGAGGCCCATGGGTGAACTAGGAGGGTGATCGAGTGGATCTTCGGCCTCCTGAAGGCCAGGTTCAGGTGCCTCCTCATGACAGGTGGATCCCTATTCTACTCACCAAATAAGGTGTGCCAGATCATCGTGGCCTGCTGTATGCTTCACAACTTGGCTTTGCAATGACAGGTGCCTTTTCTGCAGGGGGATGGTCCAGATGGCGGTGTTGTGGCAGCTGTGGAGCCTGTGGACAGTGATGAGGATGAAGCAGAGGAAGAAGACATGCAGAACAGGGACTCAGTGATCCAGCAATATTTCCAGTGAAACACAGGTAAGAATACAATCCTGCCTACTACATGTACTTTTACACTACTACCTCTCTCCTGTCTGTCATTTTCACCCAGTCACTGAGTTGTCACTTTCCCTTACGGTTTCACAGATGTGGGTCCCACTGTGTGACATCTGCTTAAATTCCTCATGGACTAGAGCTGTGTGACATAGGTATGTTGACATTACTATTTCAAAAACATTTTGTCACTGTAATTGCAAATACACTATTTCGAAATCACAGACAGACTCCAGATCATTTTGTGCTTTAGGTGTGTTTATTTAAATGCAAAATATTGGAGGGGGAAGTTAAATGGTGAGGGGTGATGGCGGAGGAGTGTCCATGTTAGAGTCCAGTCTATTAGTCTCACAGGTGCATTGCCCATATGGGCATAGGAAGTGGAGCTGGGGCAGTTTAATTATGGACAGGGTGCCAATGTGGGACAGTAGGATGACAGTCCGGGTGGTCTCATTTCTTGGCGGGGTTCTTGGCATCGTTCTCTGTCTTGTTCATGGATCTCAGGGACCGTTTGCAGGGTGGTTCTCCGTCTGCAGGGGGTGGGGTGCTGGTGTGGTGGTCCTGTGGCGGGGCGTCCTGTCCACTAGCGCCGGCGGAGGTGGTGGGCAGTTCATCGTCCATGCTAGTGTCAGGGGCCCCTTGTAGTGCCACAGTGTCCCTCCTGGTGTTGAGTACTTCCTTCAGCACCCCTACGATGGTGCCCAGGGTGGAGCTGATGGTTCTGAGTTCCTCCCTGAAGCCCATATACTGTTCCTCCTGCTTGCGCTGGGTCTCCTGAAACTTGCCTAGTACCGTTGCCATTGTCTCCTGGGAGTGGTGGTATGCTCCCATGATGGAGGAGAGGGCCCCGTGGAGAGTGGGTTCCCTTGGCCTGTCCGCCCCCTGTTGCACGGCAGCCCTCCCAGTTCCCCTGTGTTCCTGGGCCTCCATCCCCTGGACTGAGTGCCCACTGCCACTGCCCCGAGGTCTCTGTTGTTGTTGGGGTGGTGGGTTATCCTGGGTTCCCTGTAGTGGTGGACACACAGCTGATTGACGTGTCCTGGGGACGGAGGTATGGGCCCGCTGGGTGGGTGCTGTGCTGGTGTTCCCAGAGGGGGGAAGGTCTGTGGTGGCCTGTGCCTGTGTGAGGGGAACCGACTGTCCAGAGGTCCCCGATGGTCCACGCTGGTCATCTAGATCCAGTTGGACAGAGCTGCTGTCATCACTGTGGGCCTCTTCTGTGGGTGGAGTGGACATGTCTGGACCCTCCTGTCTGGTGAAGTTGGGTAGGGGTCCTGCAGGGGTGGAAAGGCATGATTATTAGATCTGTGTGTGCCATGGTGTGCAATGGGTGGGTCACCCTGTACCCCAGTGCTTCCATTCTTGTGTGGGACCTTCTGTGATAATGGTTTAGAGGGGTGTATGGCTATGTGCAGTGGGCATGCTTTGGTGATGGGTGTCCATGCTTTGGTGTTGCATGCAGGGCTTGGTGTTGGGATGGGTGGTTTGTGATATTGGGACATTTGTGAGGAGTTGGAGTGATGGGGGTGAGGACGAGGGTGGGGGTATGTGATAGCATGCAGGCAGGGTGGGGGATGTAATAGTAAAGCTTTGACTTACCAGAGTCCATTCCTCCACCTACTCCTGTGAGGCCCTCAGGATGCAGAATCGCCAAGACCTGCTCCTCCCATGTTGTTAGTTGTGGGGGAGGAGGTGGGGGTCTGTCGCAGTCCGCTGAACCGCCAGGTGGTGTCTTGAGACCACGGAACGCACCTTCCCACGTAAGTCGTTCCACCTTTTCCTGATGTCCTCCCGATTTCTTGGGTGTGCTGCACCTGTGCTCCGAATAGCTGTGGCTCTACCCGTACGATTTCCTCCACCATGACCCTGAGCTCCTCCTCCGAGAACCTGGGGTGTCTTTGACGTGCCATGGCGTGGTGTAAGTGATGTGTGGGGTGGAGTGTGTGGCGATAAGTGTGGTGATATGTAGTGGTGTGTTGTGTGAGGTGCGTAGAAGTTGTGTGGGTGATGGTGTTATGTGCCTGTGGATGCTGTTGTACTTGCTGGTGGTGTCTCTCTCTGGCCTTCTCTCTGAAATTTTTGTCTTGGGGGTTTGTGGGTGATGTGGGTGTGTGTTTTATATTGTAATGGGTGTGTGGGAGTGGTGTGTGTATGTGTCTCAGGTGTGTGTATTTTGAATCGTCCAATGTGGGGATGTTCTGTAGCAGTGTGTGTATTTTGAGTGCGGCGGTATGTACCGCCAATGGAATACCGCGGTTGAAAGACCGCCGCGTGAATTCGTGTGTCGTGATAGTGTGGGCCTATTTCTGTTGGCGTGACGGTGGAGGTTTTGTTATCGGCAGTTTATCACTGACCTTTGGTGTGGCGGACTTGTGTGGGTGTCTGAATTTTGGCGGGTTCCGAGATGTGGGTCATAATAGCTGTGGCGGAATTCCGCGGGTGCGGCGGTGTGTTAGCGGTCTTCTGCACGGCGGTAAGCGGCTTTTACCGCCAATGTTGAAATGACCGCCAAAATCTTTAATACATTTAACATTTTATAAAAACAAAATTTATACACACCCTCAATTTAAAGAAAAATATTTTAAACTAAAATAGCAAACACAATCATTAAAAAACTACAAGGAAAACATAATTTCTAAATGTTTATCTAACATTAAAAAACTGCCCCAAGCACAAAATACACTCCTTAACCTGTTATATAAACATCAATTTAAAAAATATAATTTAATATTTTAAAAACAACACATATATGTTAAAGAATGTATATAGAAAATACTGCCCACTAAAATAAACACTAGAAAATATGCATGCATTTTTGTAACAATAAGGGAAGAAATGCCACTAATACATTTGGACCAAAAAAAATCATGATAAATTAATGATAAAACACATACCCCAATCAACATACAGGGCCTGATTCTGACCCCGGCGGTAAGGAACCGCCGGGGCCAGGGTCGGCGGGAGCACCGCCAACAGGCTGGCGGTGCCCCGCAGGGCATTCTGACCGCGGCGGTTTTGCCGCGGTCAGAAGTGGAAAACCGGCGGTCTCCCGCCGGTTTTCCGCTGCCCATTAGAATCCTCCATGGCGGCGCAGCTCGCTGCGCCGCTATGGGGATTCTGACAGCCCATACTGCCATCCTGTTCCTGGCGGTTCTCCCGCCAGGAACAGGATGGCGGTATGGGTTGTCGTGGGGCCCCTGGGGGCCCCTGCAGTGCCAATGGCATGGGCACTGCAGGGGCCCCCGTAAGAGGGCCCCACAAGGAATTTCACTGTCTGCATTGCAGACAGTGAAATTCGCGACGGGTGCAACTGCACCCGTCGCACCTTCCCACTCCGCCGGCCCAATTCTGAGCCGGCGTCCTCGTGAGAAGGGAGTTTTACACTGGGCAGGCGGGCGGCCTTTTGGCGGTCGCCCGCCAGCCCAGTGTAAAACACAGAATAGCCGCAGCGGTCTTCCGACCGCGGTGCGTTATTCTGGAGGGGGGAAGTCTGGCGGGCGGCCTCCGCCGCCCGCCAGATTTAGAATGAGGCCCACAATCTGTAATACATTTTTTTTTTAACATTTCCACACTACAAAATAAATAAAACCTAATTTTATTATATTGTCCATATTTCAAACATATATCAAATAAATTAAAACATTAATCACTGTTAACAATATTAATAAAGCAAAATTGGAATAAAAAAATCGACTACCCTTCTAGCCCCCAAAATAACCCACAACCTGAATAAAATTACAAGGTAAGAAGTAAAAAGAACAACAAAAAATTACTGATTGCAAAACAGTTATTCAAATTTTAAAAAAATCATTACGACATATACGATTACAACATAAAAATGACCTATAATAAATATTATTGTATTATTGTAAATTATATTTAAAAAAACATTATTGTTGACAAAGACAAAAAAATTAATTATAATGTCAACCAATATTTTTGTACTCATTATATTTTAAGAACAGTATTATGAATAAATTCAGGTACCATACTCATAAAGCCCCAGTAGTCTGTTCCTGGTGAGGGAAGGAAGAGGAAGGAGTTGTAACGAGGAGAGCAATGCTGTGAAGGTTAGACAGAGACTGAGCAAAAAGGATGGTAAGTATAATGTAGTACTCAGACAGAACAAAGGTGGACATGTTACGCTGGGCATATCAAGAAGATATTGCCAAATTTCAACTTTCCACCAGTATCTAAAGCAAATCAAAGTACTACATGAGAGTAACCTCTTCTATCTAAATGGCAACCACCTCAGATTCTGTTACTATAAGTAAACAATATAAAAAATAAGAACTGTGGTTGGCAACTGAGTTGATAAACAAACATTCACACATTAATTACTACTGGTGAAATTTCATATTATTAACACAGTACAGTGAAAATTGCAAAGTAGACAGTGTGCATTTTGAGGGTGCTAGGCAGGGGCCCCGTTGTGGCCCCCAGCACTGTGTTTCTGCTAGCCTTTCCATGGCGGGGTCCCCACTATGGAAAGGCTGGCAGAAACAGGAGTCGTGATCAGCATGGTGGCACTGAGTTCAGTGCCGCCGTGGCTGACCACAAGTCCAATTCCAGTCAGTCCGTTGGGAACCTTGTTCCCAGCGGTAACCGCGGTCCCCTGGCAGTCTGACCACCAGGGTCATAATGTGGCGGTCAGACTGCCTGGAGTGCTGCGGTCCGACCACCACCGCAAGTGCAGCCCTAAGCCACTCAATCACATCTACATGCAATATTTAAATGTACATTTGTAGCAATGAGGTGCTATGGAGAGCATAATATTAGAATGCTATTCTCAGGACCAGTCACAATGACAGCTAAGTGAATGTTCTGTATAGATGTGACACAATTAAAAATAAATGTTTGTGGCACATATCTGAATAGCCAACAAATAACTACTGGGCACTAAAACTGGATATTCATAGGCTAACCTAAGCACCACCATGGAGGTGGATCTTTGACTCATCACCCTGTATGTTATAATGTTTGTTTCAACGTTTCTATAGTCAAGTTCACAGCATTTGGAAATCTATCATACCTATTTATAAACCAATGTAGATCTTTCCAGCATGTATCCTGGACTTTGCGTACAATGGAATCGCCCATCTCCTGAATGTCGTCAATGGTACTTATTAAAATCTGCAAGTAGAAAAATAAAAGTAAGTGGATTGATATTCTTTGTAGATCATACAGCTGCCCTTCACCAGGATCCTACTGGTACGTAGATTTGGTATGAGTTGTCAAAGCTCTTTCAAACCATTTCATTCCTCTAAGGGTTCAAAAGCTATTTGAAAACTCCTAATTTAAAAGAATCTTGATTATTTCTCGCGTATCCGATTTGGCCTCAGGAGGATTTAAGTGTTGTGGATAATTTTGTGGTGCAATGCTTTGTACAGAATAGACCATTCCTTTTTTAGTTTGCTTTGTGGATGTTTCATATGTTGGTCTTTGGCTTTTAAGTATTTTTTGTCTTGTTATGTTTAATTTGCACCTTGAAGCTGCCCCTAGTAGAAATCAGTATGACCATAATAAAAAATGCAACAAACCACATTATACATTGGTACTTCTTCACGTAAATTTACATTGCTGTACAAATTTGAGTGTTTTGCTTTACAATTATATTAATGCAAGAATGTTCTGTGACTTACTAATAAACCCAGAGCATGTCATGATTTATTACGGGACAACAGGTAGGTCATTCTCCCCCATTGAGGCCTTGGTTTAATTGCTTTAACTTTCTCATGAGACATTGAACAAGTTCCTTGAATGCTATTTCTCATGTCAATTCTAGTACCATGAGTCAGGGACAACTATGTTTTATTAAATTGCCACTGAGAAGAATCCAATTCCTTTTTGCTGAAAGCTCAGCAATTTTTAAGAAAGCTAGACTTTGGGCTTCATCAAGAGTTTGACGGTCGGACCACCAGACCACCAACAAACAGCCATACTAGTGATCTTACCGACCGCCGTATTACGAGTTGCACAGACAGTGCTGCCAACTGCCAGCGAAAAAAGCCATACCACTAGTACTGTGGAGGGTGGGAAATAGGTGGTCTGACCTCCAGCATCGACAGCCCATCGACCAATTACCGACCGTATTACAAGTTCAAAGTCGCAGTGACGGCCAGCCATGGCGGTCTGACAATGGTGGTGCGAAACAACGGCAGTTCACGGTCACCACAGTAAAACACAACTGCACATTGGATGAATTTGAAAACAACACAGCTGACAAACATTGCCATACCTGACATGACTGCAAAGCACACTATAAAACACTCACCTTCACACACCACAATCCTTTGCATCTCCAACGCCAAGCACTTAAGCCAAAGCACATTATCAAAAAAAGGAAACTATGGAATAGGTACCCCTCCAACTTTCCCTAAGCACATATCCCTCACCCTCAACACACTTTTATTTGCAATCACGTCCATTTGCACTTCCCAACTTCATAAATCACTGTCACCTGTTAATTTCCTACCCCTGAAAAATCCCTGTTTCACTGAAGAGGTGTTTAAAGTCACAGTGGATGAAATAATTAGAGTAGAGACACATTTATTTGGAGCCCAAGTCCAGTACACTACTACTGCCCAGAAAATGGAAATGTGGCAAAGGTTAGTTGGCAGAGTGAATTTTGTAGGCCTCACTCAGTGCACAAGGGAGGACATCGGGAAGAGGTGGAATGACCTCAGGGGGAAGGTCCATTCCATGGTATCCAGGCATGAGCTGCAGGTCCAGAAGAATAGTGGTGTTCCCCACACCAACCTTACAACTTACATCCTGGGAGGAGAAGGTCTTGGCCATCTGGCAAACTGAGGGCTTGACATGAATACCTGGGAGACTGGAGTCTGGTATGTCACAACACAAAAATCTGTCACTAAAATGTATTGTGATGCATGCTTACTTCTCACCGTTTGCCACCTTCAAAGTCACTCCACTCACCAGCCCAGTGTCCATAGACCCCTGTCTGGCATCTCACATGTGAAGTAGGCTCACCTGGGTGAACAGCAGCTGTGCATATTGTGTGTAGTACAGGGATTGACCGCACATTTCCCAGCAGGCAATGTTATACAATTCCAAAGAACAGTGTATCCTTCTCACAATTACCTTGTTTGTCAACTCCCCATTGAAGTGTACCCACCTGAGAGGGTGATATTTGTATAGTGTCTGTGTTGTACAGGGACGGCCTGACAGGACTGCTAAGGCCATGAGGCACTGGTACTGTCACTCTACTCAGTCACCACAGTGTTCTCTGCTCCAATGACCCTTGCCCCTGAATTCCACATTGAAGTGTACTCACCTAGAAGGATGAGATTTGTATAGTGTGTGTGTACTACAGGCACTGACAGGACTGCCATGGTCAGGAGGCACTGGTACTGTCACTCCAAACACCAGAACAGTGTCCTCTTCTCTGAAAACCACAGTATTTTAAACCTCATATGATTTGTACTCACTAGGGGAACTGGCATCTGTCACATATTGGGAGCAGTGATAGTTATAGGACTGCAACTCACAACAGACACTGTCCCCTCAGCTACAGACATCAAAACAGTGTTCTCTCCTCAAAATATCCCTGTGTTCCAAATCATAATTGAAGTGTACTACTCCGGCAGGAAACAATCAGTATAGTGTATGTAATACAGGGAGTTACATGGCTGCAACTCACAGGAGGCTCCCTTACTGTAACTCCAACCACCAGTCCAGTGTACACTTGCCAAAATACCCTTCTTTCGGCATTCACACATGAAGTGTACTCACCTTTGGGATGACAAACAAGTGCATGCATGAAGTATAGGAAGTGCCACAACTGCTAAGGCCAGGAGGCTCTGTCTCTCCAACTCCAAACACAAGTCCAGGGTGCACCTGTCCAAATACCCCTGTTTGATAACTCGCAATGGAAGTGTACTCACCTGGGAGGATAACTTATGCATACTTTGTGTAGTACATAAGAGTAACGTGACTGTAAATCCTAGGAAGGCCAGTCCCTGTAACTCCAATCACCAGGCTAGTGTCCATATGCCGTAATGCATCTGTCTGTGAACTCATAAATGAAGTTTACTCACCTGGGAGGGACCAAGATACAGATCATGGTACACTCTGTGATGTGGCTAACTACCTAGACCCATCTTGAGCAGCTAAGCCAAGACGAAAATATTGTGGGCAGGAAGGGCAGCTCAACCTGTGTGCAACAAAAAAGAACCCTCACCTGAATGGTATTAGGAGCAGACACATTCACAATGCACTAGCCACATGATGACTCGAACCACATATACAACAAAGATCTGGTTTTGCTCGTATAAATGTCAACTAGGCCTTAAAATGATCAAAGCCACATCCTGCCCAGCCACTGTTTTGCCTGTACTGGTGGCAAGATGTAAGTTTAAGTCCATCCTCCCATGTGCTAATGAATTCTTAAATTCTGCAGCTGGTTGACCGAAATGGAATTGGTATGTTTCACAAATGTCAGTTTAATACAATTGACAGCATCTGTACCTTTCACATAAGGAAAACATTCAACTCCAATGTGTACACAGCCTTTGTTAAATGTCACTGTAAGCTATTGGAGATAGATGTCACAATACAACCAGTAAATTTGTATCTCTCACATCAAAAGGTCCAGCTGTCACTGAGAACACCAAGCTCACTGAAGAGCTGCCACTTCCCTCATGGATGAAACCCTCAGTGATGACTACACTCCTGGACGTCTGGACGCTGAGGACGGTTCGTGTCTATCAGGGCAATCCGTCAGATGATGCCAGTGAGCCTCATTATGACCAATTTGAGTCCTCCCAACCAGGTTGCATCAACATCGCAGGCAGTCATTCACCCCCAACCTCTGTCCCTAGGACAGTGACAACCATCCGGTGTCCCCTGTCCAGGATCCTGAGTCAAAGCAACACACCTCCGACAATGATGGTCCTGGAACCAATGGTAGGGGGCAATCTGTGGCAAGGGTGCACACACTTGGGGAAAGGGTGCGTGGGAGGTATGTTGTGGGCCAGCAGCATGAGGCCACTGGGGATGGTCCTGTCCAGGACATCATCAGCCAGGTCTTGGGAGCCTATCAAGAATCCCAAGGCATGAGGGGCCAGGTACTTGCCAAACTCACAGAAATGAAGCAGCTGCAGAGACGTCCATTGTGAGTCACTAGGAAAGTGGGAGGCTACCAACACCATCCTGGCCTCCCTATCAGGGGTGTTCAGGAAGCTAAGCAGTACCCTGATCAGGGCCCGTGAGCAACGTGAGACCCCTTCCTTTTGGCCAAGCAACACCATTCCCTTCAACATCTGTGGCAGCCATTGGAAGGGAGGCCCTGTCAGGGGAAGGACCTGCCTCAGACACCCCTCCCTTTGTAGCAGCAGAACCACCCGCCGCAAGCTGGGACCTCCAGCCAAGAATCCAGGGGCATCGGATGGCAAGACACCAACCACTGCCAGTAAGTGACCTCTTCATGAAGGAACTCCTTTGTGTGCCACATATTCACTCTGTTTACTGTTTTTCAACCACCTTCCATTTTCTATGGTAGTAGGACACTGGCCTTATGATTTCAAATGTTGTGGCATTCACCATGGCTGATCCTGTCACTTTCCTTTTGTGTTACATCTCATCATTATTTCCTGCACCTATGTCAATAAACCCACCTATCAGAAAATCATTGCCTGTTTCTTCTGTTACACATTTTGGAACGTTGAGATGTAAGCCCATGTGATGCACATAAGGAAGACACAAGATGGTAATGGAAGGGGGGATATGTCACAGGTAGTGTCATGCTGTGGATTACTAGCAACACAGTAATACAAGTATCTGGTCTCACCAAACATTTTAATGCACTGTACAGCACATAGGCTGTCAAAATGTCTGGCCTTGTTCCATAGAATAGGCTAACAGACTAGTGGATGTTGTCATCAGCTTGAGCCTTATCACATACCAAAACCAGGTTTGCTAACAACACATACACCATGGCATAGACAGAGGGCAATACAACAGTCCCTGTTCATAGGTCCATCCTATTACAATGACCAAGCATCTGGTGGTATGACACAACCTATGTCAGTGTTGTGGCACAGGCACTTTGGCTTGAAATGAGGAAACACTTTTACAGCTACAAACAGGTCATACAAGATCATTGTCGACACAGTATGAAGGGTGAATGCATGAATTGTACTTGATGACAACATATTTCAAGGCCAAATGATCACACATGAGAAAACTGGCCCAACACACCACATCAAACAAGTGTATTGTGCACTTCAGGCTTCCACCCACACACTGTCCAAGCTGCTTTGGCACAGGGCACATATACCCTAAATCTGTGACCAACATTACCTGGATCAATCCCTGTTTCCTTCCTATGTCAGAGCAGCATCAGATGCCTGCCAATGTCACAACTCTGAAATGTCCACATGATGATGTCATGGTGAAGGTGCCTGGATGAAAACAATACAAGGGATTTAGGCTTGAAAATGATACCTATGACCAAAACCACATATCAAACATCAGAAGATCCACTTACATTGCAATGAGACTGACACAAACAAAGCAGCTAATCAATGTAGTGAAATGTTCAAGTCTGACTTAGCAGGCAAACTTTGGCTGTTGTTTTGGAAAAACACCCTACTCTACACATCCTGACAACTACTGTTCCTCATACAGTCACAGTAATTACATCACTTACACTCAGGTAAAGTAGTGATTGATGAGATCTGCCCGCAAGTCTTCACCTTACTCTTCATCACTGTCATCCTCATTTGGCATTTCAGGATTCTCAGCTGATGGCACTGCTAGCTCCCTCTCATTTCGGATGTATGGGATATTCCTCCGCAGGGCAATGTTGTGGAGAATGCAGCAGGTCACAATGATCTTAAACACTTTTCCGGATGAGTAGAGGACACCTAAATCTGGTCATCAGGAGCCAAAAAGCCTGCTCCACGACACGCCATGTTCTTCCATAGGCATTGTTAAAGCAGACTTCCGCTGGCGTAGTTAGGTTCCTCAGTGGCGTCAACAACCATGGACAGTTTGGGTATGCAGAGTCCCCTGTTATGGAATGGGACATATGTGCAACTATGAATACCTCTCATCTGAATTGTTGCAGCGGACATTGCACACACACAAACCGGGCATATGTAACTTACCAACCTGCCAGGCCCTCTCTGGGTACAGTTGTGACATCAACTGGGGGATTGCGCTGTTCTGCTAAACACCTTTGCTGCCAGGCCAAGCCTCAGGTGCCAAGCCTTTTTTTGGCTATTCGGGGCAGTTTAGGCCCTCATAACTTTTAGTCCACATAAGCTACCCACGCCTAATTTGCGTCCTTTTTTTTCAACATGCTAGGGATTCTAGAGGTACCCAGACTTTGTGGGTTTCCCTGAAGGAGACCAGGAAATTAGCCAAAATACATCAAAAATTTCATTTTTAAAAACAAAATGGGAATAAAGGGCTGCAGAAGAAGGTTTGTGTTTTTTTCCCCTGAAAAAGGAATCAAGAAAGGGTTTGTGGTGCTAAAATCACATTCTTCCCAGCTTCCAGGAACACGCAGACTTGAATCAGAAAACCCAATTTTTCAACACAATTTTGGCATTTTACTGGGACATACCGCATTTTTACTATTTTTTGTGCTTTCAGCCCTGTTAGTGACAGAAATGGGTGTGAATCCAATGTTGGATCCCAGAAAGTTAAACATTTCTGAAAAGTGGACAAAATTCTGAATTCAGCAAGGGCTAATTTGTGTAAAATAACAGCTGATATAAAAAAATATTGAAACTGAGTTAAAAAAAACAGCCATTTTTCTCCACGTTTTACTCTGTAACTTTTTCCTGCGATGTCAGGTTTTTGAATGCTATATACTGTTACGTCTGCTGGACTCTTCTGGTTGCGGGGATATATAGGGCTTGTAGGTTCATCAAGAACCCTAGGTACCCAGAGCCAATAAATGAGATGCACCTTGCAATGGGTTTTCATTCTATACCCGATATACAGCAATTCATTTGCTGAAATATAAAAAGTGAAAAATAGGTATCAAGAAAACCTTTGTATTTCCAAAATAGGCACAAGATAAGGTGATGAGAAGCAGCGGTTATTTGCACATCTCTGAATTCATGGGTGCCCTCACTAGCATGTAAATTACAGGGCATTTCTCAAATAGACGTCTTTTTTGGAAGGACAAAATGTAGAGAAACACAAGGGGCAACAACACTTGTTTTGCTAGTCTGTGTTCCCCCAAGTCTACCGATAAAAATGGTACCTCACTTGCGCGGGTAGGCCTAATGCTCGCGACAGGAAACACAATATGGACATATCACATTTTTACATTGAAATCTGACATGTTTTTTGCAAAGTGCCTAGCTGTAGATTTTGGCCTCTAGCTCAGACGGCACCTAGGTACCAAACCTGCACATTTTTTTAAAACTAGACACCTAGGAGAATCCAAGATGGGGTGACTTGTGGGGCTCGGACCAGGTTCTGTTACCCAGAATCACCTACAAACCTCAACATTTGTCCAAAAAACACTTTTTCCTCTCATTTCAGTGACAGAAAGTTCTGAAATCTGAGAGGAGCCACAAATTTCCTTTCACTCCGTGTTCCCCCAAGTCTACCGATAGAAATGATACCTCACTTGTGTAGGTGGGCCAAGTGCCTGTGACAGGGAAGAGCCAAAAACATGTTGAAATTGAGGGGGAACCAAAGAGGGTCCAAAACGGCAGTTTGAAAAAAAACATTTTTATGCTGACAAGTGCAGCAGAATTTTTATCAGTATAGATGAGACAATGTTGGGTGGTAGGAATTTTGTGGATTCCTGCAGATTCCGGAAGGTTCCATCACAAAAATGTGGGGAAAATGTTGGGGGGGGTGCAGACTGGCCTAACAAAAATAGGCCGATCTGCCACAAGGGGGGCAGAAATTGCCTAAATACAATTTGCCCCCAGGGGAGCGACCCTTGCCTAAGGGGTAGCTCCCCATACATAAAAACATAAAGCAAATAAAAATATATATAGATATATATATCCCCGGTGTCTAGAGGTTTCTGCCCCGGGGGCAGATCGGCCTAATTATATTAGGCCGATCTGTCTCGGGGGGGCAGAAAATGCCTAAAAATATTTTGCCCCCCTTGGTAGCCGCTCTTGCCCAAGGGTCCGCTCCCCTCATGCGTTAGTATAAAAAAAAGGGGGGGCAGAAGTGGCATAAAAATAATTTTGCCCCCTGGGGAGCGACCCTTGCCTAAGGGGTTGCTCCCCACATATAAAAAAAAAATAAAAAAAACTTTTTTTTATCCCTGGTATCTAGGGTTTTTTTGCCCCCCCTCCCGGGTACAGATCAGCCTAATTATATTAGGCCGATCTGTCCCCAGGGAGGGGCAGAAATGGCCTAAAAATATTTTGCCCTCCCCGGGAGCGGCCCTTGCCCAAGGGGCCGCTCCCCTTATGCGTAAGTATAAAAACAAAAAAATTCCCTTGTGTCTAGTGGTTTCTGCCCCCCCGGGGGCAGATCGGCCTAATTATATTAGACCGATCGTTCCCCAGGGGGGTCAGAAATGGCCTAAAAATAATTTGGCCCCCCGGGCGTGCGACCCTTGCCTAAGGGGTCACTCCCCACATATAAAAATAAAGAAAGTAAAAATAATATCCCTGGTGTTTAGGGTTTTTTTGCCCCCCCCGGGGGCAGATCAGCCTAATTATATTAGGCCGATCTGCCCCCAGGGGGGGCAGAAATGGCCTAAAAACAATTTGGCCCCCAGGGAGTGACCCATGCCTAAGGGGTCGCTCCCCACACATAAAAGAAAAAAAAAAGAAAAAATATATATCCCTGGTGTCTAGGGGGTCTCTGCCCCGGGGGGGGGGCAGAAATGGCCTAAAAAATATTTGGCCCCCTGGGGAGCAGCCCTTGCCCAAGCAGCCGCTCCCCTCATTCAACAACAAGAAAAAAAAATCCCTGGTGTCTAGTTGGCATTTGATGAGAAAGACATGAAAGGAGAGAAAAGGCCTTTCCTCTCCTTTCATGCCTTTCTCGGCCCCTGCAGTGATCAGAAGAGAAATGCTTTTGCATTTCTCTTCCGATCTGCGCTGGATAATCAGCTTCCAGCACGGAGGGGCAGTCCTCATGCGCTGATGTCATCAGACGCCAGGAGGAGTGGCGGGGGGCAGGGTGGAAGGGGAAGTGATTCCCCTTCCAACCCTGACCTTGGGGGATGGGGGGGCAGCCTTCGGGGGAAGCACTAGTGCTTCCCCCAAGGGCAGGTACATGGACGTAATAGTTACGTCCGTGCTGTACAAAGGGTTAATGAAGGCATCATGGACTGAACCCGGATAACAAGGACAGATCTGTGAAATGAAGAGGTCCACCAAACAAACAACTTGGACATTGACGGAATGGAAGCTCGTTCTGTTGCGGTACAATTGTTCATTGCCATGCGGTGGGACCAAGGCAACATGTGTGCCATCAATGGCTCCCACCACATGTGGGGTAGAAGTCAGCCTTCACATGGGGGAGATCCTCACATTGAGGAAACATGATACAGATGTCCAGGCGTTTCAACATTGCTATGAGAACATCCTTCAAAACTAGACTGAACATAGACTGGGACATCCAAGCAGATAGGGCCATTGTATTTTGGAAGGAACTTGTGGCCAGGAAGTAAACACTGCCATGACTTGTGTAATGGGTTGTTTGTTTGTTGGATGCCTAAGGGTAGGCATCAGATCTGGCTTCAACTGATGACATAGTTCCATAGTTTTTTGCTGATTCAGATGGTAGATCTGGATGTTGTGGAGTTCTTCCATTGTAAGAAGGTCTGGCAGTGGACAATAGACATGAGGTTGTCTGATCCTCCCTGGGTAACTATGTATGACAAAAAATGAGTACTGTAATTTTTCAATATGTCCCTAGCAACATACAGGATGCATGTCAATGATAAAATGTGACAAGGCATGTGGTAAGATGTGGGCATGATATACATCACAGTACACATCACAGCTGATAATCACACAGGGGACATATGTTACCCCCTTGCTTTGCCACACGTGTACACATCATGTATCTAGACATCAACAATCTGTGCATTACAAATGCTACTCAGACTGTTACTAGATGTCCCAAGCATTGAAACGACCTTTGTCGGGGGGACTGTGCCCCAATGCAAATTGCTATATGTGCTTTGCAAGGTACAACAGTGGTATTTGAGTAGTAGAACCTACATGACAAGACAAGCAGTTTTTAATGCTTAAAATAAAGTTTTTCAGAGGTGTAATACATTTTTAGGAGCCCTATAGGGCATTTCAGGCCTCTAAAATGGTGCATGCCTGACCTATTCCACTGAACATTAGGAAATGCCCCGCAGCAGCTGGCAGAAGTCGTCATGGCGGTAGGCGGTTGCAACTGCAGCATACACAGCCATAGGCTAACGTTGTTGCCAGTGGCGGTTGCAGGCAATGGTTGCGTTTGCTGGCGGTGACAATTGTGTATGTGGGAGACGTGACTGCCATGTTCTGAAAATCTCTTGCTTGATTACTGACACTACATCCAGCAAGACCTCCACTACCTGAGCTGCTGTGTACCACCTCTGGGAACAATCATGCCATGTCCAACAGGTGATAGGGCCCCTGTCTTCTCACCAGCGGAGTTGGAGAAGATGGTTTCTGAGGTCCTACCCCTGAATGAACAGCTCTATGGTGCATCAGACGAGCAGGAGGTAAGTGCCTCAAGTGCACAGTTTTCCCTGTACTTCACTATATATTCACGCCTCACAGGCAAGACTGTGCCCATGTGTGCCCAAATGTAAACTCAAGGCCCTGTAGGTGCAGTCAGCGTGGCATCAATGGGAGAGTCAATGTGCATGTATTTGTGTTCAGTGCCAGAGGTTGAATTTTAATACGTTGTGGTGTGTGTATTTTGAGCGTTCCCTGTTCTACCTTTTGTTGGACGCACATAACTAGGTGAGGTGACATTACAGCTATCCACAGACATCTCTTACCTCATGAATAGTGTCAATGTGAGACAACATGTATGCATGACAGTATGAGCTGTGTATGACTGTTGTATGTGTCAGTTGTACGTAATGTGAGCTATGTGTACATTGTCACAGAGATTTCCTCACACATCTGCCCTTGCTAGACTGTTGTTTGGAAGGCTTGTCATCACACTCACTGCCTTTAAGGTTGCCATACACACACCACATGCCAAACTGCTGTTAGCTACATGATCTACTGCCATGCATGGAAGTGATGGGAATAGAGGGTCATGTATGTTCTGCCTGCTCAGCCTGCAGAGACCAGGGCCTGTGACATGTATATCACAGTATAGGTCCATATAGGCTGATGTTGACTCACTTTTGCTATGCTACTGTGGCACTGTGCCTACTCCCTGTATCCCAGAAGATCCTGCCATGTGGACAAATCTAGACTCTGTGCTAATATGCAGCTTTACTGAGGCTCTTTCCTTTGATAGGACTGTAAATTATTTTAGAGGAGAGTTTCTTATCTGTGACTGATGTGCACTTGGCATCATTGTCAATGTGTGTCTCTGACCCCTGACAGGTCCCTTAGTCCCACAGCCCTGTTGTCATCTTTATACAGGTCACATATGTTCTGTGCAGGCTCACTGCATTTCTGACATTTCCAAAGTTCAAACGGTGTGTTGTTTCCTGGGAACCCATATGTTACTCAGTAGTTTAGTCACACTGCAGAAAATGGACAATGCATGCCTATGTTATTTTGAATGCAATCTATGTATTATGGACACATATGTCTAAATGTGTGTTCTGTTTTAATGATATGTCACACAGAATCCCACCCCTTGAAGTGGCATGAGTCTGCATTTGCATTTGCTCACACATGGACAAGTTAGACTCTTTCTGAACCCACAATGCCAGTACCTTCTTTGTAAGCCATGTGTAATGTTTGAGTTTGTAATCTGGCAGTAGCCCGTAGGGACTGTATGAAGAGAATAATTTTCACAGAGTGTGAGTGTTTTGATGCATTCATGCCTAAGGAGTCTACCCTTCAGAAGCCGCAGAGGTGTGATGTCTTATAGTTTCTCAGATCTCAGTCAGACTGCTAGAGCACGAAGATGTCAGTTGACCTACCTAATCAGCGCAGGGTCTGAGCAGGGTTGTGGGGCGGTCTTCACATTGGGAAGTGTTTGTAGTCATGTCCCTGTATTCAATGTCTAGTATGTGTCACACTTGGGCAGTATGGCCAAAACAGAATGTTCATAGCATGGTGTACCGATGCGTATGTGACTCAGACATTTTAGATGAGACTGTGGACGTAATTTCTTGTTTTGTCTTTTACATTCATGCAGGTCAACTCCTATCAGAAGAAAGGGATATGAAGAGCAACTGCCAAGAAGGTGTGGACCCTGGGGGTCCCCAGCCAGTGGAACACCCACTTTCACAAGAGGTGGGAAGTCCTGAGACGCTGGGCCTGAAAGATCGCAGAGGCCCAGCTGGGGCTGTTCTCCCAACAGGGGCGGGGTGCCCGTCGGACAGTGACCCCCCCTAATGGCCTGCATTCTGGGGGTGGCCTGTCTGGAGCTTGATGGGCATTTGAGGGATGCACAACAGCTACAAGGCGGTGAGTACACAGCACATTCCTGCCTGTCCCAGTGCCAGATGATTGAGTGAGGTACTGACTGCTCTCCCTAACAATTAGGTATGAGCCAAGTATCACACAGTAGATGAAAGATTGATTGTGTTGACATGTCATGTGTATCAAACTGATGTGCCTTGCCTTTTGGACCTGGGACTTAGGACAAAACTGGGGGGAATCCTCAACCACTTGCTCTTGCGGGACCACAAATGGTTGTGTACAGTGATCATTCATGTATTATTTGTTGTTGTAGTGGGTGTAATTTCTATCCAAAAGATCACTACTCCTACATGTTACAGGCCAAAGGTAAGTAGGTGATGGATCACTGTCCTCTGTCATGTGTCTGGGTATATGTGCACGTAGACATCTGCCACAGAGAAGCTAGTTATCTTCAGTGTATGATGGGTGCTGGTGAATCACTGCAGTCATTGATGTGTAGGTGGCCATCATACATGTGACTTGGCTAACCTGGCTAATTGTTTGCAGCTGTAGCAAACTTGTTTCCCTTGGGAAGTGGGGAATGTCTATTGACATGAATGATGTGTCATCACTGTTGCCAACATTCCTTGTGCCTACATGTCAAATGTGTCCTTTTCTCTTAAATAGGCATTTTGTAGGCTGCAGTTCAATGCATGGTCTACCTCTGTTGATGGGATGATGTCTGTATTCCCTCTCATATATGTGAATGGCAAACTGTTTGTGGAATAGTACATTTAGAATGGGGGAACATTTAATGTTGTGTAACGGACAGGAGTGTGTTACCATTGTTTAGCATGTAGAACTCCAGTAGCAATGAGAGATATGAATGGTAGGCCCAAAGTGTGGAACCACTTTGTGTTTTTCTATGCCCTTGATGTGGAATCACATGGAAAAGTGCACTGCACATGTGTAATGGTTAAGGATTGTGCCCTGAGTGTTGGCATGCATCATGGAGTGACTTGCAGTGATGTTGACATCACATGTTTTGGTACAGGCATTCATCCAAAGACAGACACTAGGGTTGGCATGTCCAACATGTGGATAGTCATGTTGCCTCTCATTGGGCAACAGGTTGAGGACCTTCTATTAGTCTTTGCAAGTTTGTTGTCTCTCCAACATGCAAAGACAGATGGCTTCTACAGAAACACGCAGAGAATGTCATTGTTATGGGTGTCAGACATTAGGGGTGACTATCCAGGGGCTTGCTGATTCATTGTTTTGTGTATTCTGGGGACATCTCGCTCTGACATATTCAACATGATGTCAACAGTGTTCCTTTCAATGCCACATGTGAGGCTGAGTAATATTGATACTACCTCCTTGCTTGTATTGGGACAGATGTCACTTGGTGAAGTGTACATTATTGATATGTTTCCGGTATGATATGGTTATTTCCATGTCATTTACTCCAGGATAGTATACTTTTGTAAGCAACACTGCAGGATTTGAGGGCATCATTTCTCATTGTTGGTTCATTATGTTTGTGCCAAATAGATGTGATAGATGTGTGCATGAGCTTATGTGGGATATGTGGGAATGGACTTTACATTGGGATACTATTGTTTTCAAATAGATAACTGAGGTCTGCTGCTTGGGCCACAGCTTTGAAGGCGAAGAGGTCTCCTAGTTGTTGTATGGTTATTATGGTTTCACGCCCCAGACAGGCAATTGTAGTTGTCGGAGATCCAGATTTTCCTTTGAGCAACATTAGAAAATCCAGATGGCATGCATGCATATGTTATGGCACATGTAGGGCCACTTACGTGGAGTTTGTTGCTGGGGCCTACTTGACATAATGGTATTGTTTGTCAATCAGAGTTGTAATACAAATATTATCATGGTCATGTGATGACCCTGTTCCTGTTTGTCTTTCCAGCTTTAGCACCGGCTAGCGGAGGAGACAGGGCCGAGCCAAGTGGGGAAGCATCTAGCCACTGGACCTCGGGTCAAGACACAACTGACACAGAGGGATCCAGTGGCCCTCGGGCAAGGGGAGTGCCACGGGGGAGACGAGAACATTGTCTTCATTGTCAGATTCTTCCTCCCGTGGCCACTCCCTAGTGGTGGAGGACCCATCTGGGCACCCCCAGTACCATCCTTGTCTGCCATCCACCATTCTATCACCATCCTCCCTATTGCTCCCCACCAAGTTGGTTGTGCATGCTCACCTCCTTTGCTGCAGGCACCTCCGCCCCAGTCCCTGTTACCCCTGCTGCCCTGAGTGAGCAGGCTACTGTCCTCCTGAGGACGATCTCTGTGGGTCAGTCTGCCATTGTGAATGCGATCCAGGGATTGGCAAGTCAACTACAACAGACCAATGCATGCCTGGAAGGCATTCATGGTGCAATGGCTGGCCTACAGAGATCTTTTCAGGCTCAGCCTCCTCACTGAAGGCAGCCAGTCACCCCCACCTTCCACCCCCCACTCTAACTCCCTCTTCCCAATCCAAATCCCCCCTCCCTATACCTACCCAAGGCACACAGACAGATTCACAGACATCCATCTCAATACCCAAGAGTAGCTCACACAAACACAAGCACCACAAAACACACAGGCACACACACAAACAACAGCCACCTACAGATACAACAACATTCACTACTTCCCTTGGACACTCCCACCACCTCCAGCATCACAGACACAAAATCAAGCATACCCACAGGCACAACACCAACAGTCACTGACACACCCACTACACCTATCAAACCAGCAGACGGCACCCCAGCAGACCTGCAGATATCCACCACAAACACCACACCTGCAGACACCACAGCGCAGACACACATACATTCACCACATCCAGCCAACCCGCTGTCACCACTCCAAAAGGCACTTACACATCTGCCACTCCCACATCCCCAAGCACCTCCACCTCCCATCCCCAAAGACACACAAATGCCCACACTCACCCCGCACACAGACATCCACCACACACAAGCATACCCTCTAAAACAGGCTTTACACACAGCTGCTAGGCTGACTCATCAAACACAATGACACTGAAATAGGTCATCACTGAGACACAGGGTATCTACAAACTTGTCTCCATTACAATGCTTTGTCACATCCTGAAAACTCTTTTTCAATGCCAAGTGTTTTAGACTTAGAAATATATGCATTCTCTAACTGAATATTAATATAGTCCCAAGTTATGTTATACAGCCTAAGTCATATTCATGGTACTTCACCCAATGCTCTTATTATTGCAACTTCACATTTAACAAGTAATTTGTTTTTATGCCATTATAGTCTCTATTCCTTATTTTACCTTATTTGTTCTCATATTTAAGGTATGTTCTCTCTTGTAACTGGTGTCCATTAACTTGGACTTTAGTAGTACTGTGTCACCCCCTGGGCCTAGTTCACATTGTAGAAAACAGCTAGTCAATAAATAAATAAAATAAATATAACTGTACTCTTGCTGCAAGAATATTGATTGGACCTTCACTGTTTTGGAAGAAATCCAAGAATCAAGTGAACTAATGTAACTCTTTAAGATTTATGTATACTGAAAAAACAAAGCTTAAAGTGACATTATATTTAGGTTTTGACATAACACAAAAACTAATGCTTTCAAACTAAAAACTGGTAATTCACAAATTTTAGTAGAGTGGCTAATTATAACTTGCACCCTCTCTATCACGTCACATATTACATCACTCATGACGTCAAGTGACACCTGTGATGCTGAGCTAAGCTAGTGACAACCCTTTTGGTACTTATTTATTAAGACACCTACCCTCTCAAATGCTCTCATAATTGAATGTATTCCTCTGTATTCTAACATCATTCTCTATGATTAGCAAAGTCAATTCAGCAAAAACGGTCTAGCACTCACCCCATTAACTAATACACCTCAGATTTAATTAACATTGGTTATTTCCATTACTGCTTATTAAAGAGGAATTCACTTCCTTTTAGGGTATAGGGATTTGGGCATTAGGGTTATGCAACAAAGATCACTCAAGGGAAACATCACTTACAGCGTGGCAAATGCAACACAGTGCATTTACCACAATGCCTTTACCACACATATGCATTTACCACACATGGCTTTACCACGCATGCCTTTACAGCAAATTTCGTTGTAAAGGCATGAATGGTAAAGGTGTATGTGTGGTAAAGGTTTTAAAGGTAAGTATTAAGTGGGATATATACATATACATATATATATTTTGGGTGGCATAGGCAATTTTAGGTTTCAGGATGATATGGGATTTGGGGTGATAGGGGCATTTTTAGGGTTTATGGTGAGCATGTTTTTTGGGGTGGTAAGGGGTGTTTTGGTTTTAGGGTGGGTATGGGTTTTTGGGTGAAAAGGTTATACTTACCTCTACTTTTTACCACGCATATGCCTTTACCAACCATGCCTCTGCTATGGACTTTTCATGGTAAAGACATGTGTGGTGAAAGCATATGCGTGGTGAAAACATTTTGTGGTAAATGCATACGTGGTAATGACCATGCGCTGTACTTACTGCATTGTAAAGGCACGCGTGGAAAGTGCATGCGTTGTTCCGTCATACACCCCTCACTCAAGCCCCTGTAGAGTATGATGTCCCCACCCCTCAAGAGACTTAGCTCGGCCCAAGCCTGTAGTTTAAGTGACATGTTATGGGTCCCTTACTAAATTTTGCACTAGGGCACCTTTGTGCATTCTGCACTGAGGCCCTGGACCTTTTATAATGAATACCAGAGAGTCAGTGAAGCTCATAAACGTTCAACTCCTTCTTCTAAGACTACCAGGTGCTTCAGTTGTCACAACACCAATAATATTGCATCTACAAATAAAAGTCTTACGTTATTTAGGGAACAACACTGAGTTATCAAGTAGCCTTGTAACGCCTCATCTACTTTGTATTTGTAAAAAAATATATATTTTTACACTAAGCAGTTGACTACTTTTGGTTACTTTAATGACCATACATGCCTTTGTCGAACAGCAAATTTCCAGCCCACCAGAACTGTGGAAATGTCTTTAAACTGCTATGATTTGGCTAGAGTCCAGATATGTTTATATTTTTATCACAACATTTTCAGTGTAATTTAGCATCCTCTACACAATTCAATACTTAGGGCCTGATTAGAAGTTGGAGGATTGAACTGCCACAACTCCAGTACGGCAGTGGAGAGGCGGCTGTCAAGCTGGCGGCCCCACCATCGCCATATTACGATGTTACCACCACGCTGACCAGCGCAAACATCGTAATTATGACACTTACGCCGGTCAGCCCGGTGGAAACAGTGCAGTGCATTGGCTTTGGCTCCCTTAGGGAGCTGAGGCCAATGTCTTCGCACACATCACTTTCGGAATGCGCAATGTCTGCAATAGCAGACAGTGCACATTACAAGGGTACTGGCAGAGGGCCCATTCGGCCCCCAGCACTGCATTCCCACCAGCCTTTTCATGATGGGTATCCTGCCATGAAAAGGCCAGTGAAAAGAAAAGTCGTGAGCCGATCTCGGCATCGCCATGGCTGACCATGCCTTTGAACGCCCCCAATCGGCGGCAGGTCTCCTAGCGGTCCGACCACCAGGATCATAATCCAGCGGTCAGACCATCAGGAGTGCAGCAGTCCCACCGCCACCGCAAATTTGACAGTCCGTGGACCACAAAACTTGTAATTAGGCCCTAAAAGTCAATGGATTTCCTGTTTCATTTAAGTGTTGTGGCATTGCAGGCTGTGCAGGAGGCAATTAAAACATCAAGGGACTCAGAAAACAGAAGTAATTAAGTCACCAAAGCAAATGTGATGATTTGGCAGCCTTAGCAGTGGAAGTGGCAAACACAGTTTCTTGCCATGTTTACCAGAATCTATGCAGCTAGGCCTAGAATTGATGTTATGCGCTGCAGGTCGCACATTAGATCCAGAGGTAGAAGGTAAGAGAAGCTGAGAGCTGTTGGAACTCAGCAGGAGAATGTGAATAAATGCAAAGACTATGAAGGAGGACATGAGGGCCCCGACTAAAGCCAAGTAATGACAGGAGCAGGGAGGTATGAATTGAATGGTGTTGCTAGTATACTGGCATACACAGAGGGCCATATTCACAAGGGTAACTTACACTTTTAAGTAAGTTTACACTTTTGAATCAGTTTACTACTTTTTGGTATTCACAAACTGCACTATTGTAGTAATTAATTTACACTTTTGTAGTAAGTCCAGCACTACACAAAGCCAACCACTGGTACTGCAACACCTTCCCATCGAAAATGATGGGGGTAGGGGGTTAAAATAAAAACCCATAGGAAATAATGTTCAGTTATATTAAAATATTTAAAATAAACATGTAAATAAATATAAATTGACACGTATATGTGTGTCTGTATAAATAGTACAGATTTATTATTTAATTATAAAATAATTAATAACCTATATTCCAAAATAAAGTGCAGTTTTTGAATTAGCTCCTAAATATGCAAAAATGAATGAAACATCCAAACAACAGCAGCACAAGGGATGTGACAGCCTGTTGATGCCAGCTGAAAAAAAATATGAAAAAAGGAACAAGCAGCAGAATAACAATAATCAGCAGACAACACACGCAGGTCGCTTCATGTACTGATCTTTGTATCTTTTAGCACCTTTTGTTGCGTGTTGCTTCCGGTATGTAACTACTACTCTCCAGACTCTCTCAAACGCGGCATGCAATGAAGGAGCCAATTCATTTGTATTTGCACTGTGTTAATTAGCCACACTACCATGATTTTCTGTAAGATTCATTCTTTATTGTGTATGTGACCATGGGTGAAAAGCTTATTATGAGAAATTTTCAGTAATTGTTTTTTTAAACAATGGCAACTGTTTTCACTTCATGCACAGAAATTAAATCTCTAAAGTTTTTGTGTTCTGGGAAGTACATTAAGATCTGCACCTATAATAATATAGATCAACTGCTGCGAAAAAGACAATCAATTTGGTCCGTTCCCGACATATATTCACAATACTCAATGATGGCTTCAAATTCGTGTCCTCATCAATACTTCAAAAATTGTCAAACTTTTAGTTGCTTTTTCCTTCAATTGACCTAATACATTAACGTCCAGGCAAGAAATACCTCTGCTATTGAATCAACCTGTTGAAGTTCTTCTAGATGTTAGCTGAAACTGGCAGTTTATTAAAAGTTACTTAAACACACATTTTTAATAACCATAAGGATCAGGCTGTGCACGTACGTTCTTTCAATGCTAACAGCCTATTCTAATCTTGAAGACACATAGGGGCTGTAAGGGTAGAAAAAGTTATATGTGCTGAAGCGGTTAGCATGGGAAATAATCACTACTTTCCAGAAATAATACAAAATAACGCAGTGAAACAGCATTGAGAAATCTGGATGATTTCTCCTTTGTCGGATAACTGAAGAATCAACCTGTAAGTACACTGCATCCATAGTGTAATGTTATCATTAGCTGTCAAAATACAATAATAATCTCGAAGCAAAGGAAATCACTACAATTTTTTGAATTATTAATTCCCAAACCATGAGTTTTATTGATGATACTAAACAATTTTTGCTGGTTTGCGGTCAGTGTTCCCCGGTGTGATATGGGCAAAACTGAATGCAACTAACGACCCTGTCTTTGTTTGAGTCAATTAAGGAAATATAAAAATATAGTGAAAAATTACCTACACAGAGTTAAGAATTGTGGATAATGACTTGTTAAGTTGTTCTGTAACACGTCCGATTCTTTTGGTTAATAAGGTAGGTACTGAAACGCAGACTTTAATTAGGGAAATAGCATAAAAAATGTAAAATTATTAGCAATAAGTCATCTCTTGTGCAAAAACGGAGAACATAAAAAAGGACTTTCAAATCTTAAAGCTCCCCTATACCTTGCTTGGAAAAAAGTAGAAACCTATCCTATGTCCTTTGAAGGGACAGGGAATAATTAGATTCCTAAGTAACAGAACGAAAAATTGTAAATAGATCTCCTAGAATAAAAACATTGCTTAATCATCATGTTTCTCAATACCTGAAAAGAATTGTGTTTCAAGTAAAGAGGTAAAATCGAACCCCAAAGTTGCATGTATTGGCGGTTTGTGGACCTCCATGGCGGCAGCGGCGCTCTGACCGCCATTAGCTTCGAGGTCGGACCACCGTATTAGGATGCATGCGGTTCCATGAAGGAAAGACTGGCACGGAACCGCCGGCACTGCCAAGCAGTGCAGACCTCTGCGGTGGTGAGACAGGCCAATCAGGCTGACTGAGCCAGTGTTTCTGACAAACACATTAATATGTTGCGTTCCACCAACGTGACCATGGTGGTCCAACCACCAAGTTCAAGCAGGCGGAAACTGAGAATATAAAGGAAGGAACTCACCTGTAGGCAGCGTCACACGTCCTGTGCTGACATTGAGCCCATCACAACCGTGCTGCTTCTGCTCATGGATGGAGCCCAAAATCCACGCTGCCGTAGATGCTACCGACGGTAAGAACACAGACCTCGCTGTGTTATGAAGTTCAAAAGCAGATCGTCACGCCTTCATCAACATGATATGGGGGTTACACTACGTGGACCATGTACACTTGTCATTGTGTTCCGTGTTGGAATCATTCACAACGAATGACACATTCACAGCTATTAAACGCCACGTTTGGGCAGGTCACTGACACTCTACCTCCACACTCCACAAAAACACGTCTTCTCATCTTAGACACATGGACAGTGAGGTGTACAGAACATTGTGTCACACAACTGCAACACCACATCAACATCACAGCTACCAATTCAACTGACACCTCACATTGCTCACATGCCATGGACTGTCATCAGATTGAAGACAAATATGTATGGATGTGTCATGGAACACAAATACCCCTCCCACAAAACATCCCTCTAATGAACCCAACATATCACCCACATTGCAACACAAAGGAAGGTCAATAGAATGCACAATATTTTGTTAGATAAATATACAAAGCTCACAATGCAAACCATACCTGCACAATTAGGATGGGGGCATCAGGAGCCCTCCTGGAAGGATGCTGCCCTAGGACACATTTCACTTTGCACATGCCCTAAAACACCATTTGCACAGGAACTGCCCCTTCATGTATCTCAGGGACAAATAATAGTAAAGCCAACTGACACGCCTATCTGCTAAATGTGTAATTGCAAGTCAAGGAAGCAAATACTCCAGTAACAGCATGGGCCATACATGAAGATGGAGTAGCTGCAAGATACGCACATCAAAATGGACACATGGTCAGTCTAATGTAAAGAAAGGTAGCACAATTGAACACCCTCCATGTGTGGACAAACAAAACTCTACCTCCCACACAAGATGAATGTCCAATCCATATCAATGGGCAAGTCTAACACCATACATGCTGATATTGGCCAACCCAAGATGAAATACGTACCACAGAAAACATAACAAAATGCAGTGACACCCCAATTGGACTAATAAACACATGTCCATATAACATACATCTACCCTTGTCCTGGGTGACACCAGCACTGCCCACAAAGTCAGACTTTGCCAACCACATCAAATGGATCAGCAATCCAGGTGAAACACACACAACTGTAGGCATACAACACAAATTACTTAGGAACAACAAAAAGGTAGAAAAGGAATGGCAGAACAAATGTGTACCCCAACAAACAAACAACAACTTGTGTTTACTGAATGCAAATGTTTCAGATCAAAAGCCATTGGCCAGTCCATATTAGTCCATGCACAGTACCGTGCCCAATCTTAACTCTAATTACTGGCAGGTGACGTCCACAGGAAGGGGCGTCATGTGGGCATGCAGGCACCTCAGGGATCATGCTTGGGTGGGGTGGGGTCGGATTTGGGATGGGTGGTCTTTTTCAGAGGGGTGGGAAATGGGGTATGGGTGCTTGCAGGGGCAGGTGTGACAGGGGAGGACTTGGATGTGGAAGAGATGGGTTGAGATATGGGTGGGGGCCTCTTGGGTTTGGGAGGGGAGGTGGTGGGAACAGGGGACAGAGCAAGCTCAAAAGGGAAACTTTCTTTGGGAAAACAGATAGGGTCATCAGAATAGACTGGGGATTTGGGGGTTAAGGGAGTGGTGGTCTTGTTTGTGGCTGTTGATGGCTTGGGTGTGTGCATTTTTGAGGTAGGCTTGTGTTTGAGTGTTGTCTGCTGCCTGTATGAGTGTGGGTGTTTGCATGTCTTGGGGAGCACTGAGGTGGAGGTGCTGGGTGATGTGGGAATGGTGGATGTGTGTGTCTGTTGGGGTGGTGTCTGTGGGTATGGTGGATGTATGTGTGTCTGTTAGGATGGCGTCTGTGAGTTTGGTGGATGTTGTGGATGTGTGTGTTGGGTTGGTGTCTGTGGGTATGTGGATGTGGTGACTGTGTCTGTGTGTTGGGGTGGTCTGTGGGTATGGTGGATGTGTCTGTGTGTTGGGGTAGTATTTAGGGGTATAGTGTCTGAGGTGTGTGGGTCTGTGAAGTGTTGTCTGGGTATATGGTGGGTGTGGTGGATGTGTCACTGGGTGTTGTGGTGGTGTCCGTGGATGTGGTGGCTGTGGTGTGTGGGTCAGTGGGGGTGTCTGTGGAAATGGTGGCTGATGTGGTGTCTGTGGGTAACTGTTGAGTACCTGCATGCTGATGCGTCTTGTGGTGTTTGTGTCTATGTGTGCTTCTTGTGTATGTTGAGGTGGGTGCGTGCGGATGTGTCTGTGTGCTTGTGACAGGTAGGGGAATAGGGAATTTAGACTGGGAAGAGGGAGGTGGTAGGGGAGGACTGTGGGGGGTGGATGGTTGCAGTCAGTGAGCAGGCCAGAGACTGAAGACATCTCTGTAGACCAGACATGTCACTATGAATGCCTTCCAGGTACGCATTTGTCTCCTGAACTTGGCTTGTCAAACCCTGGATGACATTCACAATGGCAGTCTGCCCCACAGAGATACTCCTCTGAAGGTCAACAGCCACCTCACTCAGGGCAGCAGGGTTAACAGGGGCTGGGGGTGAGATGCCTGGGGTGAAGGAGACACCCACCCTCTTGGGTGAGCAGGTATGGCCAACTGGGTGGGGAGCAACAGGGAAGGTGGTGATAGAACAGGGGGTGGGGGACAAGGATGGTACAGGAGTAGGTCCTGATGGGTCCACCACCACTAGGGAGTGGCCACTGAAGGTAGAATCTGAAGATGACAAGCTCAATCCTGGGTCCTCCATGGCACTCCCCTCACCCTCCAGGCCACTAGGTCTCTCCATGTTGGTCGTTTCATGACTGGAGGTACTGTGGCCAGATGATTCCCCACTTGGTTCCACCCTGTCTCCTTTGCTTACCTGAAATGACAGTATGTAAATGTCCACAACATATAGTACTATTCTCCAATACCTGCACCATGTACATTCCATTGATGCCACACAAACTCCAGCAACAGGCACACAAGAAGTCTAACTGGCACACATGGGCATACTGTAGTCTATGAGGAGGCAAAGGATAGTGTTGAACAGAGTCAATTGTGCCAATGAGGTACTTACCTGTTCCTCTGGTGAGCCTTAGAGCTGACCATACAGGGGAAGAACCTCATTCAAAAGCCTCTCCAGCTCCTCTAGAGAGAAGGAAGGGCCCTTTCACCTGCTGGCCAAGGCATGATTGCTCCCAGAGGCAGCAGACAGAAGCTGTAGTGGTGGAGGTGTTGTTGACAGCAGTGTCAGGTGTCAAGTGAATGATTTTGCAAAACTCAGCATACACGTACATCATGTACATGGTCATCACTGCCGATGGACACAGCCATTGGCCCACGACCACCACAGACAACAACGTTAGCCTAGGGCTGTGTCTGTCACGGTTGGTACTGCCCACCGCTCGGATGACTTCCGCCAGTGGGTCCGGGTGGTTCCTGATGTCCAGTGGAGTAGGTCAGGCATCCGCCATTTTGGCGATTTGAAATACTGTGGGCCATATTTATACTTTTTGACGCAAAACTGCGCTAATGCAGTTTTGCGTCAAAAAAATTAGCGCCGGCTAACGCCATTCTGAAGCGCCATGCGGGCGCCGTATTTATTGAATGACGTTAGCCGGCGTTAGCCGCCGGCGCCGTCTGGTGTGCGTTAAAAAAAACGACGTACACCAGGCAGCGCCGGCGTAGGGGGATATGGGGCTTGGGTGTCAAGAAATGGGGCAAGTCAGGTTGAGGCAATTTTTTCGCCTCAACCCGATTTGCGCCATTTTTTTTCACTCCCAACCCCCACAGAAATGACTCCTGTCTTAGCAAAGACAGGAGTCATGCCCCCTTGCCCAATGGCCATGCCCAGGGGACTTCTGTCCCCTGGGCATGGTCATTGGGCATAGTGGCATGTAGGGGGGCACAAATCAGGCCCCCCTATGCCACAAAAAAAAAACACTTATCTGAACTTACCTTAATGTCCCTGGGATGGGTCCCTCCAGCCTTGGGTGTCCTCCTAGGGTGGGCAAGGGTGACAGGGGGGGTCCCTGGGGGCATGGGAGGGCACCTCTGGGCTCCTTCAGAGCCCACAGGTCCCTTAACGCCTGCCTTTTGCAGGCGCTAAAAAACGGCGCAAAAGCGTCCGTACGTCATTTTTTTTGACCCGCCCACTCCCGGGCGTGAATTTTGCCCGGGAGTATAAATCCGACGCACATGCCTCGGAGTCGATTTTTTAGACGGGAACACCTACCTTGCATATAATTAACGCAAAGTAGGTGTCCACGCTAAAAAATGACGCTAACTCCATGGACTTTGGCGCTAGACGCGTCTAACGTCAAAGTATAAATATGGAGTTAGTTTTGCGTCGGAATTGCGTAAAAAAAACGACGCAATTCCTGCGCAAACGGAGTATAAATATGCCCCTGTATATGGCCCTGTTAAATGCATCACAACAACAATATATGTGTAGTGACACCTATGGTTCTGCCCGCCTCCCACATGTGGTGGGAGCCATTGATTGAACAAGTCTATTGCAACAGAAAAAACTTCCATTCCATCAACGTGCAAGTTGTCTGTTTGGCGGGGCTTTACATCTGAAGCGTCTGTGGCCATTTTCCAGGATCAGCCCATGAGATGGCTGGTTGGTTGGTAAATCACGTCTTTCCTGATTGTTTGTGAGCAATGTCAGGTGCTATAATCATTAAGTCAGTGACTCATTGATGCACTTATGTCTCATTCCTTAACAGAAGACTCAGCAAATCCAAACCGTCCATGGTTATTGACACCGCTGAGGAATCCAAGTACGCCAGGGGAAGTGGGCTTCATTGAGGCCCATGGAAGAACACAGCAGGCAGTGGAGCTGGCTTTTGGACTCCTGAAGGCCAGATTTTGCCGTCTGGGCAGGAATGGTGGAGCCCTCCTCTATTCACCCGGGACAGTGTGTCAGATCACTGTAGCATGATGCATGCTCCACAACATCGCCCTGCCGAGGAATATTCCGTACATCCCAGAGGAGGAGGAGCCTGCAGTGCCACCGGGTAAGTATCCTGAAATGCCAACTAAAGATGACAGTGGTGAAAAGGAAGGAGCTGACTTGTGAGAAGATCTCATCCACAGCTTCTTCTCATGACTGTATGCCAAGTGATGTCATGACTGTGACTGTACAATGTACTGTAGTTGTGAGAATGTGTGGAGCTGAGTCTGTTGAAACAGGGAGCTGATACTCTGCAAAAATCAGCCAAAGGCTGATTGATGAAATAGCTTTTAACACATCCCCACGTTGATGATGATGCTTTGATTGTGTCAGATTTCTTGCAATGGACTTTGTTTCCCAGATGCTTGCTATGTGTCTTGAGTCATATGTATGGTTTCATGCCTATACACCTTGTTTTGTACTTTGTACAGATACCTTCACCATGATATCTTCATGTGGGCATTACAGATTTGTGAGATTTGTAGGTATGTGATGCTGTTCTGACATACGAAGTGCACATGGATTGTTCCAGGTAATGTATGTCACAGAGTTTGGGTGTAGGAGACGTTCACAGTGTTTGGATGGAAGTTTATAAGTGTCCATTGGACTTGTTATGTGTCCTGTGGAAGGCCTGATGCATCATGTGTGTCATCATGCGGTCAGAAAATATGTAGTCCTGGACGACCACTATGTCAGTTTCCCTTCAAATTGGCTAAACACACTTTTTGTATGACATGTATGTAGCTGTAGATGTGTTTCATCATTGTAGGCCACAGTGCCTATGCCAAAACACTGAAATATGTTTGTGTCATAGCACCAGATGTACAAGCACTGGATTATAATGACCCTGTGATCAGAAACGGGTGCACTGCCATCTGTCTGAATTTTGGATTATGTGATATTGGATTATTTTGGTGTGGTACGTGATAAGGCTCAAGCTGATAACATCAACCACTTCAATGTTTGCCTATTCTACGGGACAATGTCTGACAAATCAAATCCCTTCCTTCTGTGGTCTGGAGGTCTGTACCTGTAAATGTGTTCATTTACTCAGTATGAGTCAATCTTTTATGATTTCCTATAGTTGAGACATATTGACAGCCTATGTGCTGAACACTGTAATACAATGTTTAGTTTGACCAAACACTTGTATGTATGTGTTTGTGTGGGATGGTTGTAATGATGAGCTGGACACCATGTACATGCAACATATCCCATTTTGAACAAGTACCTTGGATCATCATTGTATGGTTCACGTGGTCTGACACATCTACGTTGCTAAATGTGAAATCAAAAACAGCAGACAATGAGTCAGTGATGGGTGAATTTATTTTGAAGCTACAACTAACAGAAAATATATGTGACATGTCTCAACAAAAAAAGAAACTTGAAGGGGCCAGTCATGGTGAATGAAATCACTAGAGTACCTGCCACACTACTTGAGGTCCAAAGTCCAGAGTCTTCCTCCCATCGGAAATGGAAGGTATTTCAGGATCAATCTACAGAGTGAATGTGTGACACACAAAGGAGGACCTTAAGATAAAGGTTTATTGCTGGCAATGGTGGGTGTCTTGCCATCAACACCTCCTGGATTCTTAGATAGATGCCTCTGCTTGTGAGGTGGGGGGGTCAGCTGCTACAGAGGCTGAGGTGTCTGTGGCTAGTTGTTTCTCTGGCAGGACTTCCCTTCCTCTGGGTGGCACTGATGTAAATGGGCCTGATTATGATGAGTCAAAGAAAGGGGAAGATTGGTTTTGAAAAGCCCTGCTCAGGGTTATGTGAATGTCCCTCAGCACCCCTGTTAGGGAGGCCATGTTTGAATTGTGGGCCTCCATTTGTTCACACATGTCCCTATGCATGACCCTATGTAGCTGCTTGATTTCCCAGAGTTTGGTCAACACCTGGCCCATCACGCCTTGGGACTCCTGATAGACCCCCATGATGTGGATGATGGTGTCCTGGCCAACAGCAGCCCCAGTGACGTCACTCTGCTGGCCTACAGCATCCCTCCCACATAGCCTATCCCCAGGAGCCTGTGCCCTTGCCACAGGGTTCCCTCTCCAACTCGTTCCTGGCGCTCAGTGTCCAAAGTGTTGAGTTGCACCCCAGGATACAGGACTGGGGGCACAAGATGGTGGAAACTCTTCTAGGTGCACAGCTTGAGGTGGGGCACATGGTTGCCTGTGATGTAGAAGCAACAGGGCTGGTAGGTGACATTGTGGCCATAGTGAGACTCACTGTTACCGTCTGACCAGCTTGCCCAGATGTGCCAGGACCTTCTTCTACATCCACATGTCCAGGAGTGTGGTCGTCATTGAGGGCTTCATCCAGGGGAGTAGTGGGAGTCTGTTCTGTGGCCTCCGTGTGCCCAGCACCAGATCCAAGTGTTGATGAAAAACGTACATTGTTACTGGTTAAATTGTGATATTTACCTCCAAAGGTTTTGTGTTAGAGTGAGCTGAGACCTTGAACATAGTTATGTTGTAGGTAATCCAATAGTGCCAAGTTACCATGGTATTGGGTTATTTGACATGACATGTGCGAAGCATGCCGAACCTATTTGACTCAAGCAGCTGATGGGATGTGCAAATCAGCTGCACTTGGGAAGATGGACTGAAATTTACATCTTACCACCAGTGAAGCCAACACAGTAAAGAGGCAACATATGGCTTTTAATATTTGGAGGCCTAGCTGAGTGGGATGCAGGCAAACCCAGGACTTTGTTGTATATGTAATTTAAGTCATCATATGCACAGTGCTATGTCAATGTGTCTGCTGCCAATACCAATCTGGTGATGCAGATTGAGGTTAAAGGAATACCTGTTGTATTCACTGGGTAAGGTGTCATTCCTGTCCTCAATACTTTCATCTTGGGTTAGCAGGTCAATGACGGTGCTAGGTAGAAAGATATGTCTCTGAGTTGAGCGTGGTTTGTATCTTGGTCACTCCCAGGTGAGTAAACTTCAATTGAGAGTTTTGAGAGTTAGCAAACAAGGGCATTTGGACAAGTGCTGGTGGTTGGAGTAACTAGAACAAGGCCTCCTGGGCACTGCAGTCAGGTCACTCTCTCTACTTCCTCATACTTGACAAATAGTATTCCCCAGGTGAGTACACTTCATTTGAGAGTTTACTAACAGATGTATTCCGGCAACTGAATACTAGAATGGTGATTGGAGTTAGAGGAACAGGGCCTTCTGGGCTTTGCAGTCAGGTCACGCCTTCTACTTCCCAAAACTGAACAAATCATAAAGTTCCGGGTGAGTAAACTTAATTTGATAGTTAGCAAACAGGGGTATTTGGACAAGTGCACCCTGTGCTGGTAGTATGAATAACTGGAACATGGCCTCCTGGGAGTTGCTGTCAGGTCACTCCCTTTACTACACCACTATACAAATTGTATCCTTCTAGGTGAGTACACTTCCATTAAGACTTGAGACACAGGGGTAATTGGGCAAGTGTAGAGTGGGGATGGTGTTTGGAGTTACAGATACAGGGCCTCCTGGGAGTTGCAGTCAGGTCACTCTCTTCACTACACCCACCATACAAATGGCATTTTCCCAGGTGAGGACACTTCAATTGTGAGTTACGGCACAGGGTTAATTTGGCAAGTGTATAGTCGACTTGTGTTGGGAGTTACAGAAAAAGGGCCTCCTCAGAGTTGCAGTCAGGTCACTCCCTCGACTTCTCAACACTTGACATATGTAAATCTCCCACATGAGCAAACATCATTTGAGAGTTCACTAACAGATGTGTTTTGGCAAGTGAACACTGGTCTGGTGGTTGGAGGTAGAGTCACAGGACCTCCTGTGAGTTGCATTCAGGTCCCTCCCTCTACTTCACACACTAGACAAATGGTACAATCCCAGGTGAGTAAACTTCATTTGAGAGTTCACAAACAGGTATATTTGGGCAAGTGAACACTGGGATGGTGGTTGGAGTTAGAGAAACAATGCCCCCTGGGAGTTTCTGTCTGGTCACTCTCTCTACTACACACACTATACAAATGGTATCCTCCCAGGTGAGTACTCTTTAATTGAGAGTTTAGACACAGGGGTAATTGGCCAGGTGTATACTGGGCTGGTGTTTGGATTTAGAAAAACAGGGCCTCCTGGGAGTTGCAGTCATGTCACTCTCTCTACTATACACAGTATACAAATGGTATCCTCCCAGATGAGTACACTTCATGTGGGAGTTCACTAACAGATGTATTCGGCCAAGTGTATGGGGGCTGGTGTTTGAAGTTACAGAAACAGGGTCTCCCGGGAGTTGCAGTGAGGTCATTTCCTCTACTTCCCCAGACTTAGCATATGGTATCCTCCCTAATGAGCAAACTTCATTTGAAAGTTCACCAACAGATGTATGTTGGCAAGTGAACACTGAGCTGATGGTTGGAGTTCAAGAAACAGGGCCTCCTGGGAGTTGCAGTCAGGTCACTCCCTGTACTTTACACTAGGCAAATGGTACACTCCCAGGTGAGCAAACATCATCTAAGAGTACACAAACTAGTATATTTGGGCTAGTGAACACAGGGCTGGTGGTTGGAGTTAGAGAAACAGTGTGCCGTGGGAGTTGCAGTCAGGTCACTCCCTCTACTTCACACACTAGACAAATGATACACTCCCAGGTGATTACACGTCATTTGAGAGTTCACAAACAGGTATATTTGGGCAAGTGAACACTGGGATGGTGGTTGGAGTTGGAGAAAGAGTACCTCCTGTGAGTTCCAGACAAGGTCACACTCTCTACCACACAGACAATACAAATTGTATCCTCCCAGGTAAATACACTTTAATTGATAGTTAAGACACAGGGGTAATTGGCCAAGTGCACACTGGGCTGGTGTTTGGAGTAAGAGAAACAGGGCCTCCTGGGAGTTGCAGTAAGGTCACTCTCTCCACTTCACACACCATACGAATGGTATCCTCCCAGGTGAGTACACTTCAATTGTGAGTTACGACACAGGGGTAATTGGGCAAGTGTACAGTCGGCTTGTGTTGGGAGTTACAGAAACAGGGCCTCCTGGGATTTGAAGTCAGGTTCCTCCCTCTTCTTCTCAACACTTTACATATGGTATTCTCCCACATGAGCAAAAAACCATTTGAGAGTTCACTAACAGATGTATTTTGGCAAGTGAACACTGGGCTGGTGGTTGGAGTTAGAGAAACAGTGCCTTCTGTGTGTTGCAGTCAGGTCACTCCCTCTACTTCACAGAACACAAATGGTACATTCCCAGGTATGTAAACTTCATTTGAGAGTTCTGAAACAGGTATATTCGGTCACATGAACACTGGGGTGGTGGCTGGAGTTCGAGAAACAGTCCCTCCTGGGAGTTGCAGTCAGGTCACACTCTCCACTACACACACTATACAAATGGTATCCTCTCATGTGAGAGTACTTCCATTGAGAGTTTAGACACAGGGGTAATTGGCCAAGTGTATACTGGAATGGAATTTGGAGTAAGAAAAACAGGGCCTCCTGGGAATACAGTCAGGGCACTCTCTCTACTACACATATTATACAAATGGTATCCTCCCGGGTGAGTACACTTCATGTGGGAGTTCACTAATAGATGTATTAGGCCAAGTGTACAGTGGCAGGGGGTTTGGAGTTAGAGAAACAGGGCCTCCTGGGAGTTGCAGTCAGTCACTCCCTGTACTTCACACACTAAACAAATGGTACACTCCCAGGTAAGTAAACCTCATTTGAGAATTCACAAACTAACATATTTGGGCAAGTGAACCCTGGGCTGGTGGTTGGAGTTAGAGACACGGGACCTCCTGTGAGTTGCAGTCAGGTCACTCTCTCTACTTCACACACTTGACAAATGGTACATTTCCAAATGTGTAAACTTTGTTTGAGAGTTCCCAAACAGGTTTATTTGGGCAATTAAACACTGAGATGGTGGATAGAGTTAGAGAAACAATGCATTCATGTGGGAGTTCACTAACAGATGTATTAGGACAAGTGTACAGTAGTCTGGTTTTTGGAGTTACAGAAAAAGGGTCTCCTGGGATTTGCAGTCAGGTCGCTCCCTCTACTTCCCAACACTTAACATATGGTATTCTCCCAGATGAGCAAACTTCATTTGAGAGTTCACTAACAAGTGAACACAGGGCTGATGATTGGAGTTAGAAAAACTGGGCCTCCGGGGAGTTGCAGTCAGGTCACTCCCTGTACTTCACACAAGACAAATTGTACACTCCCAGGTGAGTAAAATTCTTTTGAGAGTTCATAAACAAGTATGTTTAGGCAAGTGGACACTGGGCTGGTGGTTGGAGTTAGAGAAACAGGGCCTCCTGTGACTTGCAGTCAGGTCACTCCATCTACTTCACACACTAGGCAAATGGTACATTCTCAGGTGAGTAGACTTAATTTGAGAGTTCACAAACATGTATATTTGAGCAAGTGAACACTAGGATGGTGGTTGGAGTTAGAGAAACAGTTCCTTCTGTGTGTTGCAGTCAGGTCACTCCCTCTACTTCACAGAACACAAATGGTACATTCCCAGGTATATAAACTTCATTTGAGATTTCACAAACAGGTATATTCGGTCACATGAACACTGGGGTGGTGGCTGGAGTTCGAGAAACAGTCCCTCCTGGGAGTTGCAGTCAGGTCACACTCTCCACTACACACACTATACAAATGGTATCCTCTCATGTGAGAGTACTTCCATTGAGAGTTTAGACACAGGGGTAATTGGCCAAGTGTATACTGGAATGGAATTTGGAGTAAGAAAAACAGGGCCTCCTGGGAATACAGTCAGGGCACTCTCTCTACTACACATATTATACAAATGGTATCCTCCCGGGTGAGTACACTTCATGTGGGAGTTCACTAATAGATGTATTAGGCCAAGTGTACAGTGGCAGGGGGTTTGGAGTTAGAGAAACAGGGCCTCCTGGGAGTTGCAGTCAGTCACTCCCTGTACTTCACACACTAAACAAATGGTACACTCCCAGGTAAGTAAACCTCATTTGAGAATTCACAAACTAACATATTTAGGCAAGTGAACACTGGGCTGGTGGTTGGAGTTAGAGACACGGGACCTCCTGTCAGTTGCAGTCAGGTCACTCCCTCTACTTCACACACTTGACAAATGGTACATTTCCAAATGTGTAAATTTTGTTTGAGAGTTCGCAAACAGGTTTATTTGGGCAAGTAAACACTGAGATGGTGGTTGGAGTTAGAGAAACAATGCATTCATGTGGGAGTTCACTAACAGATGTATTAGGACAAGTGTACAGTAGTATGGTTTTTGGAGTTACAGAAAAAGGGTCTCCTGGGATTTGCAGTCAGGTCGCTCCCTCTACTTCCCAACACTTAACATATGGTATTCTCCCAGATGAGCAAACTTCATTTGAGAGTTCACTAACAAGTGAATACAGGGCTGGTGGTTGGAGTTAGAGAAACTGGGCCTCCGGGGAGTTGCAGTCAGGTCACTCCCTGTACTTCACACAAGACAAATTGTACACTCCCAGGTGAGTAAAATTCATTTGAGAGTGCATAAACAAGTATGTTTAGGCAAGTGGCCACTGGGCTGGTGGTTGGAGTTAGCAAAACAGGGCCTCCTGTGACTTGCAGTCAGGTCACTCCATCGACTTCACACACTAGACAAATGGTACATTCTCAGGTGAGTAGACTTAATTTGAGAGTTCACAAACATGTATATTTGAGCAAGTGAACATTAGGATGGTGGTTGGCGTTAGAGAAACAATGCCTCCTGGGAGTTGCGGTCAGGTCACACTTTCTACCACACACACTCTACAAATGGTATCCACCCAGGTGAGTACACTTCAATTGAGAGTGAAGACACAGGGGGTAATTTGCCCAGTGTACACTGGGCTGGTGTTTGGATTTACAGAAACAGGGCCTCCTGGGAGTTGCAGTCATGGTACTCTCTCTAGTACACACACAATACAAATGGTATCTTCCCAGGTAAGTACACTTAATGTGGGAGTTCACGAACAGATGTATTGAGCCAAGTGTACAGTGGGCTAGTGTTTGGAGTTACAGAAAAAGGGTCTCCCGGTATTTGCAGTCAGGTCGCTCCCCCTACTCCCCATCACTTAAAATATTGTATCCTCCCACATGAGCAAACTTCATTTGAGAGTTCACTAACAGATGTATGTTGGCAAGTAAACACTGGGCTGGTGGTTGGAGTTAGAGAAACTGGGCCTTCTGGGAGTTGCAGTCAGGTCACTCCCTCTACTTCACATACTAGACAAATGGTACACTCACCGGTGAGTAAACTTCATCTGAGAGGTCACAAACTAGTATATTTGAGCAAGTGAACACTGGGTTGGTGGTTGGAGTTAGAGAAACAGTGTCTCCAGGGAGTTGCAGTTAGGTCACTCCCTCTGCTTCACACACTAGACAAATGGTACACTCACAGGTGAGTAAACTTCATAAACATGTATATTTGGTCACATGAACACTGGGATGGTGGCTGGAGTTAGAGAAACAGTGCCTCCTGGGAGTTACAGTCAGGTCACACTCTCCACTACACACACTATACAAATGGTATTCTCTCATGTGAGAGCACTTCAATTGAGAGTGAAGACACCGGGGTAATTGGCCAAGTGTATACTGGAATAGAATTTGGAGTTAGAGAAACAGGGCCTCCTGGGAGTTGCAGTCAGGGCGCTCTCTCTACTACACATATTATACAAATGGTATCCTCCCAGGTGAGTACACTTCATGTGGGAGTTCACTAACAGATGTATTAGGCCAAGTGTATAGTGTCAGGGGGGTTGGAGTTAGAGAAACTGGGCCTTCTGGGGTTTGCAGTCAGTCACTCCCTGTAATTCACACACTAAACACATGGTACACTCCCAGGTGAGTAAACTTCATTTGAGAGTTCATAAAGTAGTATATTTGGGCAAGTGAACATTGGGCTGGTGGTTGGAGTTAGAGATACAGGACCTCCTGTGAGTTGCAGTCAGGTCACTTCCTCTACTTCACACACTAGAAAAATGGTACATTCCCAGATGTGTAAACTCACTTTGAGAGTTTACAAACAGGTATATTTAGGCAAGTAAACTCTGGGATGGTGGTTGGAGTTAGAGAAACAATGCATCCAGGGAGTTGCAGTCAGGTCACATTTTCTACTACACACACTATACAAATGGTACTCACCCAGCTGGGTACACTTCAATTGAGAGTTAAGATGCAGGGGTAATTGGCCAAGTGTACACTGTGCTGGTGTTTGGAGTTAGAGAAACAGCACCTCCTGGGAATTGCAGTCAGGTCACTCTACTACACACACTATACAAATGGTATCCTCCCAGGTGAGTACACTTCATGTGGGAGTTCACTAACAGATGTATTTAGCCAGGTTTACAGTGGTCTGATGTTTGGAGTTACAGAAAAAAGGTCTCCCTGGAGTTGCAGTCAGGTCGCTCCCTATACTTCCCAACACTTAAGATATGGTATCCTCCCAGATGAGCAAACTTCATTTGAGAGTTCACTAACAGATGTATGTTTGCAAGTGAACACTGGGCTGGTGTTTGGAGTTAGAGAAACTGGGCCTCCTGGGAGTTGCAGTCAGGTTACTCCCTCTAATACACACACTAGACAAATGGTATTCTCCCTGGTGAGTAAACATCATTTGAGAGTTCACTAACAGACCTATTTCGGCAAGTGACCACTGGGCTTGTGTTCAGAGTTAGAGAAGCAGTGCCTCCTGGGAGATGTAGTCAGGTAATTCCCTCTAATACACGCACTATACAAATGGTATCCTCCCAGGTGAGTACACTTCAATTGAGAGTTTAGACACATAGGTAATTGGGCAAGTGTACACTGGGCTGGTGTTTGGAGTTAGAGAAACAGGGCCTCCTGGGAGTTGCAGTCAGGTCACTCTCTCTGCCACACACACTATACAAATGGTGTCCTCCCAGGTGAGTACACTCCATATGGGAGTTCACCCACAGATGTATTGTGCAAAATGTGGACAGGCTGGTGTCTGGAGTTAGCGAAACAGGGCCTCCTGGGAGTTGCAGTCAGGTTGCTCTCTCTACTACACACATTAAACAAATGGTATCCTACCAGGTGAGTAAACTTCATTTGAGAGTTCTCAAACAGGTATATTTGGGCAGGTGACCACTGGGATGGTGTTTGGAGTTACAGAAACAAGGACTCCTGGGAGTTGCAGTCAGGTCACTCCCTGTACTCCCCAACACTTCACAAATGTTCAGTATTACATATCAGTATGCAGGCTGCATTTAGGGTTGCACATAAATTTACATTTTGGGACATACCATGAATGCTGGAATGTGGTTTTGGTATTGTGAGATTAGCAGGAGCCATGTGGACATTTGGCAGGTGATGGACTTTGGTAGCTGTGACATTGGGTCCAATAATACACATTGATAGTGTTAATAATTCAGATACTCTGGGTATTGAATGTTGGTGAGGTACATGAGAGACAGTGGCAAAAGCTGAGTTGTGAGCATGCACGACATTACAGTTTTGTGACTGTTTTTGTGTTGTAACTTACCAGACTCCACTCCCCCAGATATTCCTGTCAAGCCCTTAGGACGCAGAATGGCCAAGACCTTCTCCTCTCAGGGAAAGAGTCTTAATGGGGTACTGGAGGGGCCACCACCAGTCTTCTTGGCCTCCAGCTGCTGCCTGGAATCCAAGGAACGCACCTTGGCCCTGAGGTTGTTCCACCTCTTCATCATGCCCTCCTTTGTGCGCAGGGTGGTGCCTACAGCATTCACTCTGCTGACTATCGTGCCCCACGTTTGCATTTTCCTACTGAGAGGAGTGTGCTGGACTTGGGCTCCAAACAATTGTGCCTCTACTCTTATGATTTCATCCACCATGACTCTCAACTCATCTTCTAAAAAACAGAGAGTTTTGGAATGTGACATGGTGGACAAAGAAAGTGGGTGACATGGACTTACTTAACAGGGGAAGTGCAATAGGGAGTGAATGGATAAAAGTGTGTGCAGGGTGTTCTATGGGGTGATGGAAAAGAGGGTGGCTAACCTATGACAAATTTAACAAATTGTGGGTGTGGTTCTTTGGCTTGCTGTGGAAAAGCAAAGGATTGTGGTCTGTGAAGAGGTGTGTCTTATAACGTGAATTGCAGGTGTGTCCAGTGGACTAATGTGTGTCAGCTGTGCTATTTTTGAGTTCATACAATGTGCACTTGTTTGTTACTTTGCTGGACGCGTACCGTGGTGGTCGTCCGTCACTGGCTAACTGCCGCAAGGAGACCGCCACGGCGACTGTGTTTGTAATAGGCTCCGTGGTTGTCCTGCCTGTTTGTATCTTAATACGGATGTCTGAGGACTACTGGTGCAGCTGTCTTTTTGGGACAGCCAACAAGGTGATCTGGCGGTCTGACCGCAAAAGTCATAATCAGTCCCAAAATCAAAATTCATTTAAAGAAAGTGAATGGTTTACCTATGAATGAAGGGAGCAGGTCTTGCTACCAGTATTGAGGGATGTTAAAGATCTTTGAAAAACAAATTTGCTTGGTTTAGATTATCTTTCCTTGGACACTGACTCTAGAAACAAATCCTAAGCTGAAAAGTGGGTTATTCATATTTGTATTTTCACAGCTCCGACCACTGGTGACCTGGTATTATTTAAAGAAATGAAGATTGTGGTGAAGTAGAAATGTGTACATGTGGTGACAGTACTAACTGCCTCATTACGAGTTTGGGGGTCCCACCACGGGACTGCTAAACTCATGGGGAGGAGGTCACAATCATAGCAATGATGTTCCCCCTGAGCATATTACAATGTTCCCCCTGGGCTGACTGGCGGGAACATTGTTATGCATGTAACAATGTATGGATACTGGCCTTGGCACCCTTAAGGAAGCCAAGGCCAATATCCTTACACAGCTAGCACCCTCAGAATGCGCAAGAAGACAGTGCGCACGCCGATGGTGCTGGGCATGGTCGTGGAGAGTGCAGGGGGCCCCCAGTGGACCCCACTGCTTCCTTTTCACCAGCTTTTTCATCAGGGGCTCCCCACCAAGAAAATGCTGGCTGGAGGGCCTGGCCTGGCTGTAAGTGAAGATGGCCACCTACTAGATGAGCTCCGCGCGCTGGAAAAAATGAGAAGGCGGTGGCGTGGTGGAGCCCAAGGAGCTGGAGGGGCGACAACTCACTTCCCCCACTCCTGCATGATGCCGGCGGCACCCTAAGGTCAAGTCCCCGGCTCGCACCAACCACTGAAACCACCCCTGGTGTCTGCCGAAATTTGGCACTCGGAACCTGGGCCTAGGGCCACGCAAGGAACCGCAGGCTCATTTACTACACATGCCTGGGAGGCCGGGGATGCCGACGAACACTATCTGATCTGAGGGGGCAGGAGCGCCTGTGACCGGAGCCGAGAGGGGGGAGCCCCCCACCCCCAAACCATACCTACATCACCTGGGGGGGGGGGGGTTCTCCACTTCAGAGTCATCACTCCCTGGGCCACGAAGAACGCTGAAGCCCCAACACCATCTGGTGGGGACCCAGCTGAATGACAGCCTATATGGGGCCTGGTCCCTCCTTCCAGCGTGGTAGATGAGCCTTGAATGCCTTGAATTGCGGGGGACAGACTGGCAGGGAGGGGCCTTGACCCTTGGGATTTTTAAGCTTCTCAGTCTTCGCTCTGAACTTGAGGCACCAACAGCAGCGACACCTGGCCTCACGTGCCATGCCACAGCCCTGACATCCACCTCCCAAAGGGCCCCTGCCTGGCAGTGATGCTTGGGGAGGCCAGAGGGCCCTGCCTCCTCTCTTCACACATAGGCACAAGTATAACGGTGACGTGAAGCAGTGTGGGATGCTGAGCGTCCCCATAAAGCACTGGTTTTGCCTGCACACTACACGACCACGCGAGCCTCACGAAATCACTTAGGGAGGACCACACATGGCCGCTTCACGATTGAGGCACCACGATCTCTCAGGCCTTGCAGTCCCTTCACCCTTCATGGCACTGTCATCAGCCACCTGATGCCTCGCATCACAACGCCTTTGACACTTTGGCACAGCGGTGCCACAATTGGCCTGAAAACAGGGTCCAGAACTGTAAGTGACGGGGAGGGAGGGGTCTGTTGCCCCCCCTGTTCCCATCATCAGAGGGCCAGGACCAACAGACTGACAGCCCCCCCCATTTCATCGAAAGGAGGACTGGCACAAAAAGGGGTTCCCTCCACAACCCCACTTTGGGATCTACTCCACCACATACAACCTGCAGTGCCCCCTCACCTACATGTGTCCATCCCTCCAGGCCCAGAACTAGGTCTTCAGGTAGCCAGGGACCACCCGGACATCCAGGCACACTGGCAGCCCTTGCCAAACTCAGACCCAGACCTGTGGGATATTGAAACTCTGTGCTGTTTTGCAACATTCATGTGCTCCATCAGAGCCCATTCAACACGCTCCCCTTTGCCAGTGTCAACTCAGAACAACGATGCCTGGGGACAAGTCTACTGGTAAACCAGCTCGTCAATTGCTCTTCTCAGAGGCCCTCACCCACCACCTGACCGCATTAACCCCATCAGCACCAGCTGCCTCTGACCTGCCGGACGCCTCCCAGACACCCAAAACAGATGCCCCAATGGAACCCATCCTACAGGAAATTACAGCAGCTGACAAGAGGTTGGAGGGCATGGATACCAAAGTCTCGGACCTCGCTGCGGAATCCAGGTCCATCCACAGTGATATTGGCATGGAATACTGCCTCTCTGTCATGGAAGATGAACTCAACGCAATGCCGAACAGGGACCAGGAGCTGCAATACCTTTGGGACAAACATATTGACCTTGAAGACAGAAGCCGCAGGGATGACGTCTGCTTTTTTTGGGTTCTCAGAGCTAGCAGAAGGAACCTTCCTTGCAAACACTCTCCCTACCCTCATGCTTGTTTCCTATGCCACAATTGAGTACGGAAGCTGCTGACTGCTGCCTGTGCCCACAGGCCATACATCTATGAGGGTGGGGAATTGCGGATTGCCCATGACTTCTCCCGTGACATCAACGACAAGCGGAGAGCATTCCTGGCACTTCGGCCCCAACTACGGCAAATGGATATTAAATTTGGACTGTTCAAACCCGCATGCATGTGGATCACAAAGGATGGCAAATCCAGAGACTTTAAGGACCCTCAAGCCTTAAGCCAATTCCTAGATGACCTCCTGACACAACCAATGGACTTTTTCCCTAATGAAGTCCAGATCATCTCATGCACACAGGACACATCTTTCAACCCCCCAATCCCCGGGGGCCAATGGGACTATGGTGGGAATCAGAACCAAAAATGAGGCAGACCCTTGGAACGACGCTCCAGGTCACAAGAAGACAGAGAAATGGCTATTCAGGCAGTGGCGGCCCTCACCCAGGATGATGGCAGGGATAAATCCAGGTCCCCCCGAAGCCCACACCCGCAGAGGACTGAGGAACACCCCTCCCAGGAACAGTCTTTGCCGCTGCTGCCACAGCTATGGTGGGGTCTTGCCTCCCTGACGCAAGCCCCTGACTGGATAAGTATACAACTCATGCATGCACAAAGCTGGTGTCTGCAGGGCCCATAACCCTAACTCTTTCTCGTCTAATGAAAGTGTAGTTTTCTATGCAATGTTTCTAAACGCCATTACACTATTGCATGATCCCGGAGGCTCATGTCCTCCCCCATGCCACAGATTGTCAATTGTTGCTTGTTGATGTTGATTGTTCATGATGCCACCATGTAGATGCATGCATTCTCAGACCCTCAAACAGCAGACTTTGTTCCCACAGTTCCAGGGGGAGCAGAGTTCCAATAGCCTCTATTGCATGTCCTAGGCCCGGCTCCGGGGCCAGGATATACCCTTCACATACCCATGTTCCCACACATGCCTTACCATGCCAGTCCGACCCCCCCTTGAGCCCTTTGGCCTAGACCCACCTTACTGGAACAGGTGACGGAGCTGTCCCGCTGCCGGTGATAGCCCCCCTTGAAGACATACCTCGGGCCCTGCCTCTGCGCCAGCCGACAGAGCCCCGATGCCTGGCACACGTCCCTATTGACATGCGCCACGTGCTGTTTCAACACGGTCACTGCTTATTTACAGGTGTTCCAAGCATGTCCCCCCCGCCTCCATTACTGGACGTTTTATCAGACACACCATTTCCTACCCACAGTCCTTCCACCCTTACCCCCCCAAATTCAGCCTCCTGCCCCGGAACCCCCCTCACTGCAGCCTCCCCAGCATGGTCCTGATGTATCAAGCCGACCTTGCACGACAACCCCTACCTTAAACGTCATCTCATGGAATGTTCATGGCCTCACCCATAACATCAAATGGAAGAAAATACTGGCTTACCTACAATCACAGCGGGGAGATATTGCCCTCCTGCAAGTACCACACTTGGGGCCAGATGTAGGTAGGTAAAATTTTGCGAATCGGAAATAGCGAATCCATGCAAATCTTTATTTCCGACTCGCAAAACCAAATGCAAGAAAGACTCGCGATACCAAATTGTGAGTCGCAGAGGTATCGCACCGCATTTTGAGACCTCCGTTTTTTAGTGAGATCGCAATTTGCAAGAAGGGTGTCGCAAATTGCGACTGACTCGCAAATTGCCTGCAGGTGCAACAGAACAGTTGGGAAACCCACTTCCTGGCTCTTGGTGATGACATCAGAACAAGGAAGTCACCAAATAGAACTGGGAAGCGGGAGGACCACACCCATCCCAAACTGCTGAGCCACACCCAGGGGAGAGGAGCTGCAACAACCATGGAGGAGACAGGCAGTGCTGGCAGAAGGAGAACATTTTTATTTTCATACAAGGAGTTGAAGGTCCTTACAGAAGAGTGCTGCCTGCACCATGATTAACTCTTCAGAAAGGCAGCAAAGAGTGTCCCTGACACTCAGAAGAAAAGATTATGGCAACAAATACAAGACAAAATAAATGCCATTGGGGTAAGCCACCGCACCCTAGAGGAAATCCACAAAAGGTGGTATGACCTGCGCTCCAAGACCAAGGAGAGTGTTGCGGAGAGCATGAGGGAGATGAGGGGCACCGGAGGAGGCCCATCCACCGTACCACCATCCACAGCCTTGGAAAGCATGGTGGAGCAGACACTGGAGCCAGAGGCCGTACTGGGCATGGGAGAATTGGACAGTTCAGCGCATGGGACATCAAAAAGTGAGTACCATGAGATATGCTTTGACACCCACAAATGCAGTATACACACTATCCCAGTACACAGCAGCAGGCACCATCAGACTAACTCCACTCCTGTCTAGCAACCTCTAGAATAGTGCATTATGGCCAATGTAGTACAGTGGTTGCAATATAGGCAAAGTTTTATTATGAGGCATAAAACAGATGTGCGAAACTGACAGTGTATCCCCTATGTCCCACAGGTCCCCCACAAGGCACCCCCAGCAGCGAACAAAGGCAGGGAGAGGTACATGGGCCAGGCCCACAGCAGGAGCCTTCCAGTGACACAGCAGGGCCCAGCTGAACACCACCAGGGTCCATGGAAGATCCAACGCAGGACATGGAGGCAGCAGGAATACCACCAGGGCCCAGCCCCAGAGAGAGGCGCACAGAGCCAGCAGATGGAGAAGTGCGCAGACGCCGGTGCAGAGTGCAGTCTGTGCCCTCGGACAATGTAGCAGACATAGAGTTTGCAGGACTGGAGGCATCACTGATTCAGGGTCAGCGCCTGCAGAACAGACAATTAAGGTCAATAAACAGAAACCTGAATAGACTGCAGGCCGCAATGACCCATGGGATGGCAAATGTGGACTGTCAGTTCCTACACATGAACCAACATCTGGGGAACTTTACATAGGCCATTGAACATTTGGTCACTGAACTTGATAGGGCACAGGCAAGGCGCAGGGAGCGCAACACTGCTGCCCGCTTTGACAGACTGGCAGCATCCATTGGGCGCCTTGCAACTAATACCACATGCCTGTCAAGGCGTACAGTCAGCCTCCAGGTTGAACTTGGGCATTTTGCAGGGGATGTGGCCCGGGGACTTGGCTGCATCAGCCATGCGGTAGACCTAATGGAGAGCAGGAAGGCTGCAAGGGGCACAGGGGATATCCTGCAGGACAGCGAGGAGGGGTTGACCATAAGCAGTGTGTCTGCCAGCGATTCCCGTGTGCTGTGGAGTAGCAGTGCACGGCAGGAGTCAGGGGACCCACCTGGAATGAGCCATGGTGGCCGCAGTAGGAGGGTATGAGCCACCAAACTGTACTCTGCATAAGACACATGCATTTAATGTGTCTTAAATGACAATTGACAATTCAAGACTGTGGCATACAGCACTATTCTATATTTTTCATAGTTTAGAAATAAAAAGGTTTTGTTTGTTTCACTACATAACTGGGCTATGTGTGTCTGACATTAGTGAGTGTGGTCATGGTTGCCACGTACCTGCCAAATTACCGGGTTGCAATGTGGTTCCGTCTCTGTCTTCCCTCATTTGCGATGCTTCTATCTCCAGGCTGCCGGTGCAATAGCTCTTGCTCCTCATCCTCTGTGTCTGTGTCTTCAGGGGTGAGATGTAGCCCACGTCTGGTGGCAATGTTGTGTAGGATGGCACAGGCGGCAACTATCTTGCATGCTGTTTCTGGGGCATACTGGAGTGCACCTCCACTTTTGTGGAGGCATCTGAATCTTGCCTTCAACAAGCCAAAGGTCCTCTCCACTACAGTTCTGGTCCGCCGATGTGCAATGTTATATCGCCTCTCGTTCTGATTGCCAGGTGTTAGGTACAGGGTGAGTATCCATGGTCTCAGGGCATATGCACTGTCACCTGTTTGACAAAAGGCAAATTTAGAAGGGCATCAATGGGTTACACAGTGACCTGTATGTATGGCTTCAGGGTGTAGTCAGCGATACCTAATAGATATCCGTCTCCAAACTCCCCACATTCTAGGCGTTGGTGTATCCCACTGTGCCTGAATATGTATGAGTCATGTGTACTCCCTGGATATTTAGCTACAATGTCAGTAATGACATTATAGGCGTCACATACCACCTGGATGTTTAGTGAGTGGGTACATTTCCTATTGCGGAACACATATTCCAGATTTGCAGGAGGGCAAATTTGTATATGTGTCCCGTCCACACACCCTATTACATGGGGGAAGTTGGCAATTCTGTAGAAGTCCAACTTGGTGCTGTTAATTTCTGCCTCATTCCTGGGTAGGTATCTGGACATGTGTGTGTGAGTATGGCATCTAGGAAACATCTGAAGAATCGTGAGAGTGCACTTTGGGACACCCCACCTGCCACAGCAATCACCCCCTGATAGCTACCCGAGGCCAAGAGGTGCAGTGAGCATAGCACTTGCACATGTGTAGGGATGGCGCTGCCACGCATTGTCTTTCGTTCAAGCTGAGGATTCAGAAGTTCAATTAATTCTAAGATTGCAACACTGCTCAGTCTATATTTGTCAGATATCTTCTCCTCAGTTTGTTGAAATAGTGTCTGCCTGGCTCGGTATATCCTCTCCTGTCTCTGCCTCCTCCTCCTCTGCTGGGTGGCCTGGACTCTCCTCCTCCATGCTATCACGTACAGTTCAGACATTTTGAGTCACCCAGATGCCTTCTGGGTCTCCTTTTATACTTTGGTTCTGGTTACCACCTGCTCTGAATCAGTGGTAATCTGAATGTGCAAAATGGGCCTTTTGCGACTCGTCGCAATTTGCGACTGGCTTTTGCATATGGTTTGGGACTCGCAATTTGCGACTTCCTATTTGCAGGTCACAAAATCAGGTCGCAATTTTTGAGAGTCGGTGCTGTGTTGCATCGCTATTTGCATTTCGGAAATGGGATTTTTGGATCCCATTTTGGATTTTGCAAGGTCGCAAATAGCGAATCGGGCCATTTGCGACTCGCAAAACTTTGCTACACATGGCCCCTGGGCCCATATTTATACTTTTTTTGCACCGCATTTGCATCATTTTTTTACGCAAAATTGGCGCAAACATACAAAATACAATAGTATTTTGTAAGTTTGTGCTGCTTTTTGCTTCCAAAAATTACGCAAATGCGGTGCTAAAAAAGTATAAATATGGGCCTTGTCCCAACTTGAATCGGACAAACTGCGCCGCGACTGGGTAGCCAGGATGATACACAGCAGTTGCCTGACAGCCCTAACACTGGCTACTGGCCTGACTAGGAAATGTGGTGTTGCCATCCTCTTACGGAAGACCCTACCCTTCGCTGTCCTGAAAACATGGTTGGACCCCCATAGCCGCTACGTCCTTGCAAAGTCAGGGTCAATGATTGAGTCATATGTCTCAGCTCAATTTACGCCCCTACGGGCACCAAACGCCCCTTCTTCCTCCAACTCAATTGTCTGCTAACTGAAATCGGGGCCACACATTTCCTCCTGGGGGGAGACTGGAACCTTGTCCCCGATCCTGTGCTTGATTGTACGGGTTCCCTAGATCACTACAATCAAGCTGACAGGGCCCTCCTGAACGATGTTATGTCTGACCATGGTCTGTTAGACCTATGGCTCCTAGCTCATCTGAGGGATAGGGAATATACCTTCATCTCCCGGTTCATGGCACCCAACCCAGGATAGATTATTTCCTAGCCTCCCAGAAGACAGTAGCACTGCTCCGGGACTCCCAACTCCTTGCAGCCACACTTTCGGACCATTCCCCTGTCCTCCTCACCCTGGACCTGGGACTTACCTACCCAGAATGCAAACTGTAGAGAATGAATTTCTGATGTTATTGTATGCCTCAAGGCAAAGCTCAGCTACGCTCACATGTCTCCACCTATCTTGACAATAACAAGGGCTCAGTCTCTTCCAACAGAACATTGTGGGCTGCTGCGAAAGCGACCATACGGGGTCATCTGATGAGGGACGCAGCTATTGCCAATGTGCACCGACGCTACCAACAAAACGACCTAGAGGCACAGGTAGTGAACCTCACACACCTCTATATCACAGACCCATCCCCCATAAATCACCACAAGTTGGAGCGGGCTAAGATGGACCTCAATACCTTCTTTACCTCTAAAGCTGAATATGCTCTCCAAAGAATGAAGGGGTGCCACTATGAACACGGGGAGAAGACGGGCCTCCTCTTGGCAACACAACTGAAAAAGCAGGAACCAGCCCTAGCCATCCCAGCTATCCACTCCTCCAACTGACCCATCCTCACATGTTCCCAAGATATGGTTCACAGGTTCGCTGACTTTTGCCAGACCCTCTACACTCCTGAAACCCCAGAAGATCCTGCACGTCTTTCTGCATGCTTGGAAGGCATACACCTACCCAAACTCACTGACAAAGGCAGGTGTTTACTGGAGGGTGACATTAGCAAGGACAAAATTGCCCAGGCCATCACTAGACTCCTATACCACAAAGCGCCAGACAAAGATGGATTCCCAGTGTAATTCTACAAATGAGCTGGAGCGAATGTGGTAGACTCATTGTACGAGGCCTTTCAGGACACGGCCACAGCTGGTGCCCTCGGCCCCATTTCCAACAGGGCGACCATAGCCGTTCTCCCATAAGGATCCCTTACTATGCAGAAGTTACAGGCCCATCTCCCTCTTGAACGGAGATATTAAAATACAGGCTGGGGTGCTGGCGACCCGGCTGTGGAAAGTTATCCCGTTCCTTATACACCACACGCAAGTAGGGTTTGTGCCCGGCCGCTCCTCTAGAAACCATCTCCGCACCTTGGCCTACAAGTTCTGGTCAACCACATGTTCTGGTCAGCCATGGATCTGAATGCCGAAGCTCTGGCCCTTTTTCTGGATGCAGAAAAACCATTTGATAGGATAGACTTGTAGTACCTTTTCAAGGTCTTACAACATTTTGGCCTGGGCGACTACTTCATAACTAAAGTCCGCTGGCTGTACGAATCGCCCACAGCGCAGGTGAACTGCGGGGGTTTCCTATCTGGCCCTACCCCATCAGGCATGGAACCTGCCAGGGGTGCCCACTTTCCCCGCTTCCATTCCTCCTCGCTATGAAGCCACTGGCTGCCACCATCTGCCAAGATCCACACATTTCGGGTATCACAATTCTGAGGAGCAAGTCCACAGTTTACCTTTATGCTGACAACTTACCCTGACGGACCTACCACACTCACTCCCGAAGTTCCAGGACAATCTCACCAACTTCGCAGCATTGTCCGGCTACAAGGTGAAGAGGGATAAAAGTGAGGTACTCCCATATCCCAATGAACCACCAAGGCACCTATTGCTATCTTCTCCATCCACTGGATACCATCCCATCTCAAGTACCTGGGTATATATGTTAACAGGGGCCTGGACCGCATCACAGCAGATAGCCTGGGTCCTCTGCTCGCACAAACACAACTAGACTTCACTAAATGGTCACAACTAGGCCACTCCTTCTGGGGTAGAGTGCAGGCTGTACGAATGGTGACGTTACCTCGATTTACCTATGTCCTCGGCATGCTTCCCTTGCTCACCCCACTCCCCATCTTATGAGTCATTGATAGGAACATACATTCTTTCGTATGGGGATCGGCGCATCCCCACCTGTCCAGCACCAAACTGATGACTCATCGCTCCTGGGCATGGGCCTCCATTCCGTAGAGCATTCTGCGCTACCTCTCCATCACTCACAGCTTACCTATATGCTCCCAGGGACAAAAGACACGCCCCAATGGGGCCAAATAGAATGCACGCCCTTCCACAGCCTGCAGGGATTGGACCTTCTCTATGGTGACGGGGACCCTGGGGTCCAAATCGCTCACCCTATGGTGCAAGCCATGGTGAAGTCTTGACAATGAGCTCACCACCTACCTGGAGTGGACGCATACCTACATAAACACGTGCCATTATAGGGCAACGCTAGGCTCTGAACCGGGTCAAAAGCTGGTCTGGAGGGAATGGCGTGACACAGGCATTACCCAGTTGGGCCAGATCACCACTGAAGTAACCCTCAAACCGTTCACCCCACTACACAACGAATATGGCCTCCACCCGCACCAAGCGTGGAGACACATACAACTGCAACACTGTCTTACTCAATGCATGGGGCCTTGAGCGTGGTCCTTACCATCCTCTCCTGTGCTCTCCTATCTCAGAAAATGGGGTCGATCCCATGTGATGATGTCAGGCATCCACACCCTTCTGGTTCTTCGCCTCTTCCCCTTACCCCGCTTGAACAAACTACGCACTTCTTTGCAATTGATATTACAAACAGAATTAGATGCGGAACACTGGGCAGAGCTTATAGAGGCCCATGACCATGGAGCATGGGAAGTGCTGATGAAATTCTGCCTTTTAAAAACGCCCCATGATTAGTACTGGACGCCTGCCAAGCTGAGAGTGGTGGGTCTCTTATCCCATGCGAAGTGCAGATGCTGCTCTCATGCCCACTTTGACCAGGTACATATCACCTATGACTGTCCCTCTATCATGCCCTCCTGGGAGGCAGTGAGGAGGACACTTTATGAGACACTCCCCCTCTGAACTCCATTCTCCCACTCCCTGATCTTATTACACAAGCGTGTACACCCCCTTGACATGACCCGCCCGCAAACCTGCCTCCTTTACACAGCCCTCGCCACTGCCAAACTCTGTATACTCCGACATTGGTCTCTCCAACACTCCCTCTCACGATGAATGGCTCTTGGCAATTTATCAGACGGTGACTTATGAGCGCACCATTAACAACCTGCAAGACAAAGTGGATGTCTTCCTACAAACCTGGACCCTCTACCTTCAGATGACCGAGGACGATGACTGAGGACTGAACTTGGCCATCCACCCCTTATACCCATTGCCCACCCTCACCCACTTCCTTCCCTCCCTCGGCCACCACCCTCCTTCTGATATCTTCCTGGCAGTCCCTCCCCGCTCCACCCTCCTCCATCTCCCACCCTTTCAAGTGCCCCCTGTTATGTTTCTTCTGCCTGCTATCCCTGCCCCATCCCCTGATTGTACTCCGCCATCTGCACTTCACAACAGCCCCCACGCACCCATACAATCTTTTTCTCAGTCCCTTAACGCTAGTCCCCTGAGGAACATCCCTCCTTCTTAGGGTCCTTCTTTGACCTCCTCCCTCCCTACTGCGATATACATAGCCCTACTGTAGCCTCAAGGCTGAGCACTACCCTTAACTTTTCATGTCCTCATACACCACCCGCTGGCTTAGGGAGCAACCACTCAGCACCTTGACAGGCCTGTGGCAAAATGTCAACACATCCCCTCAGATGAGACATTCGCCCACTAACTTCGCCTTACCATCCACCACATTGGGGTCCTATATTCACACCATGTCCTCCTTGCTTACCCAGATCGCCACCTATCCTGTCTCCCAATCATACCAAGGTATTCCACAGGTCTCCTGCAGGTATCAATGTTCCACCATCACCCTCTTTTCTTTTGTACCCATGATTATTCCCCCCAGCCTGTTTTATTTCCTATTTTAATATTAAGTTCAATAAAGAATTGCAAAACAAAAAAAAGAAAAGGCTGGCCAAAAAAGGGGTTGTAATCAGCCAGGCAGCACTGAGTTCAACACCGCAATGGCTGGTTGCAAGCCCGACCGCCGTCATGCTGTCAGGAGCCATGTTCCCACCAGGTACGGCGGTCCGACCGCCAAAGTCATAATTTGCCGGTCGGACAGTCAAAGCCTCAGTGGTCTGACCACCACTGTGAGTTTGGCAATCTCATAACCGCCAAACTCGTAATGAGTCCATAAGTCACCATTCGTGAACTTCACTTTTGTAATTTGAATATTATGCAATGTCATAATACATTCAGTTGTTTTTATAACATTAAAAACAAAAAATGCATGGTACTTTTCTATCAGAAACATGGAGTTTTATATTGCTGGAAATACCTGTTGATCTTCATGTGAAACTTAATGGTTCTCACCTTAGCAACATCAGAAAGGTTAAAGGATAAGCCAGGGAGCCCAGGCTGGATTCAAGTCACTTTTTGGATTTTTCTTGTTGGGTGGATTGTCCTGATATAATGGAATAGTTACATATTTGGGAAAACGTGCTGTGTCCATGTTCACAAATATCTACAAAGAGCATTGCCACAGATCCAATTGACGATTTGTCACAATGGAATTTATGTGATGTTTCACTGTGTAAGAGCCATTTATTTAAGGAGCTATATTTTACAGATTTGCATAATCTATTAAGAGAGGAATTAGTTTTGTGTTAATAATTGAGTGGCTGAATGAAGATGTATGATAAACCCATATCCCCCTAAGGGTTTTTGGACCTGGGACCAGAACCCCTAGCTGGGAAGCTGGATGGACATAAAGGCCCTCATTCTGACCCTGGCGGTCAGTGTTAAAGCGGCGGCAAACCCGCCAACAGGCTGGCGGCCTAAAAATATAAATTCTGACCCTGGCGGGAACCGCCAACACAGGCCGCCGCTTTAACACTCCGACCGCCACGGCGGTACAAACAAACAGCGCGGCGGTCACCGCCAACAGGCAGGCGGCAGACAATGTACCGCCCACCCTATCAGGACCCACCAATCCGCCCCCTTTTCCGGGGCGGGAGCCCCGCCGATAAAAACACGGCGGAAACAGACATCTCCAATGGAAAACGCTTACCTCGACACACTCCACGCGGAATCGGAACAGCATGGAACCCGAACTCCACATCCTCCCAGCCATTGCCTTCCTGCTCTTCTTCCAGGATCACGAACCTCGCCGCAGACGACAACGGTGAGTACTGCACCTACGAAACAGGGGAGGGGGAGGAGGAAAGGTTACGGGCACACACATACGCCACACACCCACCCCCACCCTCACCCCCACCGAAATACCTACACACCTATGCAGATAAAAAAGTCAGAGTGACACCCCCAACCCCCCCCCAAAAAACAAAGACAAAAGGCAATGAATGTAAAAGTAGAACCATATTATTGCAACAATAAAGTATAGCGACCTTAGCAATATATGAAGAATGAATACACATCTAGAACTCTATCCATACAAGTAGCAAAAGTCAGGCCCAGTCATTCAAAGTCCAAATGTCCGTGGGCCAATGTGCAGCAACACATGGGCAAAGCCCACACACGAGATCGAGTCCATTGGAGAGAACACTGCTGGAGCATCACTAAAATAAAAAGGCAGGCACCTCAGGGGAAAGGGGGGGGGGCACCTCAGCCACATGAGTCCACAACGCCAGATCCACGAAGGGCCTCCATGCCCACTGTGCCATCCAGGGGAGTGCAAAGCCACAGTATCACAAGTCTCTACAGTGGGTGGATTGCCCACTGTACCATCCTGGGGAGTGCAAAGCCACAGTCTCACAAGTCTCCACAGTGGGTGGGTTGCCCACTGTGCCATCCTGGGGAGTGCAAAGCCACAGTCTCACAAGTCTCCACAGTGGGTGGGTTGCCCACTGTGGCATCCTGGGGAGTGCAAAGCCACAGTCTCACAAGTCTCTACAGTGGGTGGATTGCCCACTGTGGCATCCTGGGGAGTGCAAAGCCACAGTCTCACAAGTCTCTACAGTGGGTGGATTGCCCACTGTTACATCCTGGGGAGTGCAAAGCCACAGTCCATCAGGTGGATTACAGAGACCACTGGTCATGGAGGAGGCATGGTGGGCAGAGTGCGTCGTGAAGGCCTGCCCGACACAGAACCGGGACTGCCAATGGGCCAGCGGTGCTTGACAGGAAGGGCCCAGCGGAGCGGTGCTTGACAGGAAGGGCCCAGCGGAGCAGTGCTTGAGATGAAGGGCCCAGCGGAGCGGTGCTTGACAGGAAGGGCCCAGCGGAGCGGTGCTTGAGATGAAGGGCCCAGCGGAGCGGTGCTTGAGATGAAGGGCCCAGCGGAGCGGTGCTTGAGATGAAGGGCCTAGCGGAGCGGTGCTTGACAGGAAGGGCCCAGCGGAGCGGTGCTTGAGATGAAGGGCCCAGCGGAGCGGTGCTTGACAGGAAGGGCCCAGCGGAGCGGTGCTTGAGATGAAGGGCCCAGCGGAGCGGTGCTTGACAGGAAGGGCCCAGCGGAGCGGTGCTTGACAGGAAGGGCCCAGCGGAGCAGTGCTTGACAGGAAGGGCCCTGTTCAGAGGTGCTTCTCACGGCGGGGCCCTGTTCAGCGGTGCTTGAGATGAAGGGCCCAGCGGTGCGGTGCTTGACAGGAAGGGCCCAGCGGAGCGGTGCTTGAGATGAAGGGCCCAGCGGAGCGGTGCTTGAGATGAAGGGCCCAGCGGAGCGGTGCTTGAGATGAAGGGCCCAGCGGAGCGGTGCTTGACAGGAAGGGCCCAGCGGAGCGGTGCTTGACAGGAAGGGCCCAGCGGAGCGGTACTTGACAGGAAGGGCCCTGTTCAGTGGTGCTTCTCACGGCGGGGCCCTGTTCAGCGGTGCTCCTCACGGCGGGCCCTGTTCAGCAGTGCTTCTCACGGCGGGGCCCTGTTCAGCTGTGCTTCTCACGGCGGGGCCCTGTTCAGCAGTGCTCCTCACGGCGGGGCCCTGTTCAGCGGTTCTGGTCACGGCGGGGCCCTGTTCAGCGGTTCTGGTCACGGCGGGGCCCTGTTCAGCGGTGCTTCTCACGGCGGGGCCCTGTTCAGTGGTGCTTCTCACGGCGGGGCCCTGTTCAGCTGTGCTTCTCACGGCGGGGCCCTGTTCAGCGGTGCTCCTCATGGCGGGGCCCTGTTCAGCGGTGCCTGTCTTGTGTTTCCAGTGAACCACACCTGGCCAATACTTGCCGCTCAGTCTGCATCGGACCTTTCCGTTGCGGGGCCCTCCTGTGATGGAGTCCTGGGGCCCTGGCTCTCCTTCGATACCCCCGGAATGGGGCTGGTGGGGCCCTCATGGCCAGGTCGGCTGCTCCCTGCATTTTGCTCCTTGCTGCCCTTGCCCTCCTTGGCAGACTGTCCGTGGCCCTTGGCTCCCTTACCCGATGTGGCAGGTGACGGTGCAAGGCTACCCTCCTTGGGGGCAGGCGTATCAGGCCTGTCGCGCCTGCCCTTCAGTTTTTTGGTCCTCTTCCCAGGGGGGGACTGGCTGTGCCTTTGCTGCTGGACGATGTCCCAGCCCAAGGAAAGGGCGGACTCCAAAAACCAGGCATGACGTTCTTTGGAGTTGCTGGGCTGGTGGTGGCTGAGGTGTTTGTGGAACTCTTACGGGATGGAGGGGGTGGGTCAGGTGAGGAAAAGAGGTCCACTTTAGAGAGGAAACTTTTCTTTGGAGCCATGGGAAGGGTGGCTGGAGTGGGTATGGGAGTGGAGGAAGAGGATGTGGTTGTAGGAGAGTCAAGTGTGCTGTCTTTGGGTGCAGGTGCTTGGGCAGGAGGCTGACGTGAGGTGGATGGCTGTTGTTTGGGTGCCTGCCTGCGTTTGTGTGGTTGGGAAGCGGGGGTTACAGACACACTGGGAGAGGACACAGGGGACGTGTACATGGCAGTGGGGGTGGTGACTGCACGTGTGCGGACTGGTGTGGAGGGTGTGCTGGTGATGGGTGCAATGGCTGATGGTGATGTGCTTGCAGGTGTGTGTGGAGACGTCACAGGGAGGGAGGAGGGAGACGAGGAGGTGGGGGACACAGAGGAGGTAGTGGCTGTTGGCATGTCTGCATCTGGATGTTGCTTGGGTGAATGTGAATGCTTGTGTGTCCTGTGGTGCTTATGTCTGGATGAGCTGCCCTTGGGTGTTGAGGTGTGTGCAGGCTGGTCTGTAGGTGTGGATGGGATAGGCAGAGAAACAGGGGAGTGGGACTGGGTGGAGGGAGTCAGAAGAGGGAGGCAGGAGACAGGGACAATCGCTGCCGTCAGTGCTGAGGCCAGAGCGTTGAACGATCGTTGATGGGCAGCCTGACCCGAATGAAGACCCTCCAGGTATGCATTGCTTTGATGCACCTCCCTCTCCACACCCTGGATGGCATTCAAAAGGGTAGACTGCCCAACAATGATGGTCCTCAGGAGGTCAATGACCTCCTCACTGAGGGCAGCAGGGGTGACTGGGGCAGGGCCTGAGGTGCCTGGGGCGAAGGAGATGGCCGGCTTCCTGGCCTTGCGGGCACGGGCCGAAGGCCGAGGGGCTGCTGGGAGGGCGGAGCTGGTGCGCTGGGTGGCGGCTGTACCTGTAGGATCGGTGGGCACAGATGTTGCCGCCACCGCAAGGGAGCTCCCTTCCGAGGACGTGTCGGTGTCGCTGCCGTCTCCACGGGTCCCCGTGGTGGAGCCCCCCTCGCCCTCCGTCTCACTGGTCATGTCGGAGTCCGTTGCATGGCCCTCCGGGGCCATGTGAGATGCAGCTCCCTCTTGCGCCGATGCCACTTCTCCTCCGCCTGATGATGCTAATGCACACATTCACAGTAAAACAAAGAAAATGGGGGGGGGTGGAAAACATAAAGACAAGTTGAGTGCATGCATTGGGGACACCGTTGGCAGAGAGGACAGACACAGAAGCCCCCTGCACTACGCTGCGCACTTGGGGTACACTACTCATTCACTGGGACATGCCCTACAAGCCTATGGGCGACAACTGCCCACACAGTATACACTGGTCCATGAATCGCGTTACTAGGCACCCTACAGAGGTGGGGGGTGGGGGCACAGGACCATACTTCACGGACGGGCCTATCCTACAGAAATCGCCTTGGCCTAGGGATACCCACAGCCCTCCTCCCCCACCCAGGCACCTCCACTGCGCGCAAAATAGCTGAATGTGCTGGTACTCACCCCCTTGTGTCTGCTGTGATGTCCTCAAGCGCCCATCTAAATCGGGGTAGGCCACCGCCAGGATCCGGGACATCAGGGGGGTCAAGGTACGACTGGCACCCCTCCTAGGTTGGGAGGCCATCCCCAGCAGAGCCTCCGCGGTCTTCCTGCTCCCGCGGCAGATGTCCTCCCACCTCTTGCGGCAGTGGGTGCCCCTTCTGGTGTGGACCCCCAGGGCCCGGACGTCCTTGGCGATGGCACGCCAAATGTCAATCTTCTGATGGGCTCTGACCTATGTGACATGTACAGGGGGGGAAGAGAAACATCATCACTTTTCTGCATGCTCGATGTGAGTGGCCCCCCCTCCCCAACCTTGCCATGTGGCACATGCTCTCATCTGTCGTGCCATGCATTCGTCATTCGCTGCCCTCCCCTCCATCGTACATTCTCCCCACTCAGCCCAGGCATTGGGCACTATTCATTGCCCCCCGTGTACTCACCTGTTGGTCTGGAGGCCCGTAGAGTAGCGCATACTGGGGGAGGACCCCGTCCACGAGCTTCTCCAACTCCTCGGAACTGAAGGCGGGGGCCCTTTCCCCAGTCGCAGCAGCCATTATCACTTCCAGACCGAGGTCACAGCAGCACTTGCAGTATAGGTCCTCTCCTGTGGATGCTCAGGTCTCGTGTGATCAAGCCGAGAGAAAATGGTGGTTACGGCCGCGGCGGTGCGTGCCGCGGCGGTGCGTACCGCGACCGCCGGCGCTCACCGCCATTGGCTCCTGAAACCCATAGGGTTCAATGTTGTCCAATGCGGCTTTGCGCCGCGGACTGCGACCGCCTACCGCCACGGTGTGCCACGCTTGCGCAATGACCTCACTTCACATTGTCACACTTCACAGGTCAGGCAGCCGCCATTTCAAGGGCCCACATGGCTTCATTCCTACTGCGTCACACATGGCTAGGCCTTGCACCGACAATCATACTAGCCATTCAATCCCGAGAGATTCGTGTACTGGGCATGCTGTGGGCACTTACCTGTGGGTTGCTTGACTCTGTGCTCCATGTTGTCCTTCCTAGGCATCGTCCGCTGGGACTTGCGAGGAGACGGAGGAATCTTCCCGTGTACAGACCGCTGGTGGACCTGTCGACAATGGAAGAAAGACACGTCATACTCACCTACAGACTCAACCGTGCCACTATACAGGAACTGTGTGCCCAGCTAGAGCCAGACCTGATGTCACCCATCCGCCAACCCACAGGGATTCCGCCTCTAGTGCAGATGCTGTCAGTACTGCATTTTTTGGCAAGTGGATCATTTCAAACTACCGTGGCCATTTCATCTGGGATGTCTCAGCCTATGTTTTCAAAGGTGTTGTCCAGAGTGTTGTCTGCCCTGATGAAATACATGCGGAGCTACATCATTTTCCCTGAGGTGGGTGACTTGCCTACAGTGAAGGGTGATTTCTATGCCCTTGGACACATTCCCAATATCATTGGTGCCATTGATGGTACCCATGTGGCTTTGGTTCCCCCAAAAGACGATGAGCAGGTGTACAGGAACCGTAAAAATTATCATTCGATGAATGTCCAGGTGGTCTGTTTGGCTGACCAGTACATCTCCCATTTAAATGCCAAGTTCCCAGGGTCAGTGCATGACGCGTACATCATGCGAAATAGCAGCATCCCTTATGTGATGGAACAGCTACAGAGACACCGTGTGTGGCTAATTGGTGACTCTGGTTACCCAAACCTGCCTTGGCTATTGACCCCAGTGAGGAATCCCAGGACCAGGGCAGAGGAACGGTACAATGAGGCCCATGGGCGGACTAGGAGGGTGATTGAGCGGACCTTCGGCCTCCTGAAGGCCAGGTTTAGGTGCCTGCATATGACTGGTGGATCCCTAATGTACTCACCAAGGAAGGTGTGTCATATCATCGTGGCCTGCTGCATGCTTCACAACCTGGCTTTGCGACGCCAGGTGCCTTTCCTGCAGGAGGATGGTCCAGATGGTGGTGTTGTGGCCGCTGTGGAGCCTGCGGAGAGTGAAGAGGAGGAAGACGAAGAGGACGACACAGACAACAGGGACAGAGTGATACTGCAGTATTTCCCATGACACACAGGTAATAATCTACTCCTGCATTGTATTATATCTGTAACTGTAGTGGCTCTCTACTGTCTGACCTTTCACCCCAATGTATGGTAACTTAGTTGTGTATATCACTTCCTATTTCAGTGATCTGATCCCCACGGAGTGCCCTCTGGTTTTTTTCCCCATGGACTACCGCTGTGTGACACTGGTACGTTGTCATCACAATGTAACTAGAAATGTTTTGTTGGTTATATCGAATACATTTGGTTTAAATAAATAGATAGCAGAATCCAGTTGGTTAATGTGCAATAATTGTGTTTATTGAAGTTTTAAAATAGGTGTATAGTTCAAACAGGGTGATGGTGGAGGCATGTCCATGGCAGTGTCCAGACTGTCGTTCCTACAGGTCCATTGTCCATATGCCTGTGGAAGGTGGAGCAGGGGCAGTTCAAGGTTGGACAGGGTAAACAAGTGGGACAGTGGGATGACATCCGGGGGTTTCCGTGCATGGCGGGGGTCTTGACATCCTACTCTGTCTTCTTCCTCGATCTCAGGCCTTTCTTGCGGGGTGGTTCTTGTTCTGCAGGGGGTGGGGTCCGGGAGGGCCGTTGCTGTTGTGTCGGGGCCTCCTGACCACTAGCGCCGGCGGAGGTGGTGGGCTGTTCTTCCTCCATTCTAGTGGCAGGGGCCCTTTGGGGGGCCACATGGTCCCGCAATGTGGTGACAATCTGGTTGAGTGCCACCACGATTGTACCCATTGCGGAACTGATGCTGCGCAGTTCTTCCCGGAACCCCATGTACTGGCCCTCCTGCATAGCCTGGATCTCCTGGAACCTGGCCAGGACCGTCGACATCGTCTCTTGGGGGTGGTGGTACGCTCTCATGATGGTGGTGAGGGCCTCTTGGACAGTGGGTTCCCTAGGCCTGTCCTCCCTCTGTCGCACAGCAGCCCTCCCAGTTCCTCTTTGTCCCTGGGCCTCTGTCCCCTGGACGGTGTGGCCACTACCAGTGCCCCCAGGTCCCTGTTGTTGTTGGGGTTGTGGGTTACCCTGGGTGCCCTGTACTGGTAGACACACCGCTGCTTGACCTGTCCTGGAGACAGAAGCATGGGCCCGCTGGGTGGGTGCTGTGCTGGTGTTTCCTGAGGGGGGTAGGTCTGCTGTGGCCTGGGGCTGACTGAGGGTAACCGACTGTCCAGAGGTCCCCGATGGTCCGGGCTGGTCATCAGGTTCTAGGTCGACAGAGCTGCTGTCATCACTGGGAGCCTGTTCTGGGGGTGGGATGGACAAATCTGGACCCTCCTGGTCGGTGTGTTGGCGTTCGGGCCCTGCAGGGGTAAAAGAATATGGTTATTGATTTTGTGTGTGCCGTGGCGTGCGATTTGTGGGTGCCCTTGTCCCCCAGTGCTGGCAGTCCCATGTGGGAGGAGTTGTGAGGGTGGTTTGTGGGGGGGGATGGGTATGTGCAGTGGTCATGCTTAGGTGATGGGTGTCCATGGTTTGTGTTGGCATTCAGGGGTTTGGGTTGGGTTGGGTGGGTTGTGCTGGTGAGACATTAACAGGGAGTATGTGTGCTGGGGGTCAGGGGTGAGGGTTGGGGTGTGGGTTGGCATGCTGGTGGTTGGGGGGGGTGAAGTAGTTGAGATTAGACTTACCAGAGTCCATTCCTCCGCCTACTCCAGCGAGGCCCTCAGGATGCAGGATGTTCAAGACCTCTTGCTCCCATGCTGTGAATTCGGGTGGAGTGGGTGGGGGTCCGCCGCCAGTCTTCTGCACAGCGATGTTGTATCTTGACACCATCGACCGCACCTTCCCCCGTAGGTCGTTCCAGCGCTTTCGGATGTCTTCCCGATTTCTGGGATGCTGTCCCACAGCGTTGACCCTGTCGACGATCCTTTGCCATAACTCCGCCTTCCTGGCTATTGTGGTGTGCTGCACCTGTGTGCCGAAGAGCTGGGGCTCTACCCTGATTATTTCCTCCACCATGACCCTGAGTTCTTGGTCCGTGAACCTGGGGTGTCTTTGGGGTGCCATGGGGTGGTGTGGATGAGGTGTGGGGTGGTGTTTGTGGTGATGAGTGTGGTGGTGTGTGGTGTTTTGTGCGTAGATGTGGTGTGGGTGATGATGTTGGGTTCCTGTGTGTGTTGTGGTTTGCGTTCCCTGTGCTCTCTCTCTGTGTATTGCGCCTTGTCTCTGAATTTCGATTTGTGGGGGTTTGTGGGTGATGTGGGGGTGTGTTTTATATGGTGATGGGTGTGTGGGTGTGGTGTGTGTATGTGTATCAGGTGTGTGTATTTCGAATTGTCCAATGTGGCTGTGTTTTGTAAAGGTGTGTGTATTTTGAGCGCGGCGGTGTGTACCGCCAATGGAATACCGCGGTTGAAACACCGCCGCGTGGATTCGTGGGTCGTAATGGCATGGGCGTGTTTGTGTTGGCGTGACGGTGGAGGTTTGGTCATCTCCAGTTTATCGCTGACCGCTGATGAGGCGGGCTTCAGTGGATGTCAGGTTTTTGGCGGTTTGGCAGTTGTGGGTCAGAATGACCGTGGCGGTTTACCGCGGCCGCGGCGGGATGATGGCAGTCTTCTGACCGGCGGTAAGGGCCTTTTACCGCCAGGGTCAGAATGACCCCCAAAATGCCTAAATGAGAAGACAATGAACAATGGAAATTAACATAAAACATTTTTTATATTGTTTAACAAGTAGATGCAGTACAGGGGATACAGGAAGGTGATCCAGTGGGGAAGGGCTAAGATGGGAAAGGTCCTATCTTCACTGCTGTGCTTGTCTGATACATAAAGAAGTACTTTGATATGATGTCTTTGAGATTGTTTTAAAGAATAGAAAAGAAAATAAGATGCACTGCAGCCACCCCTTAGGTAACGCTTGTTGTGAAAGATGCACTTTTGTAATCCATGCACATTCTAATGACTAGTTATGCTGTCAAACAATCATAATCTCTTTACGTAAAAACAGTCCTTGAATTTGATAATCTTGCCAGAGATTAATCATTGATGACCGCCCCTGCAGAACACAGCTGTGGTCTGCAATTATGTAAACAAATTTGCACTGTAATGAATAAAAAGGGCTAGCACAAAGTAGAACTTGATTCATCATTGCTGAATTGCAGTTAAACAGCCAATAAGGTATGGTACCGAAATATCAAGTCTTAAATATCACAGAAATCATATTAAATATAGATGGTTTGGAAAACTATCACCTTACCTCATGCTCAACACTACATTAACTATACTCGCCACTCTACCATGCAGTGTGTTCTCTGAAATCATGTCATTTCAGATGTCATAAGTGGTGTTGTCAATGCTATAATTTCACATGCTATAAGTCATGTAATATGCAAGGTTATAACGAATGCATGGACAAAGGATGAGTTATAGTTAATGTAGTGAGGCAAGTGAGGTAACAAGACAGTGTACGGAGGTGAGAACTAGTAGTAAATTGAAGGTGTACATCAATTAGAAATATAACTTATAACTATAACTTTAGAATTTCTAATGATAGTATAGTTTAAGTTGGGTTTGAAAGAATAAAGTTAGGTTTGAAAGAATAAAGTTGGGTTGAGTAAAGTTTTCCTAAATATAATTTATCCTTAACCTGTTTTTTTAATTGAATTTAAATGTTTTTTTTATTTTTTAATACAAATATTTTTCAAACCGTAATGCAGAGTGTCATTAAATGAGTGTTGCTAAGTGCAATGTCGTACAGTATAGTGAAGGACAGTGTCATATAGGGACTGATTACGAGGTTTGCGGTTTGCCATATTGGTGTTGGCGATCCGACTGCCAACAGTCTGGCAGAGCGGACCACGTATTATGAGTTTGGTGGTTGAGGAAATAGAAGACTGCTAGCGGGCCGCCGCCACCCCCAGGCAGCACAGACCACTGCGGTCTTCTGGAGGCATAAATAGGCCGGCGGAGACCATGTTTCCGCTGGACCTTTTATGAGGTTGCACACCGCCAATGTGACTGCCAAGGTCCAACCCCCAGGGGGGAACGAGCAGTTTAAAGGGAGACATTCACCTGCACACAGCAATACACGTCCAGAGCCGCCGTTGAGCCATTCCTAAACGTCATGCCAGTCATCAAAAGACAAGGGATACAACGCCGACATGGACGACACCAACCAAAAGTATACATACACATATCAGTATGATTAACATGTACTGCTACAAAATACATTATAGGTGGGGGGGATGCAAAGGCCAGCCGCTACACCTTTCATTCCAGACACACACACTCACTTACTGCAATATAGACGCCCACTGTGGGAAGGTAGCCTCTTTCTAGCCTTGTTACCCCCACTTTTGGCCTTTTTGTGAGTGAATGTCAGGGTGTTTTCACTGACTCACTGGGATCCTGCTAGCCAGGGCCCAGTGCTCATAGTGAAAACCCTATGTTGTCAGTGTGTTTGTTATGTGTCACTGGGATCCTGCTATCCAGGACCCCAGTGCTCATATGTTTGTGGCCTATATGTGTTCCCTGTGTGGTGCCTAACTGTATCACTGAGGCTCTGCTTACCAGAACCTCAGCGTTTATGCTCTCTCTACTTTCTAAATTTGTCACTGCAAGCTAGTGACAAAATTTACCAATTCTCATTGGCACACTGGTACACCCATATAATTCCCTTGTATATGGTACTGCGGTACCCAGGGTATTGGGGATCCAGGAGATCCCTATGGGCTGCAGCATTTCTTTTGCCACCCTTAGGGAGCTCTGACAATTCTTACACAGGCCTGCCACTGCAGCCTGCGTGAAATAACGTCCACATTATTTCACAGCCATTTATCACTGCACATAAGTAACTTATAAGTCACGTATATGTCTAACCTTCACTTGGTGAAGGTTGGGTGCAAAGTTACTTAGTGTGTGGGCACCCTGGCACTAGCCAAGGTGCCCCCACACCCTTCAGGGCAAATTCCCCGGACTGTGTGAGTGCGGGGACACCATTACACGTGTGCACTATACATAGGTCACTACCTATGTATAGCGTCACAATGGTAACTCCGAACATGGCCATGTAACATGTCTAAGATCATGGAATTGTCAACCCAATACCATTCTGGTATTGGGGTGACAATTCCATGATCCCCCGGGTCTCTAGCACAGAACAAGGGTACTGCCAAACTGCCTTTCCGGGGTCAACACTGCAGATGCTGCTGCTGCCAACCCACTATTGGACTTGGTCCCCTTGCCTTGATGTCCTCAGGTCCGTAAATCCGTTGTCAGTGCACTGCTGGTGTTTGTTCTTCCTGCAGAATCCCCCTATCACGACTATTGTGCTCTTTTGGGGTAGTAGGTGCACTTTACTCCTACTTTTCGGGGTCTTGGGGTGGGGTATCTTGGACACCCTGACTGTTTTCTTACAGTCCCCGCAACCCTCTACAAGCTCCCATAGGTCTGGGGTCCAATCGTGATTCGCATTCCACTTCTGGAGTATATGGTTTGTGTTGCCCCTATACCTATGCTTGCCTATTGCAACCTATTGTAATTCTACACTGTTTGCATTACTTTTCTTGCTCTTACTTACCTAATTTTGGCTTGTGTACATATAACTTGTGTATATTACTTACCTTCTTACTGAGGGTACTCACTGAGATACTTTTGGCATATTGTCATAAAAATAAAGTACCTTTATTTTTAGTAACTCTGTGTATTGTGTTTTCTTATGATATTGTGCACATGATGTAAGTGGTATAGTAGGAGCTTTACATGTCTCCTAGTTCAGCCTAAGCTGCTTTGCCATAGCTACCTTCTATCAGTCTAAGCTGCTAGAAACACCTCTTCTCTACTAATAAGGGATAACTGGACCAGGCACAAGGTGTTAGTCCCTTTGGTACCCACAACAAGCCAGGCCAGCCTCCTACACCCACACATTCACAACATGCACACTTCAGCCAGCACACACACACTGCACGGCAATACCACACATATACACATGGCTACACAACACAGGCTCAGGGCCACTGAAAAGCACATAACACACACACAGCAACAACAACACAACTAATGCACATATACCAATTAATTCCACAAACTCACACCCAACACTGGCCAGGGACTGGCCACACATATACATCCATCTGCCATGGCACACACACAACACCACTATCAAATAACACTGCAATTGACACACACATCACACACACTCATAGCACAATGGACCAACAATGCCATCCCCAATGCACATAGATACAAATAGACAAAAGGCATAAAGCGCACCAGCACAACAACACCTACACAGCTGAGATGGGAGCAGCAGGACCATACTTGGAAGGAGGCTGCTTTGGGACACATATTGTGTTGAACAAGGCACCAAACAACATGTGCACAGCAGTAGCACACAATTAAATATCAGGGACAAGCAATACCAATATAAATTGTCATGTACAGTCGCACAATGGGGGGAGGGCAAGGCAACATAGCACATACAACTCACACTCCATGGGACATACCCATACACCAATCAGCTGTGGCACAACTAAATGGATACATGTGCACTCAAATGCAAAGCATTATCACAACGCAACACACCACATGTCTGCACCGACAAAACTCCCGAACACACACACACCACATGTGGATAATAGCCATATCAGGGACAAGTCATTCACCATATATGCCCACATTGCACAACACAAAAAAACACATTCCACAACAAACACAACACAATGCCATGATACCAACATTGCAGCTACACATACATACCCATCATACAACACACACCCTACCACTGGGGGACAACAGCACTGCACACAAACATACATACTTCAAAAAACATCACATGGAGCAGCAAGCAGCACAAACACACACAACTACAGGCACACAATCAATGTCAACCAGGAAGAACAGATACTTAGTAAAGGAAATGCAGGACAAAGGTGTATCCAAAACACCAACAACTGGTTCGGTTTTAATAAATCAAGAGAGATTTATAAAAAGCCACACCCAAGTTCATATACCAGTCCATAATAAATAAGGGCCAAAGGACCCAGTCCTCGGCCCCTAAATCAACTCCTGAGTGCCACGTATCCTCCACAGGTAGGGGCATCAGTGGGGGCAGGCAGCCTCCTTAGGGATTATCGGGGGAGGAAGGGGTTTGGGCTTTGGGTGGCAGGGGGGTTAGGTTTGGGAGGGGGTTTGGGTTTGGGCTTGGCAGAAGGGACCTTCTTGGTAGAGGTTGACTTCTTCTTGGCGGAGGAGGGGCATGGGTGCTTGCAGGGAGGTCATGGGAGGCCTTGGAGGTAGAAGGGATGGCCTTGGGGAGGGAAACAGGGATAAGGTCAAGGTCACAAAGGAAAAATGTATTTGACACACAGGGACAGTCATCAGAAAGTGGGTTGAGATTTGGAGGTTGAGGGAGTGGTTGTTTGACGAGTCGGTGTGGATGTTTTGAGTGCATGTTTGTGGGAGGTGTGCTTGTGTGTGGTGGATGTCTGTTGGGTGGGTGAATCAGGGTGTTTATGTGTTTGGGGCTGAGGGGGGTGGAGGTGCTGGGGGATGCTGTAGTGTGTGGGTGGGTGTCTGTTGAGACTGCAGGTATGGTGGATGTGTTGCGTGTAGGTGTGTCTGTGGTGTCTGTGGGTGTGGTGACTGGGGTATATGTCAGAGGGTCTGCTGGGGTGGTATCTGCAGGTATGATAGGTGTGGTGGCTGGATCAGTGATTGGTAATGCGGCATCTGTAGGTGTGCCAGACATTGTCTGTGTGATGCTGGGGGTGGGGAGAGGGTATCGGGGAAGTTGTGACTGTTGCTGTGTCTGCAGGTGGATGTTGTTTGTGTGCGTGCTGGTGGTGTGTCTTGTTGTGCTTATGTTTGTGTGCGCTAGCCTTGTCTGTTGAGGTGAATGCATGCAAATCTCTCCCATGCTTTGGGTGGGTCAGGGAAGGGGGATTTGGACTGGAAAGAGGAAGGTGGAGAGGGGCTGGAAGACAAGGAGTGACTGGCTGGTATCAGTGTGGAGGCCAGGGCCTGAAATGATTTCTGTAGGCCAGAGATTGCACCATGAATACCCTCCAGGAACACAGTGGTTTGCTGGATCTGGCTTGTCAGTGCCTGGATGGCAATTTACTATGGATGTCTGACCCACAGAGATCGGCCTCAGGAGGTCAATAGCCTCCTCACTGAGGACAGCAGGGCTAACAGGGGCTGTGGTAAAGGTGCCTGCAGCAAAGGACATGCCCATCCTCTTGGGTGAGCGGGTACAGCCAACTGAGTGGGGAGCAACAGGGAGGGTGGTGACAGAATGGGGGGTGGTAGACAAAGATGGCACTGCTGTGGTCCCCGATGGGTCCGCCACCACTAAGGAGTGGCTACTGTAGGAGGAATCCGATGTAGAGCCAGATCCAGTCTACCCCATGGCACTCACCTCGCCCACCAGGCCACTGGGTCCCTCACTGCCGGTGGTCTTGTGACCTGAGGTCCCATGGGCAGATGCTTCCCCACTTGGCTCAGCCCTGTCTCATTCACCTGCCGGTGCTGCAAAAATAAGGTGAAGTAAGGTCATAACATGTACATGATGACACATCAATCACAACTCTGAGAGAAAAAACATAGCATCATGTCAAGTGGCCCACTACATGAAGTAACAGCAAAGGGGCACCATCATGTGCCAATACAAAACCATGCATGCCAACTGGAATCACAAAGGTAACACATGAGCAAATTGTGGTCTCAGATAACTACAATAGCATGGTTGAAGTCTAGCTACCACACTAACCATATCACATCTAGGTGACAACTCCACATCAAACTTATGCCACATGCAGCCCACCACATGGAACCAGTAGCCAACAACTGGATACCATTTTAAGGTACCCCACCAGTTACACTGACATAAGGCTATGCACACTTCTAACTTGCACCAATATGATGTCTCAACAATAAGTGATGTTGGCAAGGAAAGGCAGACAACACTGGTTCAAACATGCCATACCTGGATTAGGTGACATGGAAGCATCCATATCACTATGGGCACCGCACACTAATGTACAGCTCCACAAGTCACACCTTTCCAAAATGGGTCATTGAGGTAGTAGCAAGGTCACCCAGATGTGCACCACATGCAGATTTGCATGGAACAACAATGAAGTCAGGTCCCACACTTCATGAATAGATGTCTCCAGAATATACACATGTATGGCCCTGTGAGGCCCAGGATAGCCCCCACCAATGTCTCACACCCATCGTCATGTACACTTCTGAGTGTGGTTGTAGTAGACAACTGTACTGTGCAGGAAGGAAGGGCAAAGACATTGCAGTTACTATCAGGAGAATACCAAATCATTGTACAATGAGAAGCAACATTACTACCTACATTTCAGACATGACAAGCATGGCATCTGTCTGTGGATGAATCCCTGACCCCAAACACTTGTCAAGCAAACATCACTGCATGTCAATCCATCATGCATCCATACAGTCAGGGCACAATTCCCAAACAACACACAGGTGCTGTGGACCTACAACCATCATACCACATCAATGGTACAAATCATCATCAAGTGGATCAACATCCTGCCCCTACCTGTCATGTCCATCATAGCTCCTGCAGTTACACATGACTAATGACATTCTATGAGGCATGAATGTTTCTGTCTGACTACATATGATGGTGACACAGTCCTGTCTCGGACATCACAGTAACTGGACAACCATTGCAGATGTATAATAACTACAACAGGATATTTTTGTAAGAGTTTTTCAACATCACCGCACATGAATGCCTAGCAGATGCCATACATCTACTGCATATATATATGTATCCTAGTTGGAATGGAGGACATGCAGACAAATTAGCACAAGGTACGTTTACTACACTGATGACAAGTCACTCATGACAATGCACATTCCCCACTGACCAAGGGAGTGTAGTATGCTACAGCTGCCATGATTTTGCCATGTAAGTCATTTCACATGCATGATGGACACCCATGCATCACAGACTGCTGTGAGGCACCAGCACCCAATATACAATGGATAAAACTTGCACCTGGTTTGCAGATGTCACATGTATCCCCAGACACGACAGGGGACAGTGACTCACATCCTACTTACCGTTGGACTGTAACATTTGTCAGGAGTGATCTGTTGGTGGAAACTAAAACAGAATACCTGAACACTAAACACAGTCATATCTGTTCCATGCTGGGCAATTTGACTGAGGGTTCACCATAGTTTAGTCCTAGGTCCCAGCTCCAAAAGGGTGAGCACACTAGTTGGAAACACATGGCCTGTCTACACCAATTTGATCCCAGAATATATGTGACACATAACATATGCTACATTATCAGAGGGCATAGGCTGTCCCTCACTCAATCACCTGCTAAAGGTTCAATCATGAACTTTCCATGTACTCACCCCCTGGTGGTTGCTGTGCTGGCCTCAAACACCCATCCAAGGCTGGATAGGCCACTGCCAAAATGCAGACCATTAGGGGGGTCATGTTCCAATGGGCACCCCGTCCTCGTTGGGAGGACATCCCCACCTTGGCCTATGCGGTCTTCCGGGCCCAGCGTCTCAGGTCCTCCCACCTCTTCCGACAATGGGCGCTCTGCCGGCTGAGGACCCCCTGGGTCTGCACCTTCTTGGCGATGGTTCTCCAAATCCCCCTCTTCTGATGGGCGTTGACCTCCATGGATGCAAATGCAAATGACAAGACAGAATATTATGTCCACAAGCCCCATACAAAATGGCTTAGTCACATACATGTCAGTGCACCTAGCTAATTACATCCTGTCCTGACCATCCTGTCCACCTATGACACAAAACATGCATTGGACTCAGGGACATGATTGCAAACACTCCACATTAGGGTGCACTACACACTCCCCACCTTAGGCCCTGCACTGACCAGGTAGAAAAGCAGTAACTTTGGTGGGACATGAGCTAATCACATGACACTGACCAGGTACACGATGGAACACATCTCACAAAGTAGCAATTGACAGGTAAAGCACACTGCAAACAATGCACAAAAACATCCACTACCTCTAAATGACACCCGCTGCATACAGTCCTGACATGTCACAGCAAGCCTACATACAGACCCATTGTGATTCGACTACATTGAAGGGAGTGACATGATGAGCACACAGAGAGGCAAGCCTGTCCATGTGTGGACATGTGCAGATACAAATGCAGGCACCTGCTACTTCTGATGGTGGTGGTGGTCTGTGTGTCACATCAACATTAAGGTACACACATCCACACATGTGTGTTCACAAAACCTATAGTACTGGAAGAGAAACCTGGCCCTCAGTTGTACATGTTCCGCTTCATAATCACAGATTATGACCCTGCCCCCAATGCAATTCCAATACAAATTAGGGGACATGGCCTCATGAAGCTTCATATTGCAGTGAGGCATGATTTGGCACCATCAGATGCTGCCCAGGGGTACCAACAAATACAACATGCATTCAACCCTACTGCTGTCATGCAACCACATGTGACTACACATTACAAACATCTTGTGGCAAGATTATGCTGAGATGGCTGTCATAACACCTAACCTACCAATGTGCATCAAACGCAAGTTGGTCCTGGGAAAACTCAATGCACACTCATCACATTGTCTCAGGACTACAAACCTGTCAATTGACATAGATATATACTCAACCATTAATGCACACTGCCGGCACCTGCAGGGCTTTGCAGATAAAATCATACAAAGTGGTCTTAAGCCTAGGATGATTAAAGCTAATATAAGTAGAGGTACAGAGAAAAGTGTGCACATGGTGCACTCACCCCCTCCTCTGGTGCACCATAGAGTTGTCCATACAGGGGGGGTAGGACCTCCTCCACAAACTTCTCCAGCTCTTCTGGTGAGAAGGCAGGGGCCCTATCACCAGTAGGACACAGCATAATTGCTCCCAGAGGCAGTACACAGCAGCACAGGCCATGGAGGTCTTTCTGGCAGCAGTGTCAGGAGTCAAGTGAGAGAATCAGTAGAAAATGGTGGTCACGTCCACCATGTATGCAACCGTCACAGCCGGCCGACACTGCCATTGGCCCAAGACCGTCATAGGCAGCAATGTTATCCTATGGCAGAGGCCACCCGGTAGTATCTGCCTACCGCCATGACGACTTCCGCCGGTTCCTAATCTCCAGTGAAGTAGGTCAGGCAGCTGGCATTTTAGAGGCATACAATACTATTACACAATATATTTTGATGCGTCACACAAATAAAAATTATGTCCTGGTGAATACTGAGTGCTGGCCTTGTCCTGTCATGTAGGTAAATTGTTTCCGTTATCATGTAGGTATGTGGTCCTCCAGATGTGACAAAATTATTGGGGTTACAGCCACCACCCTTTCTCCCAAGTGCAATCCAGGATTTGGGGCATTGAATCACAGGCAGTTTATAGAGTAATTTTAATTTGGTCATGAGGTAGCTGTCCAGATAGAGGTTTTGTACACATATGTAGATCAGCAAGGTGTTAATGTTTCACAAATGGGCAAGTGCTAGCCCTGGTGTGTGTTGTGTATCGTGTTTACAGTGACTCACATGACATGACACATTTCATATGTGACGTATTATGTAAATTGCTAGGGACATATTGAGTGACTGCCTTTTTTTATTTTTTGTCCACATAGTTACCTGGAAGGAGAAGGATCAGACACCCTCATGGGTATCGTTCACTAGCAGACCATGGAGAACAGACATGTCATTTAGATTTACCACCTGAATAGGCAGACAATCATGGATCTCTGTCATCAGTTGGAGCCAGATCTGATGCCAGCCATAAGTCATCCAAATACCATACCACCCATGGTACAAGTCATGTAACTGTTGCTTTTCCTGGCCACAGGGTCCTTCCAAAACACAAAGTCTGTATCTGCTGGGATGTCACAGACTAAGTTTAGTTTGGTGTTGAAGGATGCTCTCTCAGCAGTGTTGACACCTTGATAGATACATTTGTTATCCTCAACCAGAGAATTTTACCCATGTGAAAGCAGAGTTCTATGGTTTGGCACATATCCCACATGTTGTGGGAGCCATTAATGGTACCCCTGTAACCCTGGTTCCACCCCATGGCAATGAACAGCTCCATCGGAACAGGAAGAACTTCCACTCCATCAATGTCCAAGTAGTGTGTTTAGCGGACATCTACATTTCTCAAGTCTGTGCCCGATACCAGGGTTTCAGTCCATGATGCCTTCATCATGCGGAACAGCGCAATTCCCCAGCTGATGACATGACTGTACCCAGAGAGGGCCTGGCTGGTTGGTAAGTAACATATGCCATGTGTGTCTTCATACCAAGGGCATGATTTATACTTTTTTAGCACATCATTTGCATCATTTTTTTACACAAAAGCGGGGCAAACTTACAAAATTCAATTATATTTTGTACGTTTGCGCCATTTTTGCATCAAAAAATGATGCAAATGCGGTTCTAAATAAGTATAAATAGGCCCTAAGTCTGCTGCTAGTGAGACGTTGCTCTGGACTGATGGTTGCATGCATGTCGCATTTCGTTACAGGGGATTATGCCTACCTATGCCTAGGAGAAGTCCACTTTAACACAGCACATGGGAGAACACGATGTGTTGTGGAGGAGGCTTTTGGGGTCCTGAAGGCAAGATTCTGCAGCATAGAAAAATCAGGTGGAGCACTCGTCTATTCACCCACTAAAGTTTGTAAGATCATTGTGACCTGCTGCATGCTCCATGGGTAGCTTGGCACGGAGCAAGCAGGTGTAACTTAGAAGGTAATGTGTAAAGTATTTGTGCAATAACTCATACACTAACATGGTGTAAACACCACAAAAATACACCACACAAGTTTAGAAAAATAAATTATATTTATCTGAATAAAATAAGGTCAAAATGATGAAAATCCAATGTATACAAGCAAAGTTATGTATTTTAAAGATTAAATCCCACTAAAGTACTTAGAAACTCAATAGCTCCAATGGGGCTATCATGGCGTCATTAACGGAGTCGTTCTCAATAATCCAACACCACAGGCGCCGGTAACTGAGTCTCAGGGACCCCCAGGCACAGTAACTTTGAAAACGAAGAAACAAGGGTGTCACACGGAGTCGTGGAGATGAAGCGTCACTGGAGCCAGTGGGAGCTGGTGCGACATCGGTGACAAGCGTTGGTTCCTTGTGACCCAGCAGGGTCAATGAATCCAGTCGGTCAAGACGTGATGAGACGTGGTTTTGCAGTGTCGCGATCACACTACGTGATGTCAGTGGCGTTGCAGCAACCTTGGACTTCCGTTGCAGGCCTCAGTCATTGCGTGCAGCGAGGTACACAGGGCGGGAGCAGCTGCGGCATAGGTGCTGGTGACATTGAAATTGAAACTGTCATTGCTGTATCGGTGAACTGGCTAAAGGCTGGTAGAGTAACTCTTTGTTGACCCTGAGACTTCAGAACAGGAGGCAAGCTCAATCCATGCCCTTGGAGAGCACTTTTTGGGAAGGCAGAGTCGTTCCAGCACAGTCAAAGGTCAGCAGGGAAACAAGCAGGGCAGCAGTCCTTCTCAGCAAAGAAGTCCAGATTAGTCCTTTGGGCAGCAAGGCAGTTCATCTGACAGAGGTCAGGTGTAGATCCAGAAGTGTCTGGTTTGGTGGGATCACAGACCCAGTTTATATACCCAAAAAAGCCTTTGAAGTAGGGGAAACTTGAAAGAGTGGTTTTGAAGTGCACAAGTTCCTCTTTCAGCCCAGCCCTGTCTGCCAGGATCCCTGTGGGGGGTTATTAGTCCTTTGTGTGAGGGCAGGCCACTGGCCTTTGAAATGTAAGAGGGAGCCCCTCCATCCTTCCTTCCCAGGGAGACCGATTCAGTATGCAGGTGGATGCAGAAGTGACTGAGTGTCCTGTGTTTATGCCTGCCTGGGTAGAATGCACAAGGGGAGCTGTCTATCAGCACAGAGCAGACATGGATTGGAAACAGGCTGTAAGGCACAGATGGCAGTAACTGAAGAGAAATGCCCACTTTCTAAAAATGGCATTTCTCAAATAGTAATATTAAATCCAACTTTGCCAGTGAGCAGGTTTTTCTATTACCAGTCTGGCCATACCAAACATGACAGGGCCACTCCTTCCAGATCAGAATCTACCACTCAAAAGTATATGAGGGCAGCTCTAATGCTAGCCTGTGAGAGAAGCAAGCCTCACAGAAGTGGAAAACGAATGTATGGATTTTTCACTACCAGGACATGTAAAACACATAAGTGCATGTTACCTACATAGCACCCTAGGCTCCTAGGGCCTACCTTAGGGATGACTTATATGTAGAGAAAGGGGAGTTTATGGCTTGGCAAGTAGTTTTAAATGCCATGTCAAAGTGGCAGTGAAAGTACACAACAAAGATCTTCCAATGTCAGGCCTGAGACATGGTTAAGGGGCTACCTATGTGGGTGGCACAATCAGGGCCGCAGGCCTACTAGTGGCATTTAATTTACAGGCCCTGGGTACATGTAGTGCACTTGACTAGGGACTTACAGGTAAATTAAATATGCCATTTGGGTAGGAACCAATGTTAACATGTTTAGGGAAGAGAGCATATGGACTTTAGCACTGGATAGCAGTGGTAAAGTGTGCAGAGTCCTACAACCAGCACAAACAGGGTCAGAAAAATGAAGGGATGCAGGCAAAAAGTTGGGGGATGACCACCCTAAGGCTGTCGGGTCTAACAACCTGTTTGCCCTAGTATGTTGGCCCTATGGTTTCATGTGTGTGATCATGTGTGCTTGTAACACGTCATCCTGTGCAATCCATCCATTCTCCCTTCACATTGTGTTGATAATGATCCTGTATGCCCTGTATGTAGATGTTGATGTGTTTCCTCACTGCAGGCAATAGTGCCTGTGCCACAACACTGACATAGGTATGTAACATGCCACTAGATGACTAACCATTGTAATGGGATGCGCCTCTTACCAGGGACTGTTGAACTGTCCTCTGTGTTATGGGGTATGTTAAGTGGGATAGACCTGGTTTTGGTATGTGATAAGGGTGAAGCTGGTGACAACATCCACCAATCTGTTTGCCTATACTACAGTACAGGGTCTGGCTAGCCCTTTCTTCTGTGGCCAGGTGGATGGTACTTTCAGATATCTAGCCGAAGCAACAATGTTTACTTAATCTTGGCAATGACAGCCAAGACATATTTGCAGCCAATGGGCTGTACAGTGTAAATAAAAACTTTGGTGTGAGTGACAACTACTGTTGTTCTGTTGCTAGCAATCCTCAGTCTGACACTGCCTGTGACATATCCCTCCTTACTTTATCATCTTAAGAGTACCTCATTTGCATCACATGAATTTCACATTGTACATCCCACAATGATAATAAATCACTATTGGGCATTGATTGTGTGCTAGTTGTGTTTATTCACATGTGCTCTGAACATAAAAGTGGAAATTAATTTTAAAAAGTCAAATAGTGAAGGGATCAGTCATGGTGGATGTAATCACTGGAGTAGCTGCCACAACATTTGAAGTCCAAAGTCCAGTGCCCTACTGTCCTGCAAAATGGATAGTGTTTGAAGAACAGTCAACCCAGTAATTCTGTGGCACACAAAGGGGCTTCATCAGGCAGTGGTCAAATCCTGGCAGTCATTGAGGCCTTGGCATCTGCACCTCCTGGATGTTTGGTTGGATGTCCCCGCTTGTGGGCGTACTTCAGGTACAGAGGCAGAGGTGTCTGAGACAGGTCGTTCTCCTGGCAGGGACTCCCTTCCACTGGCTGCCACAGAGGTTGAAGGGGCAGATGTTACTAGGCCAATGTAAGGGGTCTGGTGTTGTTCTCGATCCCTGCTCAGGTTGGTGTTCATGTCCCTCAGCATCCGTTAGGGAGGCCAAGGTGGCATTGTGGGCCTCCCACTGTTGCAATATTTAATGGTGGTAATCCATCTGCAGCTGCTTGATCTCCTTGAGTTCAGTGAGTACCTGGCCCATCATCGTTTGGGATTGTTGTAGTCTTCCAAAATTTGGGTGATGGTGTCCTGGCCAGACCAATCCCCAGCAGCTTCATGCTGCTGGCTGCCCCCACCATTCCTCCCACTCACACTATCCCCATGTGCCTGCGCCCTTGGCACAATTTGGCCCCTACCACTGGCTCCTCCCACACACTGTACAGTTTAAATCCCATCAGGTGGGTACACTCCAATGTGGAGTTGACAAAGGAGGCACTTTGGATTGAGCAACACTATTCTGGTGTTAGTGCTAGTAGAACAGTGCCTGCTGGGAGTTGTAGTGCTGTCAATCCCTGTACTACACCCACTATACAGAGATGTTGTTTTACCAGGTGGGTGTGATTGGAATGTAGAGGCCAGACAGAGGTTTATGGACAGGTGGACACTGGACTGATGAGAGGTGTGACGTTGTAGGTGGGCATACATGCCAATACATTTTGGTGGGCAAAGTTTGTTGATGAGACTGACCTGACTCGCCTCCCCCAGGTATTCCTGTCAAGCCCTCAGGATGTAGAATGGTCAAGGCCTTTTCCTCCCACGATGTGAACTGTGGGGGAGTAGGTGGAGGAGCACCGTCTGTCTTGTGGACCACCAGCTGGTGACTGGCGGACATGGAACGTACCTTCCCCCTGAGGTCATTCCACCTCTTCCTTATGTTGTCCCTTGTGCGCAGGTAGCTGCCTACAGAATTCACTCTGTCAACTATCCTTTGCCAATTTTCCATTTTCCTAGTGATAGTAGTCTGCTGGACTTGGGCTCCCAATAGCCGTGGCTCTACTCTAATGATTTCATCCACCATGACTCTTAAATTGTCATCTGTGAAACAGGGATGTTTTTGTGGTGACATAGTGGTGGTAAAAAAGTGATAAACAAATAATTGTAGGTGCTGTGTGATGAGGGAGTGACAGGAGTAAATTGTGTGATAGGGTGCAAATATATGTGTGTTGGGGGTGTTGTGAGGGTGTGTGATATGTGCTTTGTGAGAGATGGTGGGGTGCCTAATCTATGGTTTGGTTTTCTCCGATGTTGCTCTGGCTTCTGTGTTTGGCATGGGAGATGCAAAGGATTGTGGTGTGTGGAGGGATGTGATTTATAGTGTTGCTGGTAGGTGCATCAAGTGTATGTATGTGTGTGAGCTGTGTTGTTTTCAAATCTATCTAATGTGGTGTGGTGTGTTACAGTGGGGACCACAGACCACCGCAGTTCACATCGCGATTGGATTATTGACTTGTAATAGGTTCGTGGTTGGTTGACGGGCTGGCAGTGACAGTGATAAGACCGCCTCCTTCCTGCCCTCCAGGGTCCTGAAGGTGTCAGGATTTTGGCTGTCTTTTGGCGTGCCTGGATGTGTAACTTGCAATACGGCAGTCTGTATGACCGCCAACATTCTGTCTTTTGGCAGCCACCACCGCAGCGGTCTGGTAGTCAGACTGCCAAACTCGCAATAAGGCCCATTGTCTAGTGTCATAGACTCAATTGTTATAGAGTACAATAGAGTGAAGTGGAGTAGAGTAGAGTGGTGGTGCATACAGTGGAGGAAAGTGTTAACTGTGGAGCAGCATGGTGTAAAGTGGAATGGGGTGTCACACAGTTCAGTTGAGTGTCATACAGTTGAGTGTCATCCACTGCAGTGTGGTGGAGTGTGGTGGAGTAGAGTGTCAACCAGCAGAGTGGCATAGAGTAGCATACAGTGTAGTGTACTACACTTGAGTTTTTGTAGAGTGGTGTGTCGTGCAGTGGACAGTGGTACAGTGTCGTACAAAGAAGGAAAGGGTCGTAGATTGGAGTGCAGTGTCATATGGTGGAGTTGCATGTCATAGAGAGGAGTGGAGTGGCATGTGCTAGAGTTTCATACAGTGTAGTACAGTGGCATAGAGTGGATGGGTATAGAGGAATAAAGTGTCATATAGTGGCATAAGTCCAGATGTATGACCATTTTTAGCGGTCACAAACAGAGATTCAGCTTGTTTGTGACTGCTAAAAAGGGTTACAACATGTATAAACCCTATTTTGCGAGTCAGTAACCTGTTACCAACTCGTAAAATAGGGTTTGCGAGTCACTATTAGGAAGAGTGCCAAGGGCGTCCCTTCCTAATAGCGAGTTGCAGGGGGATGTACAATTGTTTCTGTGACCGGAATGCTGTCGCAAAACAATCGCAGTTTACCACCTACTTCAAGTAGGTGGTAAGCCAGTCGCACAATAGCCCCTGATCTGCACCCCACCCCCGGGGGCAGAAAGCCCACTAGCACACAAGGGATTTTTTTTTAATTAATAGTGTAGGGGTGGGAGCTGGCTTTGATGGCCCTGACAATGTCCCCACCCCCAAAAAATGGGCACTGTTTTTCTGCAACCTCTTGGGGGCAATAGCCTCTTATCTGCCCCCCAGGGGTCAGAAAGCCCACTAGACACTAGGGATTTCTTTTTATTAATGTTGGGGTGGAGGCTGCCCAGTATGGGCATGACAATTCACCCACTCTAAAAGAAAATGGGCACAGTTGTCCTGCCCCCATCAGGGGGCAGATGGGGGTGATAGCCCCTCATTTACCCCCCAGGACTGCCCAGAAAGGGTAAAGAAATGCACCCTAACACTCAACATGGGCACAGTCTTTCTGCCCACCCTGCTGACTAAAGCAACTCATCCCAATGGCAAGGAAAAGGAGATTTGACTCTTTTGGGTGCTGATTTCATGTATGGGCCAGCAGAGCTTGGCTAACTCCCAATATTGTCCCACTTGCAATGGTGAGTGGCTGCACTTGTGAGCTTTGGTAGGCTGCTGCCTGGAAAAACTACTAGCAACAGGAACAGATCCAACCAAGGTCAATAGGTGTCTCCACGCAAGCACTCCCATTGTCCTTGGTTTGATCCATTCCTGTGGTGTACTCCGCCCCGCCACACAGGTGGGGCAGCATTTTTATTTGCACAGGTGGGGCAATGCTGGGTGGCAGGAATGTTGTGTATTCCTGAAGATTCCAGAAGATATCATCAAAGAACTGTAAGGACAATTAGCGATTTTAGGAAAAGTGTGAGGTTTGCAGGGCATTGTGGGTCAGAAAACCTAATGGGATCCACGCAAGTCACACTTCCCTGGATTCCCCTAGGTGTCTAGATTTTAAAAATGTACAGGTTGGCTAGGTTTCCCTAGGTGCCGTCTTAGGTAGGGCTCAAAATCTAGAGCTACCCACATTGGAAAAAGAGGGTTAGTTTTAGGTGGAAAAATTTGCTGCATACATGTTGTGTTGTGGCCAGTTTCCTGCTGTAGGAACAGCATCTACCCACACAAGTCAGATACCATTTTTATCAGAAGACTTGGGGGAGTGCTGGGTGGAAGGAATTTTGTGGCTCCCATAGCTTCCAGAACTTTCCATCACAGAAATGTGAGGAAATGTGTTTTATTCTCACTGTTTGAGGTTAGCAAAGGATTTTGGGTAAACAAAACTTGGAAAGCCACAAATGTCAGCCCATATTGGATACCCCTACTTACGTGTCTAGTATTAAAAAATGTACAGGTTGGCTGGGTTTCCCTAAGTGCCGGCTAAGCTAGAGCCCAAAATCCAGAGCTAGACACATTGCAAAAAAGAGTCGGTTTTCAGTGGAAAAAATGTGATGTGTCCACGTTGCATTTTGGGTCATTTCCTGTTGTGGGCACTAGGCCTACCCACACAAGTGAGGTACCACTTTTATGGGGAGACTTGAGGAAATGCTGGGTGGAAGAAAGTTTGTGGCTCACCTCAGATTCCAGAACTTTGCATCACAGAAAGATTAGTAAACTGTGCTTTTTCAGACAAACTTTGAGGTTTCAAAGGATTCTGGGTGACAGAACCTGGTGAGAGCCCCACAAGTCACCACATTCTGGCTTCCCTTAGGTCCCTAGTGTAGGAAAGTACCATCTTGCCTGGCATGTTACCCCCATTTTCACTGTATGTATGTGTGTTTTAGCCCCTGTGTCACTGGGATCCTGCCAGGCAGGACCCCAGTGCTCATAGTAGGTGCCCTGTATGTCTTCCCTGTGTGGTGCCTAACTGTATCACTGGGGCTCTGCTAACCAGAACCTCAGTGTTTATGCTCTTTCTGGTTTCTAAATTTGTCACTGCAGGCTAGTAACTAAATTTACCAATTCTCATTGGCACACTGGTACACCCATATTTTCCCCTTGTATATGGTACTTAGGTACCCAGGGTATTGGGGTTCCAGGAGATCCCTATGGGCTGCAGCATTTCTTTTGCCACCCATAAGGAGCTCAGACAATTCTTACACGTCCACGTTATTTCACAGCCACTTTTCACTGCACATAAGTAACTTATAAGTCACCTATATGTCTAAACCTCACTTGGTGAAGGTTGGGTGCCAAGTTACTTAGTGTGTGGGCACCTTGCACTAGCCATGGTGCCCCAACATTGTTCAGGGCAAATTCCCCAAACTTTGTGAGTGCGGGACACCATTACACGCGTGCACTATACATAGGTCACTACCTATGTACAGTGTCACAATGGTAACTCCGAACATGGCCATGTAGCATGTCTAAGATCATGGAATTGTCACCCCAATACCATTCTGGTATTGGGGGGACAATTCCATGATCCCCCGGGTCTCTAGCACAGAACCCGGGTGCTGCCAAACTGCCTTTCCGGGGTTTCCACTGCAGCTGCTGCTGCCAACCCCTCAGACAGGATTCTGCCCTCCTGGGGTCTGGGCAGCCCCAGCCCAGGAAGGCAGAACAAAGGACTTCCTCTGAGAGAGGGTGTTACACCCTCTCCCTTTGGAAATAGGTGTGAAGGGCTCGGGAGGAGTAGCCTCCCCCAGCCTCTGGAAATGCTTTGATGGGCACATATGGTGCCCGTCTCTGCATAAGCCAGTCTACACCGGTTCAGGGATCCCCCAGCCCTGCTCTGGCATGTAACTGGACAAAGGAAGGGGGAGTGACCACTCCCCTGACCAGTACCTCCCAGGTGAGATGCCCAGAGCTCCTCCAGTGTGTCCCAGACCTCTGCCATCTTGGATTCAGAGGTGTTGGGGGCACACTGGACTGCTCTGAGTGGCCAGTGCCAGCAGGTGACGTCAGAGACCCCTGCTGATAGGTTCTTACCTCCTTTCTTGGTAGCCAAACCTCCTTTTCTGGCTATTTAGGGTCTCTCCTCTGGGCTATTCCTCAGGTAACGAATGCAAGAGCTCACCAGAGTTCCTCTGCACTTCCCTCTTTGACTTCTGCCAGGGATCCACCGCTGACTGCTCCAGGATGCCTGCAAAACTGCAACAAAGTAGCAAGACGACTACCAGCAACATTGTACAGCCTCATCCTGCCGGCTTTCTCGACTATTTCCTGGTGGTGCATGCTCTGGGGGTTGTCTGCCTTCACCCTGCACTGTGGCCAAGAAGAAATCTACAGTGGGTCGACAGAATCTTCCTTCTGCTAACGCAGGCACCAAAAGACTGCATCACCGGTCCTCTGGGTCCCCTCTCATCCTGACAAGCGTGGTCCCTGGAACACAGGAGCTATATCCAAGTGACCCCCACAGTCCAGTGATCCTTCAATCCAAGTTTGGTGGAGGTAAGTCCTTGCCTCCCCATGCTAGACTGCAAACCTGTGTACTGCGTGATTTGCAGCTGCTTCGGCTCAGCTGCTTCGGCTTCTGTGCACTTCTCCAAGGATTCCTTTGTGCACAGCCTAGCCTGGGTCCCTAGCACTCCGTCCTGCAGTGCTCAACCCTCTGAGTTGGACTCCGACATCGTGGGACCCTCCTTTTGTGACTCCGGTTACACCAAATTCTGTGCCTGCTCCGGTACTTCTGCGGGTGCTGCCTGCTTCTGTGGGGGCTCTCTGAGTTGCTGACTGCCCCCTCTGTCTCCTCCTCTGAGGGGTAACATCCTGGTCCTTCTTGGTCCCCAGCAGCACCCAAAAACCTCTACCACAACCCTTGCAGCTAGCAAGGCTTGTTTGCAGTATTTCTGCGTGGAAACACTTCTGCAACCTCCAGCACACCGTGGGACATCTTGCATCCAAAGGAGAAGTTCCTAGCTCTCTTCGTTGTTGCAGAATCCTAGGCTTTTCCCACCCGGAGGCAGCCTTCTTGCACCTTCATCCGGGGTTTCCTGGGCTCCTGCCCCCCCCCGGACACAATCGCAACTCTTGGACTTGCTCCCCCTGCCTTGCAGGTCCTCAGGTCCAGGAATCCATCTTCAGTGCTTTTCTGGTGTTTGTGGTTCTTGCAGAATCCCCCTATCACGACTATTGTGTCCTTTTGGTGTAGTAGGGGTACTTTACTTACTCCTACTTTTCAGGGTCTTGGGGTGGGGTATCTTGGACACCCTGACTGTTTTCTTACAGTCCCAGCGACCCTCTACAAGCTCCCATAGGTCTGGGGTCCATTCGTGATTCGCATTCCACTTTTGGAGTATATGGTCTGTGTTGCCCCTAGACCTATGTTCGCCTATTGCAGCCCATTGTGATTCTACATTGTTTGCACTACTTTTCTTACTGTTACTTACCTGTTTTGGGTTTGTTTGCATATAACTTGTGTATGTTACTTACCTCCTAAGTGAGGGTATTCTCTGAGATACTTTTGGCATATCGTCACTAAAATAACGTACCTTTCTTTTTAGTAACTCTGAGTATTGTGTTTTCTGATGATATTGTGCTATATGATAAAAGTGGTATAGAAAGAGCTTTGCATGTCTCCTAGTACAGCCTAAGCTGCTTTGCCATAGCTACCTTCTATCAGCCTAAGCTGCTAGAAACACCTCTATTCTACTAATAAGGGATAACTGGACCTGGCATAGGGTGTAAGCACCACAAGGTACCCACTATAAACCAGGCCAGCCTCCTACATCTAGTTTTCAAAAAAGTACAGGTTTGTTAGGTTTCCCTAGGTGCTGGCTAAGATAGAGCCCAAAATGCATAGCTGGGCACTTTGCAAAAAACAAGTCTGTTTTCAGTAGAAAAATGTGATGTGTCCATGTTGCGTTTTGGGGCATTTCCTGACGCAGACACTAGGCCTACCCATACAAGTGGGGTGCCATTTTTATCAGGAGACTTGAGGGAATGCAGAATAGCAGATCAAGTGTCACTACCTATTGCCTTTGTCTGCATTTACACCTCCCAAATGTAATACAGTATGTAAGAAATAAGTCATTTTTGAGAAATGCTCTGTAATTCACATGCAAGAATGGGTACTCCCAAATTCAGAGATGTGCAAATAACCACTGCTTCTAAATTCCATATCATGTGCCCATTTCAGAAATACATAGGTTTCCTTGACACCTATTTTCCACTCTTGCTGTTTTACCAAATGAATTATTGTATGCCTAGTACACAATAAAATTCAATTGCAAGGTGCAGCTCAGTTATTGGCTCTGGGAACATAAGGATCTTGGTGAACCTACAATCCCTATGTATCCCCATAACAGAAGGGTCAAGCGGACGCAACAGTATTTTGCTGTTGAAAATCTGGCATAGCTAGAAGAAGTTACAGATGAAAACATAGACACAAATAGCTGTTTTTTTCAACTTCAATATTTTTTATTTGAACTGTTACTCTCTATAGGGAAACCTTGAAGGATAAACACAAATGCCCCTTATGAATTTAGAAATTTGTCTATTTTTCTGAAATGTATAGCTTTTCCGGGATCCACCATTGGTTTCACACTTATTTCTACCACTACCTGGAAGAAGGTTGAAAGCACAAAAAGTAGGAAAAACGAGCAATGTCCCAGTAAAATGACAAAACTGTGTTGCAAAATTTGCTTTTCTGATTCAAGTCTGCCTGTTCCTGAAAGCTGGGAAGATGGTGATTTTAGCACCATAAACCCTTCACTGATGTCATTTGCAGGGAAAACCACAGATGCTTACTTCTGCAGCACTTTTTCCCATTTTCCCAAATAACATACATTTTAGCTGTATTTTGCCTAATTTCCCAGCCCCCTCCAGGGGAATCCACAATCCCTGGGTACCTTTAGAATCCCCAGGATGTTGGGAAAAAAAGGATGTAAGGTTGGCGTGGATAGCTTATGTGGACAAAAAGTTATTGGGGGCCTAAGGGCGAATTACCCCAAATAGCCAAAAAAAGCTTAGCACAGGCGGGGGAAAAGGCTTAGCAGCAAAGGGGTTAATATTTGACATATTTATTATTAGTAGTTAAAGAAAAACAGAAGAAATGTTTTAGAATACGTTTTCAGTAATATATATATTTTAATTTTTTTTAAACACATTGTACATTTTAAAATGTTTTTTGAAACATACTTTACATACATTTTCACATTGTTATTTAACATAAATATTTTTAATATATACTAAATATTTTTATATATGTTACCAAATTATTTAATGTACAATACATGCTTTAATATGTGTTAAACAAATACAGAACAAATGTTTCTGAATACATTTTCTGTTATATACATTTTCATATTTTTTAAACCTATTACATTTTCAAATATTTTTTAGAAACATATTTTACATATATTTTTATGATGGTATTTATTATAAATATTGTAATAGATATTAAATAATTTTATATATGTTATTAAGTTAGTTAATATAGTGTACACATTTTGTAATAATTTTTGGAACAGTGTTATCCATGTGTTATATGTTTTAACACTTTTAAACATTTTAATAAACATTCTACTAATATTTCTGTTATTTTTCCCATTGATTCCTATGGGGTGATAGGGCCTTATTATGGGTTTGGCGGTCCCACAGTGGGACCACCAAAGTCACGGGGAGGACACCACCGCCATGACCACAGTGACATCTCCCCAAGCGTATTATAATGTTCCCGCTGGGTTGACCAGAGGGAACTCTGTAAAATGCATTCCCACTGGGCAGTCCGTCAGGAACAGTGCTACGATATAGGACTCAGCTCCCTTAAGCCGACCAGTGGGGGCCGACCAGCAATTTTGGAATTTGCACTGTCTGCAAGGCAGAAAGTGTGGATTCCCACCGTGCTGGGCAGGGGTGGAAAGTGGGGTTGTAATCAGTAAGGTGGCACTGAGTTCAGTGCCACCCTGGCTAGTTACAACCCCGCCCACTGTTACCATTTCAGAAATGATGTTGCTGGCAGGCACAGCGGTCTTTAGGCCGGTCCACTCGTCAAGGTTGTAATTTGGCGCTTGGGTCTCCTGGAGTTGGTGGTCGACTGCCACTGCGAGGCTGGAGTACCTAGGACCGCCAGCCTCATAAGGAGGCTGAGTCTTTTTTTTTTTTCACTTTTATTAGGAGGACAATTATTTTTTGCGGTAATTAAATTTAGTAGTCTACTGCTGGGTTGTTCTAGGAATAGAGAGGTCATGGTTGGGTGCTGCTTTTCATCAGTAAAGCTAAGTTAATTTCTACCTACTTTTAAGGCATTTCTAAGGCAGGGGGCGGTAGGACAGTTGTGTATGTGATATATGTGGTGTTACTGGTGACATTATTGTGTGATTTTTGGGCTGATTACAAGTTTGCAGTCTAAGGACTGGTGGAGGTCAGACTGTCGCACTCCTGGTGGTCCGACCTCCAGATTATGATTCTGGCGGTCAGACCGCCAGGAGACCGCCATCTCCGTCGGGATCCCGATGGGTTGGCGGTGGTCGAAGTAGTGGTCAGCCATAGTGGTGCAGAGTTTGCCACCGCCATGCTGATCACAACTCCACTTTCTGCAAGCCTTTCCATGGCTAATCTGCAGACTGCGCATTCCAAGGGTGCTTGTGTGCGACAGCATTGGTCTCGGCTCACTAAGGAAGCCAAGGCCAATGCAGCCACACTGTTTCAACCGGACTGACCAGCATAAATGTTGTAATATGACGTTTCCACCTGTCAGCTCTGTGGAATCATCAAAATATGACACAGGGTGACGCAGCCAATTTGATGGAGGCCTCATCTCTGCAGCTTTGGAGGTCCGATGGTCAGACCGCTAAAGTTATAATCAGACCCTTATTGTTGTTTTGAATGCTATACGGTGTTGCGTAGTTTTATTATATGTTGTGGTAATGAGAGTGTTTTTAGTGTTAGTTATGAGCTGGCGGGGGGCCCAGTACTGGCTTTCTGCCAGTCTTTCCATGGTGGTGAAACCACCATAGAAAGGCTGGCGGAGAGCGGAGTCATGATCAGCACGGCTGTGCTGAACTTGGCACCACTGTGGCCGACTACTATTCAGACCGCCACAGCGACTTTAGCGTCCTCAGATTATGGTGGAGTTGCTGAACTCAGCACTGCCGTGGCTGACCACAACTCGGACCGCCACCAACGTGTCAGGATCCCTGATCCTGATGGAGGCGGTGGTCTCCTGGCGGTCTGACCGCCAGTATCATAATCTGGTGGTTGGACCGCCAGGAGTGCGGCAGTCTGACCACCACCTCAAGTTTAGCAGTCCTCAGACCGCCAAACTCATAATCAGGCCATATGTCTTTACTTACTGAAATAATATGAATATATAAAAATAGCTAGTAATAATGTTTTTAGTTAATATACAGTTGATTAGACATTTGTTTTAAACTTATTTGTATTTTGTTTACTGAAGTTTTGTCATCTTGGAAACTTTTTCTTCAGCAAGCTTCTTCTTGAAACAGGTGTTTTTTCTGTTGCAAGAGAAATTGTAGTTTTATTTTTTGTACATAATATATTTTTGGTGTTTAAGGATGTTTAGCTTATTCAGACTTGTAGCTGTTGTTTTAGTACATTTAAAGTCATTTATTAGAAATACTTACTTTTTTTTGTGGTCTTTGAGGTGTACCTGTTGATAGATTGTAGTTGAAGGATGAGTAATCTGTAGAAAAGGATACCTGTTAAAAATTGTGTTAGTAATTGATTTATTTTTAAAGGTAAAATTATTTAAGCAGCTATTTTAAGTATAATTGTTACTTACCTGGGCAAGTGGGTGTTTGGTTGCATATGTTGAAGGCTTCTCCTTTGCAGGGAAAATCCAACAGAGTTTCCTCCTCTTCAAAGGTTTGGCATTTTTGGAGCAATTTTTTGGTTAAATTACTGTGGCTTTTCTATTGTTTAATTTGTCAAGCCATTTTGTTGGTTATACTTTTCCATATGTTTATATTATTAGTTGTTTTAGCTTCCTTTCAATAATTATTTCAGTTATGTCCTTATTTGGAAAACGCCAATTAATGTTTTTTATGCTCGAATTCGATATAACTTATTTTATTTAATATTATATGTAATTATTTTTAGTAAATAAAAATATTGTTTATAAAAATAAATATTTGTACATAAGTGGGATGTAAATATGGTTAATTTATAGTTTAGATGAGTTTTATGTTAATATATTTGAAATGTATAAGTAAAATAATTTTAAATTATAAATGTAAGTTTTTATTGTGGGATATATTTTGTTTGTTTGTTTAAATATTGTGTTTTTCGTATTTTAAACTGCTACTTATTAATTGTTTTAATGATATTGTTGTTGTTGATATTGTTGATTTCAACATTTTTGACACATTCTATAGTTAGTTCCAAGTCACAATATTTTTGTTTCCGATATTTTTGTTTTCGATAAAAGTTAGATTACATATTTTTGCAGTCGATACTTTTGTGTACAATATTAGTGACTTTTTAAATTTAGTATAGGCTCTTGATATTTTTGTTAATGATAATAATGTTTCGATAATTCTGCAGGTCGATATTTGTTGTGTCAGTAGTATGTCAGTGAACCGTACACAGAAGAAATATAGAGTGGCATAGAGTTTGGTATAATGCAGGTGCACAGAGTGTCCTACAATGGAATGGAGGTTCATAGAGTGAAGTAAACTTGAGTGGCATAAACTAGAGTGCTGCAGAGTGAAGTGTCATATAATGTTACATCGTAGAGTGTTGTATTGTAGAGTATCGTGGAGTACAGTATCTTGGGGTGGAGTGTTGTGGTGTAGAGTGCTGTGGCAAACACTGGATAGGTGTAGAGTAGAGTAGCATAGAGTGGAATAATGTATTGTGGAAGCTGATACAGTTCAGGGAAGTACAGTGGAGTGGCTTGCAGTGGAATAGAGTTCAGTTGAGTGGTGTAGAGTGGAGGGCCTCCAATGGAATAGAGTACAGGTGGATTGGTGTCAAGTGGAGTGGCATATACTGGAGTCATGTAGAGTGGAGCACAATACAGTGGAGTTGCAAATAGTGGAATAGTGTAGAGTGGAATGGCATACAGTGGAGGAGCATACAGAGGAACAGCATAGAGTGCAGTAGTACACAGTGGATAAGCATATAATGGAGTGTGGTAGACTGGGGTGGCAAACAGTGGAGTTTGGGTAGAGGGGAATAGCATACACTGGAGTGGGGTACAGTGGACTAGCGTGTAGAGGAGTGCCACACAGTGGAATAGCGTAGAGTTGAATGGCATACAGTGGAATGGCATACATTGGAATAGCATAGATTGGAGTGGTGTACAGTGCAGTGGCATTGACTGGAATAGCATAGAGTGGAGTGGAGTACGGTGTAGTTGCATACACTAGAATGGCGTACAGTAAATAGCATAGAATGGATCAGTGGAGAGTGGAGTTGCATACAGTGGAATAGCATAGAGTAGATTGGTGTAGAGTGGAGTTGCATAGAGTGGAGTGGTGTCGCATGCGGTTGCATTCAGTGGCGTGGCATACAGTGGAATAACGTAGAGTGGAGTGGCAGAGTGGAATGGCATTGAGTGGAATAGCTTAAAGTGGAGTGTTGTAGAGTGGAATGGCATATAGAGGAACACAGTGGAATAGCGTAGAGTGGAGTAATGTTGAAGTGGAAAGCCATACAGTGGAGTGGCGTAGTGGCATGCAGGGGAGTGGGGTAGAGTGAAATAGGATGTAGTGATTTGGCATAGAGTGTAGTTGCGTACAGTGGAATGGGGTACAGTGGATTGGCGTAGAATGCTGTAGAGTACAGTAATGTGCACTGAAGTGGCATACACTGGAGTAGCGTACAGTGGTTTGGCACTCAGTGGAATAGCATAAAGTGGAGTGACGTAGAGTGGAGTGGCATGCAATAGTATAGCATAGAGTGCAGCGACATACAGTGGAATGGCCTGGAGTGAATAGCACAGAGTGAAGCAGCATACAGTGAAGTAGCAGGGAAGTGGCGTACAGCACAGTGGCGTAGAGTGGAATAGCATAAAGTGGAGTTGTGCTCAGTTGAGTGGCAAACACTGGACAGAGTGGAATAGCACTGAGTGGAGTAAAGTAGGGTGGAGCTGGATACAGTAGAATAGTGTAGAGTGAAGCGGTATAAAGTGGAGTGACGTACAGTACAGTGGAGTACAGTGGAATAATGTACAGTGGAGTGGTGTAGAGTCAAGTGCAGTACAGTGAAGTGGGATAGAGTGGATTAGCTTACAATGGAGTGGTGTACAGTGTAGTAGTGTACACTGGAATAATGTAGAGTGTTTAATTTGTACAGTAGAGTGTCGTAGAGTGGAGTGCCATAGAGTCGAGTGGCGTACAGTGGAGTAGTGTACACTGGAGTGCTGTGCAATGGAACAGTGTAGAGCAATGGTTCTCAACCTGTGGTCCGGGGACCACTGGGGGTCTGCAAAGCCTCCTCAGGGGGTTCACGACTGCTTAGAAAATTAAATAATATTAACAAATTAGATCCCCAGCTTTCAGTAATGACTCAGTGGGGGGTGTCCCCTGATTCCAATAATGATTCAGTGGGGGTCCCCGGGTACCAGTAATGATAAAGTGGGCATACACAGAAGTCAAAAGGTTGGGAACCACTGGCATAGAGTAGAGTGGCTTGCAGTGGAGTGTCATAGAGAGGAGTAGAGTAGAGTGGCATACAGTGGAGTGGCATAGGGTGAAATAGCATTGAATGGAGTGGCATACAGCAGAGTGGCGTACAATGGAGTGTCAGACTGGATTTGGGAAGACTGGACTGGAGTACTGTGGTCTGATGTAGAGTGGAGGGTCATACGGCTGTAGATTACATTTGTCAGGAATGTACAATATGGTGTGCAGAATAATGAAAGACAGCGACTTGCACAACCTTGCGTTTCTCCATATTTACCAAACAATAGTGGCCTTGAATTGCTTTGTAAATGTGACTTAAGTACTGCAGGATCATTCCGGATGCAAGGGTAACAAAATACAATAATACATCTGGCCCTTGGTTACACATTGTGCTTTGGTACACCGTTGTAAACTTTACAGTATCCAGCGGTACATGCAGATGACAAAGCAGTACATAATTGGCTAATTTCTGCCTTTATAAAACTAAAAGGCAGGCATATTTTCTTAATACACTTTATCTGTGTTCAGAGTAAGCCCCTTAATTACATGTAGGAAGTAGTTTTAATTATTACTCCCTATCTATTACCACTTTATTAAAGTGTTAATAGGTAGGGAAATTAATTTAGATTTTTCTATATTTTTTTAAAACGTTCATGGAGTACCACTCTAGTACCTATAAAATACCACTTTTTAAAGAAATTTATATTTTTTTAATTGTTTTTAAGCTGCACAGTAATTTCTTGGTATTACTGCAGTACTCTGTACACTTTTATAGAAGGAATTAAAGGAACAAATACATAAAAAATGCACCGTAGTATACTATATTTGTGAAATATATGGCCTGATTACAAGTTTTGCGGTCAGAAAGCCAGACCTCCATGGCAGCAGTTCCAAAAAGACCTCTGTATTATGATGTATCAAAGCAGAACTGCCACCTGCCAAGCCAACGTGCTGACCTCCAGGGGCAGTCTGTTATTATGTCGGTCAGTACTCCGGCGCCATCAGTGCCGTAGCCAAGTGCTGCGGCCAACTGCCGAACCAATTACAAACACACAATCCAGGTGGCAGTCCCCTTGTGGTGGATAGCCAATGGCCGTCAACCACCATGGTATGCGTTCAGCAAAGCAACAGACAAGTACCCATTAGATTAATTCAAAAACAACACAGCTGACAATCATGGGCCCAGAGGTCACACCTGCGAAATACACTATAGAACACACCTTTTCACAGACCGTGATCCTTTGCATCTCCACTGCAATCAAGATTTGATTTTCTTCAGAGAGATAAGGCACCCCTTTTTTCACTACCCCTAAATCCTCTTTCACACACTTGTCTCCATTTACTCCCCACATCACTCTTTTTGTAAGTAATTCCCTGTCACCCACTTTAATTCCCCACCATGTCACATCTCAAAAATCCCAGCTTCTCAGAGGATCATTTGAGAGTAATGATGGATAAAATCATGGGAGTAGAACCTCAACTGTTTGGAGCTCAGAAGGAAAATGTAAATGTGGCAAAGGATCATCGACAGGGTGACTGCCATAGGCACCACCCTGCACACAAAGGACATTAGGAGGAAGTGGAATGACCTAAGGGGCAAGGTGCTGTTCCTTACCTTCAGCCAACAGATGAGGCCAACAAGACTGACGGTGGCCCTCCCAGTGCCCCATTACAACTCTTTCCCTGGAAGGAGAAGGTCTTGGCGATCCTGCATCCTAAGGGCTTGACAGGAATGCCTAGGGGAGCAAAGTCTGGTAAGTTACAACACAAAAACTGCCACAAAACTACAATGTCATGCATGCTCACATCTCACCTTTTGCCACTGTGTTGTTTATTGACTTTAACAACATTCAATTTCTGACATGTAAGACTGTCAATGTGTATTGTTGGTCCTAACATCACAGCTATCAGGGCCCATCACATGCCATTAGTTGGAATGATGCATGTGTTTCAATATCAAAAAATCATCCCAGGACTCATGGTATTTCTCAACATGTAAATGTATGCCCCGACATAAATGCAGTCTGGCAACAGATATAAAATATCTAACATTTGTCTAGTATGTGAAGTAGAGGGAGTGGCCTGACTGCAACTCCCAGGAAGCCCTGTTTCTGTAACTCCAACCAGCAACCCAGCATTAATTTGCCCAAATACACCTTTTTGGGAAATTTCAAATGAAGTTAACTCACTTGGGAGTATACCATTTGTCAAGTGCTGCGAACTGGAGGGAGTGGCCTGACTGCAAAGCCCAATGGGTCCGGTTTCTGTAACTCCAAACACCAGCCCAGTGTTCACTTGCCTAAATACACCTGTTAGTTAACTCCCAAATGAAGTTTATACACCTGGGAATGAGCAATATACAGATCATGCTCAACTCAGAGACTTGTCTGCCTACCTAGCTCCATTTTCACCTTGTATCCCAAGTTTAAGCCATTGAGGACAGGAATGACACTTTACCAGGTGTGTACACCAAGTATTCTTAAGGGCATAAGCTGCATCAGCAGATTGGTAGCAGCAGCAAACACACTGACACAGCACTATGCACATGAATGTAGATACAGATACAACAAAGTTGTGTGTCTGCCTGTCTCACACTCAACTAAACCTTTGAATGGTCAACTGTACATGTGGCTTCTCCACTGTGTTGGCTTTCCTGTTGGTAAGATGTCATTTTCATTCCCTCGTCCAAAGTGTAACTGGTCAGCACATCTAATGACCTGCTTCAGTCTAATAGTTTAGGCAAGCTTCACACATGTCATGTTGAATACTCCAATACCATGGTAACATGGCACAATAGGCTAACCTATCACTTAAAAATGTCCCATGTCTCTACTTACTGTAACACTAACCGTTTGGAGGTAGATGTCACACTTAAACCAATAACAATGTACTCTCTTACTCGACAGGTCGAGCTGGCACAGCCCTTAGGCAGACCTCGTCCACCAACCAGACTCACACTCCACCCCCAGATGAAGCCCTCAGTGATGACGACAGTCCTAGAATTGTGGACATGGAGGACAGCCCTGGCACATCTGGGCAACCTGGTCATATGGCAACAGTGAGTCTCACTGTGCCCACAGCAACACCTCCCAGCCCTGTGGCGTCAATATCACAGGCAACAACACCTAGCACAGTTTCAACCATCTTGTGCCCCCCAGTCCTGGATCCTGAGGTGCAACCCAAAACTCCTGACACTGAGGGTCCAGGACTCAGTTGAACAGGCACAAGGTTGTAGGGGGAGAGTGCAGTGGATGGATGCTGTGGGCCAGTGGAGTGAGGCCACTGGGGCTGCTGTCAACCAGGATACCATCAGCAACATATTGGGGGTCTATCAGGAGTCCCAAGTCTTGATGGGCCAGGTGTTAACTGAACTCTGGGAAATGAAGCAGCTGCAGAGGAACATGATCCAAAAAATGGATAACCACATTCCCAACATAGGCACTCTAACAGGGGTGCTGAGCGACTTCCACACAGCCCTGAAAAGTGCTTTTCCACCACCATACACCCTTTCCTGAGGGCCAAAATATTCAAGCCCAAGTACATCTGCAGCAGCCACAGGAAGGGAGGCCCTGCCAGAGGCACACCCACCCTCAAACACCCCTGCCTCTGCAGCAGCTGATCCCCCCTCACCCCCTCCATGCAAGCAGGGATGACCATGCAAAAATCCAGGAGTTGCAGAAAGCAAGACACCCACTACTGCCATTAAGAAACCTCTTCCTTAATGTCCTCCTTTGTGTGTCACACATACAGTCAGTGGACTGATCCTGAGCCACATTCCAGTTCCAATGGGAGGAGTACTCTGGACTTTGGACTTCCAATGGTGTGGCATCTACTCCGATGATTGTATTCACCATTACTGACCCCTTCACTTTACATTTTTGTTTCCTTCTGTCCCAAATGTATTTTCTGTATTAGCATTGTAATAAATGCACCCTTCACTAACTCATTATCTGCTGTCTTAAAATTCACATTTAGCTACGTAGATATGCAAGCCTATTTGAACCATACAATGAAGATACAATCTACTTGTACAAGCAGGGATATGTTGCATGTACACAGGGTCCAGATCAGGATCACCAACACACACATACAAGTACCCTGTTTCAGAAGAGATTTTATTACATTGTTAGCACATAGGCTGTCAGGATGTCAGAAACATAGACATTCAGACATGACCATATCATACTGTGTAGGCCACCAGATATGCTGGTAGAGACTACCAGAACATTGTAGAAATCGACATATTAGACATTGTCCCGTTAAATAGGCAAACATGGATATGGTTGATGTCCTCAGCTGCAGCCATATCCCCTGAATCTCAAAAGGAATCCAACCTCACAAAATGCAATACCAAGACAGATGGCAGTACAACTGTCCCTGATCACAGGGTCATTACAATCCAGTGGTACTGCACCTGGTGGTAGGACACAAACAAATGTAATTGATGTACCACAGGCACTTTGGCCTACAATGATGAAACACATTAACAACTACAAACAGCTCAGACAAAAAGAGTGTTTAACCAATGTGAAGGGGAACAGACATGAACTTGGCCTATAACAATATTTTTACTGACCACATGATGGCACAAATGATGCATCATGGCCACCACACAACAACAAACAAGTCCAAAAGAGTCTTCTGCACTACCATCCTATCTCTGTGCAAGCTGCCTTGACACAAGTCTTCTACACCCAAAATCTGTGAAATGCATCCCCAGGAACAATCCATGTCTGCTTGGTATGTCCCAACAGCATGATATACCTGCCAATGTCACAACTCAGAAATGCCAAAATGAATATCTCATGGTAAAAGTACCCCAACAAAGAACAAAACAAGGAGTATAGTTATGAAACCATACAAATGACACAAGTCATATAGCAAAAGTCTGGAGAACAAAGTCTATTAGAAAAATCTGACACAAACAAAATAACATCATCAAAATGGGATTGTGTCAAAAGCTTCCTCATCAAACCCCCTTGGCGGATTTTGCCTGAGCATCAGCTCCCTATTTCCAAAAATATACTCCACACATTATCACAACTACAGTTCATTGTACAGTCAAAGTCATCACATTACATATGTACACTCAGAGACAAGATTGCTGTTTGATTAATGCCCGGTCCCTCAGTAAACACTTCAAGGAAGTTCATGACCTCATTGGTGACTGTCAGTTTGCTTTTTTATTCATTACAGAATCCTGGAGAAAAGAGTGGTGTAACCCGGAAATCGCCCTTGCACTGCCCGAGAGGTATAGCATCTACAGGCAAGACAGACCCGATCTTTGGGGGAGGCCTCGCCGTCATCTTTAGAAGTTCACTTCAGGTTGAAACTTTCAACCTTAGTACTCTAAAAGGGGCAGAATGCCTAGGGTTCTGTTTCAGGCACAGCCCCTCTCAATCTTTTGCCAGAGTTCTGATTTACCGTCCTCCTGGTCAAGGAGCTGCCTTCCTAGCTTCCCTGGGAGAAGCACTAGTTCCCCTGGTGCTTCGATATTCCAACTTCACCATCATCCATGGGAAACTTTAATTTACATCTGGAGCTTGAAAATAAACCTGAGGTAATGAACTTTTCTGACACCTTAAGTTCCTTAGGACTTCTTGAAGATGTAGTAGGACTGACTGATGAGGGAGGCCACACCCTTGATTGTATCTGTTCCAACAATCCCAATCTATGTGTAGTCTCCCGTTCGGCTGAGCAGGTCTGACTATTCGCTTATTCCATTTAATATTAAGCAGGGGCGTGACCACTCTCAGTTTTTGCCCCTCTAGCCAGATACCTCTGCCACCCTTATGTGGGGCAAATTATCAAAGGACCTGAGATTCGCAAATTGGTTACTTGACTCTATCCCCATTCTACTTGGTTGTCCTTCTGATAATATTGCATCCTTTAATAAATGGATACTGCATTCAGCCAACAGCGTTGCACCAGCTACTCCTGCTTGCATTCTTATAATGCAAACCATAATTGACAATTATGTCCAGACTAGGGGGGACTATTGTAGCCGCATTTATTGATTACTCCACAGCATTTGACAGAGTGGATAGGAAAATCCTGTGGAGGAAACTTCAGGAATTAGGGGTCCCGCCTTGCCTCCTGTGATTGGTGATTGCCCTGCACTCTTCGACTTGGTGTAAAATCCTCATGGGCGGAGAGCAGGGATTATTTTCAAACTTTTTAAACAAAAATGGCCTGAAACAGGGCTGTTTATTGGCCTCACTGCTTTTATCCCTTTGCATCCATGACCTCCCCAAAATCCTTAGGAGTACTATTGGCTATGTCCCCTTGGTGGGTGGTCGGCCAATCATCTGCTTGCTATACGCAGATGACATAGTTGTGTTCGATCTCACCCCAAAAGGCCTAAATCAATGTCTGGCCGCTCTAAATCTTTACTCTCAGAAGCACTACTTAAGAATTAATACATCGAAGTCTCAAATTGTATGTTTCACCAGGAAAAAAAACAGAAGGAAAATGTGTTCCTCATGGGTTTTGGGTCAACATAATTTGGAGCGGATAGATGCATATCAGTTTTTGGGTAAGATCTTTTCCACCTCAATAAATGAGCAAGAGCATTTTTGCAATAATATTAGTAAGGCTATTTCACATGCTCAAGGATTGGCGGCTTTCTACAATGCAAATGGTAAACACCACTTTTCGCATTTATTGTCTGCCTATCAGGTTAAGATACCAGCTACTCTTCTCTATGCAATAGAATGTATAGACATAAATAAATGGGATTTCCTTGACAAGACAGAAGGCCGAATCCTAAGACGCATGGCTTCTTGTAATCACTCAGCTTCAGGGGCAGCGCTAAGACTTGAATTTGGCATTAAGAATATCTTCGTGCAAGGCCTTGCAGCTGTGATTAGAAGGGCACATTGCCTTATCCATAGCACGGAATTTACTCTGAGAAACCTGGCTTTCAACTAACTTTTTAATAATTTGAGAGAAAAATCCAGGTTTTTCAGAAATTACATCCATGCTATTTGGTTCTTAGAGCTGGACCCGGACCTCACTCCTTCAATACCCTTCATAAGTCTAAAACAAATCTTGAAGGAAGTTACATGGTCCAAAGGCTTTTCAATGGATCTTGATGCGTGTCGCCATAGAAGAGGTCTGGAGAAGTTAATTCTGTATCTATGAAAGTGGTGCAACCTTACCTGACTTGGAATCTACCACATGGTGTGAGGCGATTTTTTTATACTGATCAGACTTGATGGAACACCTCTGAGGGATCTAACCTCCAAATGGAATGGCTCTACTAATTCCTGTGACTTGTATCAAGGTGGGGTACAGAATATCAAACACATTCTATTTGTCTGTCAAGCTTTAGCCGCACAAAGGAAATTTTGGTTGAAACCCCTCTATTTGCAGCTAAATATAAGATCTTATAGAGAGGCCCTAGATTTATGTTACACCCCTCCTAATGAAAGGTTGTGTTATAGGATTTTCTAATTTTTTCAAACCTTCCTGCAGATATATTGATCATCTGTGATTAGAAAGCCGTCCGGCCCCTGGCGTAGAAAAAATAAAATACCGCAGGGACCATTGGGATCATCATGATTTAATGAGAAATTTTAAGGATGGGAGGGGTATGTCCCTCAATTTTGTTGGGCAAAGACTCTTTGAATTTAAGGATTGGTGTCCATAGTGGGAGGCTCAATTTATGCTATTTTAGATTGAATATTGCCTTGTATTGGTATCATTTTGTAATGTGTGAAAGAATGAACTGAGGTTTGGAGTTTTATTCTTTTTTTACAAAGTGTATTCATTTATGATGTATTTATATGGTTCTGTATCGTTATTCATGTGGATCTCTTTGGAGTTCCAAATCATGATAATAAAAATTGAAATTGAATTGAGCATTAGGCTTATGATAACTGTGTCTCTCTCTCAAACAGACTTTTTCACCTTGATTCGCATTAGCACCAGGATGCTCCCTTCGGAGTGACAGATGTGCTCTATAAATGCTAAATAGAAATAGAAATAGAAGAAGCTGTCATTGAGATCTTGTCTGAGTCAGCTCGTTCCTCTTCACCACTATCATCTTCATTTGGCATTTCAGGATTCTCACAACCTGTGGCAACGCAGGCTCCCCCACCTCTGGGATGTAAGGGATATTCCTCCGCAGGGTGATGTTATGGAGCATGCAGCATGCAACGGTGATCTGAGGGATCCTGGGGGAGGGTAAGGCTCTCCCAGTCTTGTCCAGACAGCGAAATCTGAATTTCTGCACCCCAAAAGCCCGCTACACTGCCCGCCGTGCTCTTGCATAAACCTAATTGAAGCGGACTTCCACTGGCATAGTTGGATTCCTCAGCGGTGTCAACAACCAAGGACGGTTTGAAGATGCTGAGACTCCTGTTTTTGAATGAGACATAAGTGCTACAATGAGTCATTCACTTCATGATTGCAGCACCTGACATTGCACACACAAAATCAGGACAGATGTGATTTACCAACCAGCAAGGCTCTCCCTGGTCGCAGTTGTGATATCAGCTGTGGTATGGTGCTGTTTCGCATTAAAAAGGAATCATGGGCTGAACCTGGAAACCGGTCACAGACGTTTGAGATGTAGAGAGGTAACAAGCACTCAAATTGCACATACATAGAATGGGAGTGCTTTTTGTTGTGATAGACTTGTTCACTGACCTGTGATGGCACCAGGGCAATATGTGTGCCATCAATTGCTCCCACCACTTGTGGGAGTCGACCAAAATCACAGAAGTCAGCCTACACATTGGCTATAGCCTCACGTCTGGTGAACATGATATAGCTGTCAATGTGCTTGATCATAGCTGATAGCACGTTTCTTGACACACCCCTGAACATGGGTTGGGACATACCACCAGATATGGCCACAGTATATAGGAAGGACCCTGTGACTAGGAAGTGTAACACTGCCATGAGTTTAACAATGAGTGCTATGCATGTTGGATTTGTATTTTCAGGCATCAGATCTGGCTCCAACATAAATCTACAATAGTTTGCCTATTCAGACGAACTGTTTGGTGATGTGGTGCTCTTCTAGTGTTTGAATGTCTGGCAATGGGCGGTACACTAGAGCTTGTCGCCTCCTCGCTCTCCCAGGGTACTAATTTGTGAAAATAAATGAGTTACAGCATTAGTCCACTGTGTCCAACTTTCATGATGAATAGGACCTCAATCATGTGATAAAGCATTACTGACTGGAAAAACATTACACCCATTACACATCAAATTTTTCTACTACTCAAGGACCAAATATGAGCCCCACTGGTTGTCTATATGTGTCTAAAACATGGTTACCCAACTATCTGCTCCTCATGTGCCCCTCAAAATTTGACTGTCTGTTACGACCATCAAAAATACCGTCACCTGGTGGTGGACAGTGCACCGCCATAATATCCCATCTGTGACCAGCAACACACTATACTTGTGATGTGTAGGAGAACCCACACAACAAGGTTGATTTACATTGTTTGAGATGATCAGACACAGTTATTGATGTTGTGACGCATTTAACAGGGCCCAACAATGTAGTTACAATGGTCAAAATGGCGGATGCCCGACCTAGTTCACTGGACATTAGGTACTGCCCGTTTCCGCCAGCAGACACTGACTGCAGGGTGGGCGGTTTCAACCACGGCGGACACAGCCATAGGCTAACATTGGTGACTGTGACGGTTGCATGGGCTACAATGTTCCTCTGAGCACCAGTGAGACTTTTCAGGTGCCTCTTGTCACATTTTGTGTTTGATACATGGGATGTACATGGTGCTGATAGTGGAGACAAGTACACTCTATGTAGTTCACACTTCCATTGTGTTGCGTGATGTCTGATGATCCCTAGATCCTTCTTCTGTTGCATTCAGATACCTAGGCAAGGAGACTTTAAAGCCATAATATGATATATCTTTGGATATGATATTTGTAAATGTAAAACAACATGTATGTGCATTACAAAATGAGCTATGTATGTATACTCTTTGAGTCATTTTAGGATCTTGTTAGCAATCTATATATCCCCACAAATCACTCAGCTCACATCTGGCCTTGCCAAACTGCTGTATGAGAACCATGTAAAACTCACTGTGCCCTTTAGAGTGCCACACAACCCTCAACCCACATAGAGGATAGAAACAGGATATACTGTCATACATGGAAGTGATGGAAATGTGGGTGTTATGGTAGGTTTTGTATGCTCAGCCTGCAGAGACCAAGGCCTGTCAAAAGCTTCCCTAAGTTTGGAACATAGACCAGGCTGGGGTAGAGTTACTGTGGCTATGCAACTGTGGCACCAGTCCCACTCACTGTAGACCTGAAGATCCTTGGATGTGGCCAAAATGAGTCATCAGTGGCAAAGCTTTGCCTGAAGGCCTTATTCATTGACTACATTAGGAATGTGTACTGATGCAACCCACTGACCTAATACATATTTGCATTGACCCTCATTGGCAATGTGTGTCATTGACTTATGACAGGTCCCTTACTCCCACAGCTCTGTTGTCATCTTTACATGTGTCATATTTGTACAGTGCAGCTGTATTGCACAAGTGACAAACTTACAGTGCAGATAGCTGGTTGATTCAGGGGACAGCATGGCATGTGACTCATTAGCTTGGTTACCTGCAACTAATCAGACCAAACATACCTTAGTATGTTGGATGCCATCTCTGTAGGATTGCCACTTTTGGTAAAAGGTGTGTTATGTGCTACAAGTACATACCAGACAAACCCAATCTGAAGTGGTATGAGATTACATTGGGTAGGCAACATGTCCACACATGCACAGGGAAGAGACTTTCCTTGCCACCCATGGCAACCCTTTCATTGTCACTTAAGTCTTAGGGTTTATCCTGTACTATGGTAGTTGCCTATAGGGACTGTATGCATTCAGTCAATGTGGCTGTATGTAAATGAGTCTATCCAGTCAGGCCAAAGGAGTTTACCCTTCAGAAGGTCACAAAGGTTTGTTGTGTTTCACTGTGGCTCACATCACAGTACATGTTGCTTGAGCCTGGGCTACCTGATGTCAGTGGGCTTGCTTAGTTAGTGTAGACCATGAGCAAGGTACTGATTTACTCTTCAGATAGCTCCAAAAGTGTACATTTCTGTCCCTGTCCTTATCATCATGTGTGCTTTACACTTGTGGTGTGTTGACAATTACAACATTTTTGTGCCTGGTGTTTCTAAAATGTGTGCAACATAGCCAGTTGGGCAAAGAAATTGAATTGTTACTTTTCCATTTGTCTTTTGCATCCATTCAGGTCAACACCCATCAGGAGAAAGGGACTTGGAGGGCCATCGCCCAAAAGGCGCAGACCCTGGGGGTCCACAGCCTCCTCATTACCTCAAGAATGTGACTGTGGTAATACATGCCAGAATCATAAGCTCTTCCTGGGAAACCGGCAAAGACACGTATATGCAAAAGATCAGCTGCGGAGTTTTCTTCTACAATGATTAAGTCATCGACTTTCTAATTATATGTATGTTCTCTTGTCTTCACTGGTACAATTTGAACTTGGGTACTGCATAATCCACGTGTTACACTGGGAATTTGTTCAAAGGTGTAAAAACTGCAGCTAACCGTTAACTGTTGTCTTCTGTGAAATACAGCAAGTTTGACATATGTGTAACAGGATATCTATCGTGTGATACACTGTGTGAGGCATGTGGCTGCACGAAACCATATTGAAGTGCCACAGCATTCTGGAATCATGCAGTGGTGCATAAGTGCTGTACAGAGATGAACTTCAACATAGGTGGAGCTGTAGCCTGCAGTGATTGTGGGGGATACATTTTACTTCAATTAATAAGAGCATGTAGTGAATGATCTACATATTTAATCTGTACGTTCAGCACTCAAAGTCAGAGTTTACAATCTTGTTCCTCTGGATTGGGCCATTCACCTCCTGTAAACTTTGCAGGATTGCTGTTGCTATTCCTAAAGTTGCCTATTCAAAATAATAGTTAGTGGGGGTATCTCAGCTAGGGCCAGGACTTGTGCAGCTACTTGGTCCATAGTGCAATGAGTGTGCCACTTGACGTTAAACTCATTTGTTCTGCAGACGTGATTTACTGTATGTGTTTGTTTGGCATAATGTACTAAACATAATTATGTTGGTTTTCGCCTGGTTCCAGTGTTTTTTAATCATGCCGTATTTTCCTCACGTAGTAGCTTACTTACCTAGTAAGATTCACTTCTCTTAATTAAGATTTGTTTTTATTTGATGTAGGTGCAAAATATCATTCATGCGGAAGATTATCGTTTCCCGGTTTTCTAGACCAAACACAGGCTAGTTGCAGGAAAGCACATAGCCTTAGACAACATTATCACAAATTATGCATTAGACTTTGGTCCAGTAGCTCCACGAATATGATTGATGTTGTATGCAAATAAAAGCTATTCTGCTAACGAAGGTCTCCTAATCTCTGATTTGTTTCATTAGCTCTACCTCAGATTCCCAAAGCTTTCTTCACCAACCCTAAAAACATAATGGCGGAGAATGTGCATGCTAAGCAGATACAGTATAAAATACAATCAATAAAACTCAAACTTCTCCAAAAAAACACATGCCAACAAATTCTCTTGGCACATGTTACATATGTTCTGTGCACAGATGTGTCCAGTAAATCATCTTACTACTAGTGGTGATATTATTTTACTTTCGAAATGTACTCATATGTTTCAAAGGTAGTCAGATTGCATATCACTACACTGTGCGATGCAAATTTGCAAGTAAATATGAGTTTTCTTGCCAATTTGCAAGTAAATATGTTTTTTTTTATTGTTTTACTCACTATCATTTTTGGGCTTTATGCTGCTTCTGCTTTCAGTTTAATTTTAATAACAGGAACGGTGTGTTAAAAAATACATATGCGCATGCAGTATTACTTCAGATCTTGTACTCCTGAAGAGGACGGACAGGTGATCAGATGCCATAATAGTTTTAACAGTCTATCCTCCCCTTGCAGGCCTTAGGGCGGAGTTATAAAGTGGTTTCATTCCCATAATACCTCTTGTCTGTACCAGCCAGCCTAGGTGTCTTGGCATCAAAACAGTTGAGATGGTAATAAAATGGATTTTTTTTTAATGTTCATCTACAACTAGTAGAAATAAAAATAACTGTGCCTTCCATTCACTTTTGTTAATAGAGAGTTGGACGGTTCAGGCCTGATTAACAAAATCGTGTGACAATACCTAAAAGAGTACTCCTGTAGCACTGCCTCTCATACTCAGAAATGTTTTTGTCAACAAGCTCCAAAATGTGTGCGTTGCCTACTCAAAACATGAAGATAATTAATAACGTCTGGCAAATAGACATTTTTGTACATGAGCATCAAGCGCGTCCCCCATCCGTTGTACCCTCACTAAAGTCACAGGACTCGAGCATCAGACCTCCACCATCTTGGTACTGGGAGTTTTAGCTTTATCTGTGAAGGGGATCCCTTTTTCAGTTGGACCAAAGCCTGTTTACGTGCAGCAATTTGGTCCGTCGCCACATCGTGGCACACTGCCGATTTTCACAATTAATCAGAGCGCTGATAGAGTGTCCATAGGAAACTATATTGTGAGAAAGCCACATATGGAATCTGTGCTATATCATATCTGAGAAAAAGAACATTACTTGGAAGCATAGACTTGATGAGTCGGTGGCGCATACTTTGTATCCTATTTAGTAGTAAAAAAAATCTTTATGGTGGTCTTTTTAGAAAACTAAACAAAAATGGTTTTAATAGTTACCTTTTAAAAAGTAAAGAATGACTCTACCTGAAAAATCTCCAGAAAGGTTTCACAGCCTTTTCCAAATGTTGGTTGATGCAATCTACTTAACTCGCTACTGATTACTCTGTTCAACCGATCTCTTCTACAGTCCTGGGTACAAAACATAGAAAACAATAGTGTTATTAGGGTTCTAATCGCATGAAGTTTCCAATTGGAGAAGCTTTCATGATGATGGAATGGAGCATGCCACACCCTCAGACCTTCGCACCCCTCCTTCGGAATCGTACTAACACTCTCACCCAAAATCACTCTCTGATTGGAAGAACTTACAATAATGACAGACAAATAATACTGACAGAAGCGGAGATGCTGGTATCGTTTTTTAACCCCTTCTGCCCATGCCTGTACATTTCCTAACAAAATAGGCAGCTTGATTTAGGGCCTGATTTAGAGTTTGGTGGATGGGTTACTGTGTCACAAACGTGACAGATATCCCGTCCACCGTATTACGATTCCCACAGGAAATAATGGGATCCTAATACGGCGGATGGGATATCCATCACGTATGTGATGGAGTAATCCCATCTGTTAGACCTGACATGCCTTAGGGTGGTCACCCCTAACTTTTTGCCTGCCTCCCTCCACTTTTTGGACCCTGTTTTGCTGGCTTTTAGACTCTGCGCACTTTACCACTGCTAACCAGTGCTAAAGTGCATATGCTCTCTTCCTTTTTAAAACATGGTAACTTTGGATCATACCTGATTGGACTATTTAATCTACTTATAAGTCCCTAGTAATGTGCACTACATGTGCCTAGGGCCTGTAGATTAAATGCTACTAGTGGACCTGCAGCACTGGTTGTGCCACCCACTTAAGTAGCCCCCTTAACCTTGTCTCAGGCTTGCCATTGTAAGGCCTGTGTGTGCAGTTTCACTGCCACCTCGACTTGGCATTTAAAAGTACTTGCCAAGCCTAGAACTCCCCTTTTACTACTTATAAGTCACCCTTAATGTGTGCCCTAGGTAACCCCTAGAGCAGGGTGCTGTGTAGGTAAAAGGCAAGACATGTACCTGTGTAATTATATGTCCTGGTAGTGTAAAACTCCTAAATTCGTTTTTACACTACTGTGAGGCCTGCTCCCTTCATAGGCTAACATTGGGGCTGCCCTCATACATTGTTGAAGTGGCAGCTGCTGATCTGAAAGGAGCAGGAAAGTCATATTTAGTATGGCCAGAATGGTAATACAAAATCCTGCTGACTGGTGAAGTCGGATTTAATATTACTATTCTAGAAATGCCACTTTTAGAAAGTGAGCATTTCTTTGCACTTAAATCTTTCTGTGCCTTACAATCCACGTCTGGCTGGGCTTGGTTGACAGCTCCTTGTGCATTCACTCAGACACACCCCAAACACAGGGTACTCAGCCTCACTTGCATACATCTGCATTTTGAATGGGTCTTCCTGGGCTGGGAGGGTGGAGGGCCTGCTCTCACACAAAGGACTGCCACACCCCCTACTGGGACCCTGGCAGACAGGATTGAACTGAAAGGGGACCTGGTGCACTTCTTAGCCACTCTTTGAAGTCTCCCCCACTTCAAAGGTACATTTGGGTATAAAACAGGGCCTCTGCCCTACCTCATCAGACACTTGCTGGAGAAGAAACCTGAACCAGAAACTACATCCTGCCAAGAAGAACTGCCTGGCTGCTCAAAGGACTCACCTGTCTGCTTTCTACAAAGGACTGCTGCCTTGCTGTTGGCCTGCTGCCTTGCTGAACTCTTGTCTGGCTGTGAAAGTGCTCTCCAAGGGCTTGGATAGAGCTTGCCTCCTGTTCCCTGAAGTCTCAGGACCAAAAAGACTTCCCTTTTTCACTTGGACGCTCCGTGTGCCGAAAATGTAGACGCACAGCTTGTTCCGCTGCGAGAAAAACGCCGCACATCGACGCTGAGCAACGCGACGCTCGGGGGATGACCGAAAATCCGACGCACTGCTTCGCAAGGACAACGCCGCCCGACCTCTAGAGGAGAAATCGGCGCGACGCCTGCCGTGAGATCGTAATTTCAACGCGCAGCCCCGCAGAACGACACGCAGCCGGAAAACAAGCAGGAAAATCCAAGCACAGACCCGGGACATCTGGTAATCCCCGCGATCCACAGAAAGAGACTGTCCGCGCGCCAGAAAACGACGCCCGACTTCCCCGCGTGGAAAATAACAACACAAGTCCGTGTGTGCTGGGGAGAAATCGACGCACACACTCTTTTTCCACGCACCTCTCCTTTTGTGGCCCTCTGAGGAGATTTTTCCATTTTAAACCAGGTACTTGTGCTTGAAAGAGACTTTGTTTATATTCTAAAGACTTAAGACACTTTATATCACTTTTCAATGATATCTCTACAATTTCCCATTGCAACTTTATTCTTTTTGACCTACAATTATCCTGATAAATATTATATATTTTTCTAAACACTGTGTGGTGTCTTTTTGTGGTGCTATATGGTGATATTGTATGATTTATTGCACAAATACTTTACACATTGCCTTCTAAGTTAAGCCTGACTGCTCGTGCCAAGCTACCAGAGGGTGGGCACAGGATAATCTTGGATTGTGTGTGACTTACCCTGACTAGAGTGAGGGCTTTTGCTTGGACAGGGGGTACCCTGACTGCCAACCAAAAACCCCATTTCTAACATTGGTGATCAGCGGTGAGGATAGGACTTGTATTTGTGCAGTGACATACAGTAGCTAAGTATTTCACTACCTACCCACAGTTGAAGGTCAACTTGGCTTTTTATCTCTTTTTGCAAATCCGTTTTTTTTCTGTCTGACAATTTTCAAAAACTAAATCCTCACTCAACATGTCTCTGACTGGGTCTCAGACAGGGGACTTTGACCTAGTCCAGTTGGATACATATACGGTCAAACAACTAAGAGGATTCTGCAGGGCATTGAGGGTACCCACCCAAGGGGCCTCCAGAAAGGAGGACTTTCAAGTGGCGCTGAGGGCCTGGGCAGAAGCCCATTTAGAGGATGATGAGGAAGAGGAGCCAGAAAATGGCACCTCAGAGGAATTTTCACTATCTGTGGATGGTGTTACCAATGCAATTGTGCCCCCTTCCAGACCAGGGAGCAGTGTCTCCATGCAAAGCCTGACCGCAGAGGAAAGGAGAGAGGAAAGGGAGTTCCAATTGCAAATGGCAAAACTGAAAATTGAGGCTCAACAGGAGGAGAGAAGGGCAGAGAGAGAAGCCAAACAAGCTGAGGCTGAAAGAGCAGCCAAACAGATTGAAGTTGAAAGAACAGCCAAACAGATTCAAGCAGAAGCTGAAAGGGCAGTCAAACAAGCGGAAGCTGAAAGAGCAGCCAAACAGGTGGAAGCTGAAAGAGCTTTGGCTGAAAAGAAACTATTGTTTGCTCATGAACTGAGTCTCAAGGAGCTGGAGATCAAGGCGAGACAGTCCGAATCCAGCAATAATGGTGGCAGCATACAGACAGGACCTGCTGGAGAAAAGAAGGTTCGTATACCCAAAAATGTGGTGCCCAGTTTTGTGGTGGGAGATGACATAGATAAATGGTTAGCTGCTTATGAAGTTGCACTAAGGGCTCATGAGGTTCCTGAAGGGCAATGGGGGGTAGCTATGTGGGGTTATGTGCCATAGAGTTGCGCCATCACTTGGTAGATAGTAAGCTGACTGATCCCAGGAAGCTTGCTGAGGAGGCGGACCTCTGGGTTAGCACCAGAGTGTCCAAAAAGGTACCTGGGGGGGACTCCCACAAAGGTGGTCAGGGTTCCCAACAGAAGAAAGAGGGGGGAGATAAACTTACAGATAAGGAACTCTCAAAAGGCCCCCAAAAGAATTCCCAGGGAGGGGGTGGCATCCATTCCTTCTCTAGATTTGGGAAGAAGCCAGGGACATTTGATAAGTCAGGGAAATCCAACCCCAAATGTATGGAGTGTTACCAGTATGGTCACTATAAAGGCGACCCCCAGTGCTCCAAAAGGACACCGTCCACTACCGGACAGACACCTGGGCTAACTAATGTAGCGCTTGGAGGGGAGATGGACCCAGATAGCTTTGGGGAGCAAGTAGAGATTTCCCTAGTGTCCCTGGGAGAAAGAGAAATGGTGCCCAAAGCCCACATGCCCCGAAATACTTCCAAGTACAGGCAGTGGGTCACCATTAATGGGCAGAAGGTGGAGGCTCTGCGTGACACAGGAGCCAGTATGACTACTATCCAGAGTCAGGTGGTGTCCACAGAGCAGATAGTCCCTAATACATTCCACCAGGTCATAGTCGCTGACAATCGTGAGAGTCACCTACCGGTGGCTCTGGTTCCCTTTGAGTGGGGGGGGTCTCTGGTACTCTGAAAGTAGCTGTGAGTCCTGCCATGCCTGTAGATTGTCTGTTAGGCAATGATCTTGAGCACACTGCTTGGAAAGAAGTAGAGCTCAGATCTCACCTGGAGATGTTAGGGTTACCTGAGTGGGTCTGCATGACCACCAGGTCCATGGCTGCCCGGGAAGGGAGTCAAGGGCGTCTGGAGCCTGGAAAAATGGCCCAGACTGCCATCCAAGATGGGGGCCAGGGGCGCGGGAAACCCGCCTCCAATGCTCCCACGGTGGTAGACGAGGTCCCTGAGGAAGAGGAGGCCCCTGAGCCAACCGGGGAGGACATAGCTGCCCTGGGTAACCTACCTGAACTTGCTGGCTGGCAAGTAGAGGGGGGACCAACCAGGGAAGCATTCTGCAAGGCGCAGAGAGAATGCCCCACCCTTGAGGGTCTGAGGAAGCAAGCCACAGACCACGCAGCAGGTGACGCCTCTGGCGCTCACCATATTTACTGGAAGAATGATCTCCTTTACAGTGAGCGTAGAATTCCAGGTCCTGGGCCACACTGTGTGCTGGTGGTCCCCCAGTGTTACTGGAAATTCCTACTAGGACTGGCTCACGACATTCCCCTGGCAGGACACCTGGGCCAAGACAAGACCTTTGACAGGCCTAACACCCACTTTCATTGGCCCAGAATGAGGAAAGCCTCAGATAACTTCTGCAGAGCTTGCCCACCTGCCAGGCTAGTGGGAAGGCAGGGAAACGGCTTAAAGCTACCCTGATCCCACTCCCAGTCGTTGGCACCCCCTTTGAAAGGGTGGGCATCGACATTGTTGGTCCCTTGGACCCCAAAACTGCCCTGGGCAACAGGTTTATCCTGGTTTTGGTGGACCATGCCACCCGCTATCCAGAGGCAATCTCTCTGAGAACAGTGACTGCAAAGGTGGTGACCAGAGCCCTGATGGGAATATTTACCCGTGTGGGATTCCCTAAGGAGGTCGTGTCTGACAGGGGCACAAACTTCATGTCTGCATACATGAAGACCCTGTGGGATGAGTGTGGGGTGACCTACCGGTTTACCACCCCTTATCATCCTCAAACCAATAGGCTGGTTGAGAGATTCAACCAGACCCTGAAAGGCATGATTGGTGGCCTGACTGAGGCCATGAGGCGTAAGTGGGACGTCCTCTTACCCTGCCTGTTGTTTGCTTATAGAGAGGTGCCCCAGAAAGGGGTGGGGTTCAGCCCCTTTGAGCTTCTCTATGGTCACCCTGTCAGGGGACCCCTAAGCATCGTTAAGGAGGGCTGGGAGAGAGCTCCCCAGGCCCCTCCCCAGGATGTGGTCAGCTACATGCTGGCCCTCCGCAAACAAACCCAACGCTTCTGGAAGGAGGCCCAGAGTAACCTCGAGGCCAGTTAAGAGGTGATGAAGGAGTGGTACGACCAAAAGGCCACTCTAGTTGAGTTCTCACCTGGAGACAAAGTTTGGGTGATGGAGCCAGTAGAGCCCAGGGCTCTCCAGGACCGCTGGACTGGCCCCTTTGAGATCAAGGAGCGTAAAGGGGAGGCCACTTACCTAGTGGACCTCAAGACCCCTAGGCAACCCCTAAGGGTCCTCCATCACAACCGGCTCAAACCTCACTTTGAGTGGTCTGAGGTCAGTATGCTCCTAGTCACCGATGAGGGCATGGAAGAGGAGAGTGAACCTCTCCCCGACCTCCTCGCTGTCAAAGAAGGGGATGGGTCAGTAGGTGGTGTCATTCTCTCTGACTCCCTGACTCCAACACAGAGAGGGGACTGCTATGAGCTGTTAGAGCAGTTCTCCTCCCTGTTCTCCCTTACACCTGGACTAACCCACCTCTGTGTGCATGACATTGACACAAGTGACAGTGCTCCTGTAAAGAACAAAATTTACAGGTTGTCAGATAAGGTGAAGGCCAGCATCAAGGAGGAGGTCTCCAAGATGTTGACTTTGGGGGTTATTGAGAAATCCAGTAGTCCCTGGGACAGCCCTGTGGTATTGGTTCCCAAGGCTACTGCCCCAGGTGCGAAACCAGAACTCCGATTCTGTGTGGATTACCGGGGTCTCAATTCAGTCACCCGGACTGATGCTCACCCCATCCCCCGAGCTGATGAGCTCGTTGACAGACTAGGCACTGCCAAGTTCCTGAGTACGTTCGATCTTACTTCCGGGTACTGGCAGATTGGCCTGACTGAGGGGGCTAAAGAAAGATCTGCTTTTTCCACCCCTGATGGCCATTACCAATTCCGGGTGATGCCATTTGGGCTGAAAAATGCCCCCGCTACCTTCCAACGGTTGGTTAGCGGGGTCCTAGCTGGTAAAGATGCCTTCTGTGCAGCTTACCTAGACGACATAACTGTCTACAGTTCCAGCTGGGAGGAACACCTGCTCCACCTCAAGGAGGTGCTTCAGGCCCTGCAACAGGCAGGCCTGACTATCAAGGCTAGTAAGTGCCAGATTGGGCAGGGTTCCGTGGTGTACTTGGGACACCTCGTAGGTGGTGGAAGGGTGCAGCCGCTCCAGGCCAAGATTGAAACTATCAAGGCCTGGCAACCACCTAGAGCACAGACTGAGGTGAGAGCCTTTTTGGGCCTCACTGGATACTACCGCAGGTTCGTCAAGGGCTATGGTACCATTGTGTCCCCCTTGACTGAACTCACTTCCAAGAAACAACCTAGGTTGGTGAATTGGACAGAGGCCTGTCAGAAAGCCTTTGATTCTCTGAAGGGAGCCATGTGCACGGCCCCCGTGCTCAAGGCCCCTGACTACTCCCAGGAATTTATTGTTCAGACAGACGCTTCAGAGCATGGCATAGGGGCTGTTCTAGCACAGCTGAATGAGGAGGGCTCAGACCTACCAGTAGTCTTTATTAGCAGAAAACTATTACCACGGGAACAAAGGTGGAGTGCTATTGAAAGAGAAGCATTTGCTGTGGTCTGGGCACTGAAGAAGCTAAGACCCTACCTGTTTGGGACTCACTTCCGGGTTCAGACAGACCACAGGCCCCTCAGATGGCTCATGCAGATGAGGGGTGAGAATCCAAAACTCTTGAGATGGTCCATTTCCCTACAGGGGATGGACTTTACGGTGGAGCATCGCCCAGGGGTTGACCAAACCAATGCTGATGGTCTCTCCAGATACTTCCGCCTTAGCGATGAGAGCTCCCAGGAGGTCGGGTAGCTCTCCCCACTTTCAGCTGGGGGGGACACATGTTAGACGTGACATGCCTTAGGGTGGTCACCCCTAACTTTTTGCCTGCCTCCCTCCACTTTTTGGACCCTGTTTTGCTGGCTTTTAGACTCTGCGCACTTTACCACTGCTAACCAGTGCTAAAGTGCATATGCTCTCTTCCTTTTTAAGACATGGTAACTTTGGATCATACCTGATTGAACTATTTAATCAACTTATAAGTCCCTAGTAATGTGCACTACATGTGCCTAGGGCCTGTAGATTAAATACTACTAGTGGACCTGCAGCACTGGTTGTGCCACCCACTTAAGTAGCCCCCTTAACCTTGTCTCAGGCTTGCCATTGTAAGGCCTGTGTGTGCAGTTTCACTGCCACCTCGACTTGGCATTTAAAAGTACTTGCCAAGCCTAGAACTCCCCTTTTTCTACTTATAAGTCACCCTTAATGTGTGCCCTAGGTAACCCCTAGAGCAGGGTGCTGTGTAGGTAAAAGGCAGGACATGTACCTGTGTAATTATATGTCCTGGTAGTGTAAAACTCCTAAATTCGTTTTTACACCACTGTGAGGCCTGCTCCCTTCATAGGCTAACATAGGGGCTGCCCTCATACATTGTTGAAGTGGCAGCTGCTGATCTGAAAGGAGCAGGAAAGTCATATTTAGTATGGCCAGAATGGTAATACAAAATCCTGCTGACTGGTGAAGTCGGATTTAATATTACTATTCTAGAAATGTCACTTTTAGAAAGTGAGCATTTCTTTGCACTTAAATCTTTCTGTGCCTTACAATCCACGTCTGGCTGGGCTTGGTTGACAGCTCCTTGTGCATTCACTCAGACACACCCCAAACACAGGGTACTCAGCCTCACTTGCATACATCTGCATTTTGAATGGGTCTTCCTGGGCTGGGAGGGTGGAGGGCCTGCTCTCACACAAAGGACTGCCACACCCCCTACTGGGACCCTGGCAGACAGGATTGAACTGAAAGGGGACCTGGTGCACTTCTTAGGCACTCTTTGAAGTCTCCCCCACTTCAAAGGCACATTTGGGTATAAAACAGGGCCTCTGCCCTACCTCATCAGACACTTGCTGGAGAAGAAACCTGAACCAGAAACTACATCCTGCCAAGAAGAACTGCCTGGCTGCTCAAAGGACTCACCTGTCTGCTTTCTACAAAGGACTGCTGCCTTGCTGTTGGCCTGCTGCCTTGCTGAACTCTTGTCTGGCTGTGAAAGTGCTCTCCAAGGGCTTGGATAGAGCTTGCCTCATGTTCCCTGAAGTCTCAGGACCAAAAAGACTTCCCTTTTTCACTTGGACGCTCCGTGCGCCGAAAATGTAGACGCACAGCTTGTTCCGCTGCGAGAAAAACGCTGCACAACGACGCTGAGCAACGCGACGCTCGGGGACGACCGAAAATCCGACGCACGGCTTCGCAAGGACAATGCCGCCCGACCTCTAGAGGAGAAATCGACGCGACGCCTGTTGTGAGATCGTAATTTCAACGCTCAGCCCCGCAGAACGACGGGCAGCTGGAAAACAAGCAGGAAAATCCACGCACAGACCCGGGACATCTGGTAATCCCTGCGATCCACAGAAAGAGACTGTCCGCGCGCCGGAAAACGACGCCCGACTTCCCCGCGTGGAAAATAACGACGCAAGTCCGTGTGTGCTGGGGAGAAATCGACGCACACACTCTTTTTCCACGCACCTCTCCTTTTGTGGCCCTTTGAGGAGATTTTTCCACTCTAAACCAGGTACTTGTGCTTGAAAGAGACTTTGGGGGTCATTCCGACCCTGGCGGTGCCGGGGACCGCGGAAGCACCGGCAACAGGCTGGCGGTGCTTCCAGGGCCATTCTGACCGCGGCGGTAAAGCCGCGGTCAGAAAAGGGCAACCAGCGGTTTTCCGCCGGTTTACCCCTGGCCCAAGGAATCCACCATGGCGGCGCTGCTTGCAGCACCGCCATGGGGATTCCGACCCCCTTCCCGCCATCCTGGTCCTGGCGGTAAATACCGCCAGGAACAGGATGGTGGGAACGGGTGTCGTGGGGCCTCTGGGGGCCCCTGCACTGCCCATGCCACAGGCATGGGCAGTGCAGGGTACCCCTAACAGGGCCCCATAAAGATTTTCAGTTTCTGCTGTGCAGACACTGAAAATCGCGACGGGTGCCACTGCACCCGTCGCACCCCTTCAACTCCGCCGGCTCCATTCAGAGCCGGATTCATTGTTGAAGGGGCTTTCCCGCTGGGCCGGCGGGCGGCCTTCTGGCGGTCGCCCGCCGGCCCAGCGGGAAAGTCAGAATGACCGCCGAGGTCATTTGACCGCGGTACGGTCTTTTGGCGGTTCCCGCCAGGCGGGCGGCTTACGCCGCCCGCCGGGGTCGGAATGACCCCCTTTGTTTATATTCTAAAGACTTAAGACACTTTGGGGGTCATTCTGACCTCGGCGGTAAAAGGCCCTTACCGCCGGTCAGAAGTCTGCCATTCTACCGCCGCGGCCACGGTAAACCGCCACGGTCATTCTGACCACCAACTGTGAAACCGCCAACAATCCGACATCCAAGGAAGGCCGCCGCATCAGCGGGCCGCGGAAAACTGGAGATGACCAAACCTCCACCGTCACGCCAACACAAACACACCCATGCCATTCTGACCCACGAATCCACGCGGCGGTCTTTCAACCGCGGTATTCCATTGGCGGTACACACCGCCGCGCTCAAAATACACACACAGCACCAAAACACAGCCACATTGGACAATTTGAAATACGCACACCTGAGACACATACAAACAACACTCCCACACATCCAATCAACTATAAAACACACACCCACATCACCCACAAACCCCCACTAGTTGGAAATCGGAGCGAAGGCGATACAGACAGAGATAGAGAGAGCGAGCACAGCAATAGAAAACCCCAACACACACAGGAACCCCACTTCATCACCCACACCACATCTACTCACACATCACCACATATCACCACGCACATCACCACAAACCCCACCCCACACCTCATCCACACCACCCCATGGCACCCCAAAGACACCCAAGGTTTTCTGACCAAGAACTCCGGGTCATGGTGGAGGAAATTATGAGGGTTGAGCCCCAGCTCTTCGGCACACAGGTGCAGCACACCACCATAGCAAGGAAGGCTGAACTATGGCAAAGGATCGTAGACAGGGTCAACGCTGTGGGACAGCATCCCAGAAATCGGGAAGATATCAGAAAGCGATGGAACGACCTACGGGGGAAGGTGCGCTCGATGATCTCCAGGCACAACATCGCTGTGCAGAAGACTGGCGGCGGACCCCCACCCACTCCACCCCAATTCACAGCATGGGAGCAAGAGGTGGTAAACATCCTGCATCCTGATGGCCTCGCTGGAGTAGGCGGAAGAATGGACTCTGGTAAGTCGAATCTCAACTACTTCACCCCCCCAATCACCCGCATGCCAACCCCCCCCCCCTCACCCCCAATCCCAACCCCCCAGCACACAACCTTCCTGCCAATGTCTCACCAGCACAACCCACCCTAAACAACACCAACCCCTGAATGCCAACACAAACCATAGACAGCCACCACCAAAGCATGACCATTGCACATACCCATACACCCCCCCACCACCCTCACAACACCTCCCACAAGGGAATGCCAGCACTGGGGGACAAGGGCACTCAAAATGCACGCCATGGCAAACACAGAAACAATAACCATAATCCTTTACCCCTGCAGGGCCCGAACGCCAACACACCGCCACGGAGGGTCCAGATTTGTCCATCCCACCCCCAGAACAGGCCCCCAGCGAGGACAGCAGCTCTGTCGACCTAGAACCTGACGACCAGCCCGGACCATCGGGGACCTCTGGACAGTCGGTTCCCCACACACAGACACAGGCCACAGCAGACCCAAACCCCTCTGGGAACACCAGCACAGCTCCCACCCAGCGGGCCCATGCCTCTGTCTCGCGGACGCGTCAATCAGCGGTGTGTCCGCCACTACAGGGCACCCAGGCTGACCCAACACCCCAACAACAACAGGGACCTGGGGGCAGTGGTAGTGGGCACACCGTCCAGGGGACAGAGGCCCGGGGAAACAGGGCAACTGGGAGGGCTGCTGTGCGACAGGGGGGGAGGACAGGCCCAGGGAACCGACTCTCCAAGAGGCCCTCACCACCATCATGGGAGCATACCATCACTCCCAGGAGACGATGGCGACGGTACTGGCCAGGTTCACCGAGATCCAGGCACAGCAGGAGGAACGGTACATGGGGTTCAGCAATGAACTCAGGAACATCGCTACCGCTATGGGGACCATAGTCCAGGCCCTCAACCGGATAGAAACCACATTGTGGGACCATGTGGCACCGCAAAGGGCCCCTGTCACTAGCCAGGAACAGCCTACCACCTCCGCCGGCGCTAGTGGTCAGGAGGCCCCCACAGAACGACGGGCCACCAGAACCCCACCTCCTGCTGAAGAACAACCACCCCGCAAGAGGAACCTGAGATCTCAAAGGAAGACAGAGTAGGATGCCAAGACCCCCGCCAGCCTAATATCCCCCCGGATGTCATTCCACTGTCCCACAGTGTCACCCTGTCCAACCTTGAACTGCCCCTGCTCCATCCTTCCACAGGCATATGGACAATGCACCTGTGCGACCAAGAACTGGACTCTGCCATGGACATAACTCCACCCTCACCCATCACCGTTTTAATATCATGTACCAATATCTAGCACTAAAAATAAATCACTCATTGCACTGAAATCATTCAGGAGTCAGCCTGTATTATTTACAAATGTATAACACATTACTGATCAATAATGTTCTGTTATTTTTGTGATGACAACATACCAGTGTCAATAAGCATTAGTCCATGGGCTAACCAAGCAGAAGTCACGCAGTGGGTCATACAGCACTGAAAAGGGAAGGGAAAATCAAACATCAGTTTAAAGGAACTGGGGGAAATACACAAAGTAAAGATGCAGGGGGCTTTCAGTAAATGTTAAATGGCGTGGGTGATTCTTACCTGTGTGCTACTGGAAATACTGTTGGATAACTCTGTCCCTGTTGTCTGGGTCGTCCTCTTCGTATTCCTCCTCTTCACTCTCCGCAGGCTCCACAGCTCCTTCAACAACACCATCTGGACCAACCTCCTGCAGGAAAGGCACCTGACGTCGCAATGCCAGATTGTGAAGCATACAGCAGGCCACGATGATCTGGCACACCTTCTTTGGTGAGTACATCAGGGATCCCCCTGTCATATGCAGGCACCTAAACCTGGCCTTCAGGAGGCCAAAGGTTCTTTCTATGATCCTCCTAGTTCGCCCATGGGCCTCATTGTACCGTTCCTCTGCCCTGGTCCGGGGATTCCTCACTGGGGTCAATAGCCAAGGCAGGTTGGGGTAACCAGAGTCACCAATTAGCCACACACGGTGTCTCTGTAGCTGTTCCATCACATAAGGGATGCTGCTATTCCGCATCACATACGCGTCATGCACTGACCTAGGGAACTTGGCATTCACATGGGAGATGTACTGGTCAGCCAAACAGACCACCTGGACGTTCATCGAATGGTAACTTTTCCTGTTTCTGTACACCTGCTCATCGTCTTTTGGGGGTACTAAAGCCACATGGGTCCCATCAATGGCACCAATTATGTTGGGGATATGTCCAAGGGCATAAAAATCACCCTTCACAGTGGCCAAATCAACCTCCTCAGGGAATACAATGTAGCTCCGCATGTGTTTCGTCAGGGCAGATAACACTCTAGACAAGATTTTTGAAAACATAGGCTGAGACATTCCAGATGACATGGCCACTGTTGTCTGGAATGAGCCACTTGCCAAAAAATGGAGGACTGACAGAACCTGCACTAGAGGGGGAATTCCTGTGGGTTGGCGGATGGGGGACATCAGGGCTGGCTCCAGCTGGGCACACAGTTCATGTATAGTGGCTCGGTCAAGTCGGTATCGTAGTATGATATGGCGTTCTTCCATTGTCGACAGGTCCACCAGCGGTCGGTACACGCGAGGATTCATCCGTCTCCTCGCAAGTCCCAGCGGACGGTGCCTAGGAAGGACAACATGGAGCACAGAGTCAAGCAAATCACAGGTACGTTCACCACAGCATGCATAGCACACGATTATCTAGGTATTGAAAGGCGTGTATGTGTGGCAATGCAAGGCCTAGGCCTGTGTGACGCAGTACAAATTATGCCATGTGGGCCCTTGAAATGGCGGCTGCCTGACCTGTGAAGTGGGACAATGGGATGTGAGGTCAATGCGCTGGCGTGGCACACCGTGGCGGTAGGCGGTCGAAGACCGCTATACGAAGCCGCATTGGCTAACATTGAAGCCTATGGGTTTCAGGAGCCAATGACGAGGTGCGCCGGCGGTCGCAGTATGCACCGCCACGGGCGTGACCGCCATTTTCTATCTGCTTAATCACTCGAGACCTGATCATCCACAGGAGAGGACCTATACTGCAAGTGCTGCTGTGACCTCGGTCTGGAAGTGACAATGGCTGCTGCGACTGGGGAAAGGGCCCCTGCCTTCACGTCTGAGGAGTTGGAGAAACTTGTGGATGGGGTCCTCCCCCAGTATGCGTTACTCTACGGTCCTCCAGACCAACAGGTAAGTACACTGGGTGCACATTGAATGGGCTATGCCTGTGTGGAGTGGGGTGGATGTAAGTTGGTGGGGTGGGGGGCGAATGAGGAGTGCAACGCACGACAGATGAGAGCATGTGCCATATGGCAAGGTTGGGGAGGGGGGGCCAATCGCATCTAACATGCAGAAAAATGATGAATCTTTTCTTCCCACCCTGTACATGTCAAATAGGTCAGCGCCCATCAGAAAGTGGACATTTGGCGTGCCATCGCCAAGGAAGTCCAGGCCCTGGGGGTCCACACAAGACGGGGCACCCACTGCCGCAAGAGGTGGGAGGACATCCGCCGCGGGACCAGGAAGACCGCTGAGTCACTGCTGGGGATGGCCTCCCAACCTAGGAGGGGTGCCAGTCGTACCCTGACCCCCCTGATGTCCCGGATCCTGGCGGTGGCCTACCCTGATGTGGATGGGCGCTTGAGGACATCACAGCAGACACAACGGGGTGAGTATCAGCACATTCTGCTATCTCTCTGCGCAGTGGAGGCGTCTGGGTGGGGGAGGAGGGTTGTGGGTGACATTAGGCCAGGGCGCTTTCTGTAGTGTAGTCCTCTCCTTTAGGCATGGCCCTGTGCTCCCAGCCCCCACCTCTGTAGGGTGACAAGTACAGCTATCGATGGTCCAGCATCACACATGTGCGCGTTTGTCGTCTCTAGACCTGTTGTCCTAGTCAGAAGTACTGAGTAGTGTACCCCGAATGCGCGACTTAGTGCATGAGGCTCCTGTGTCTGTCCTCTCCGCCAACGGTGTTGACATTGCATGCACTCAACCTGGTCTTCGTTTTTCTCCCCCCACCCTTCTTCTTCATCTTCTTGCGCATGTGTGCATTAGCATCATCAGGCGGAGGAGAATTGGCATCGGAGCACGAGGGAGCTGCAAGTCACAAGGCCCCGGTGGGACCAGGAACAGACACCGAGGGCACCAGTGATCCGGAGGGCGAGGGGAGCACCACAACGGGGACCGGTGGTGACACCAGCGACAGCGACACGTCCTCGGATGGGAGCTCCCTAGCGGTGGCGGCAACATCCGGGCCCCCCGCCTCTCCAGGTACAGCCGCCACCCAGCGCACCAGCCCCGCCCTCCCAGCAGCCCCTCAGCCTACGCTCCGTGCCCGCTCGCCCAGGAAGGCGGGCGTCTCCTTCGCCTCAGGCACCTCAGCCCCTGCCCCTGTTACCCCTGCTGCCCTCAGTGAGGAGGTCATTGACCTCCTTCAGACCATCATTGTTGGGCAGACTACCCTTTTGAATGCCATCCAGGGGGTAGAAAGGGAGGTGCATCGGAGCAATGCCTACCTGGAGGGCATTCATTCGGGTCAGGCTGCCCATCAACGATCGTTCAATGCTCTGGCCTCAGCACTGACGGCAGCCATTGTCCCTGTTTCCAGCCTCCCTCTTCTGACTGCCTCCACCCTGTCTCTGTCTCCTGTTCCTCAGCCTATCCCATCCACACCATCAGACCAGCCTGCACACACCTCAACACCCAAGGGCAGCTCATCCAGACACAAGCACCACAGAACCCACAAGCATTCACGCAAGCAACACCCAGATGCAGACATTCCAACAGTCACTACCACCTCTGGGTCCCCCTCCTCCTCGTCTCCCTCCTCCCTCCCTGTGACGTCTACACTCACACCTGCATGCACACCAACATCAGCCAGTGCTTCCATCACCAGCACACCCTCCAGTCCAGTCCGCACACGTGCAGTCACCACCCCCACTACCATTTACACGTCCCCTGTGTCCTCTCCCACTGTGTCTGTCACCCCCTCTTCCAAGACACACAAACGCAGGCAGACACCCACCCAACAGCCATCCACCTCACGACAGCCTCCAGCACAAGCACCTGCACCCAAAGACAGCACACCTGACTCTCCTACAACCACATCCTCTTCCTCCACTCCCATCACCACTTCTTCTACCTTTTACCTTGGTCCTAAGAAAGTAGTTTTCCTTGCTAATCTTGACCTCTTTCCCTCCACTGACCCACCCCCTCCATCTGCAAAGAGTCCCAAGAGCACCTCAGCCACCACCAGCCCAGCTTTGAGTGTCACTGTGGTGCATGGGTTCTGGAGCCCACCCTTTGCCAGCAGTGACTTCAATCAGCAGCAAGGGGACAGCCAGCCCCCCACCAGGCAAGAGGACCAGGAAGCTAAAGGGCCGCCGTGAGAGGACTGACACGGCTGCCCCCAAGGAGCAAAGTTCGCCCACTTCACCAGCCACAACATCTAGGGGAGGCAAGGGCCCGAGAGCCCCATCTAAGGAGTGAAAGGGCAGCAGGGCGGAGAAGTCAGCCAGCAGGAGCGCGGAGCAGGAGGGGCCCACAAGCCCCATCCCGGGTGTTAGGAAGAACACCAAAGGGCCCAGGACTCCGTCACCGAAGGGTCCAGCAACAGCACGGTCGGAGGGCGACTGAGCAGGGAGTCCAGGCCAGGTCTGGCTCCCTTGACCTACTGGACGAGCACCGCTGAAGAGGGCCCCGCCGTGCAGAAGAGCACCGCTGAACAGGGCCCTGCCGTGCAGAAGAGCACCGCTGAAGAGGGCCCCGCCGTGCAGAAGAGCACCGCTGAACAGGGCCCCGCCGTGCAGAAGAGCACCGCTGAAGAGGGCCCCGCCGTGCAGAAGAGCACCGCTGAACAGGGCCCCGCCGTGCAGAAGAGCACCGCTGAAGAGGGCCCCGCCGTGCAGAAGAGCACCACTGAACAGGGCCCCGCCGTGCAGAAGAGCACCGCTGAAGAGGGCCCCGCCGTGCAGAAGAGCACCGCTGAAGAGGGCCCCGCCGTGCAGAAGAGCACCGCTGAAGAAGGCCCCGCCGTCTCAAGCACCGCTCCGCTGGGCCCTTCCTGTCAAGCACCGCTCCGCTGGGCCCCGCCGTCTCAAGCACCGCTCCGCTGGGCCCCGCCGTCTCAAGCACCGCTCCGCTGGGCCCTTCCTGTCAAGCACCGCTCCGCTGGGCCCCGCCGTGTCAAGCACCGTTCCGCTGGGCCCCGCCGTCTCAAGCACCGCTCCGCTGGGCCCCGCCGTCTCAAGCACCGCTCCGCTGGGCCCTTCCTGTCAAGCACCGCTCCGCTGGGCCCCGCCGTCTCAAGCACCGCTCCGCTGGGCCCTTCCTGTCAAGCACCGCTCCGCTGGGCCCCGCCGTCTCAAGCACCGCTCCGCGGGCCCTTCCTGTCAAGCACCGCTCTGCTGGGCCCCGCCGTCTCAAGTACCGCTCCGCTGGGCCCTTCCTGTCAAGCACCGCTCCGCTGGGCCCCGCCGTCTCAAGCACCGCTCCGCTGGGCCCTTCCTGTCAAGCACCGCTCCGCTGGGCCCTTCCTGTCAAGCACCGCTCCGCTGGGCCCCGCCGTCTCAAGCACCGCTCCGCTGGGCCCTTCCTGTCAAGCACCGCTCCGCTGGGCCCTTCCTGTCAAGCACCGCTCCGCTGGGCCCCGCCGTCTCAAGCACCACTGGCACAATGACAGTGCCGGATCTGTCTCGAGCTACTGTTCACGGTTCACTGTGCCCACCATGCCTCCTCCTTGACCGGTGGAGACTGTTATCCACCTGATGGACTGTGGCTTTGCACTCCCCAGGATGGCAGAGTGGGCAAGCCACCCACTGTAGAGACTTGAGAGACTGTGGCTTTGCACTCCCCAGGATGGCACAGTGGGCATGGTGGCCCCTTCGTGGATCTGGCGTCGTGGACTCATGTGGCTGTGGTGCCCCCCCCCTTCCCTTCCCCCTGAGGTGCCTGTAGTTTTTTCATCAGATGCCCCTGCAGTGTTCTCTCCAAAGGACTCAGGTCTCCTGTGTGGGCTTTGCCCTTGTGTTGATACACTTTGGCCCACGGACACTTGGAATATCGTTAGATGTGCAGGACTTATTGCCTCGGTTTATCGTATGCACTGGATATTGAATGGATTTTTTTGAATTGTTATTGCTATTTGACCGTGACTTATCAGTGGTTTTTATTTCCCATAAATTTTGAGTCACAATTTAATTATGTCCTTGCTTTTTTTACGGTGGGTTTGGGTGGTGTCACTGTGACTTGTTGCTCTGCATTGGTGTGTACATGGTTTGGGGGGGTGGGTGTATCGCGTATGTGTGTGCACGTAACCTTTCGTCCTCCCCCGTCCCCTGTGTCGTAGGTGCAGTACTCACCGTTGTCGTCTGCGCCGGCGTTCGTACTCGTGGTAGATGAGCAGGTAGACGAGAGCAGGTAGGATGTTTAATTCGGGTTCCATGCTGTCCTCCTTCCTCGTGGAGTGCGTAGAGGTGCACGTTTTCCCGTTCGTAGTCTGTTTCCGCCGTGTTTTTATCGGCGGTGCTCCCGCCCCGGAAAAGGTGGCGGATTGGCCGGTCATAATAGTGTGGGCGGTACATTGTCTGCCGCCTGTCTGTTGGCGGTGACCGCCGCGCTGTTTGTCGGTCCCGCTGTGGCGGTCGGAGTGCTAATGTGGCGGGCTGTGTTGGCGGTTCCCGCCAGGGTCAGAATTCCATTTTTTGGACCGCCGGCCTGTTGGCGGGTTGGCCGCCGCTTTATCACCGACCGCCAGGGTTAGAATCACCCCCTTTATATCACTTTTCAGTGATATCTCTACAATTTCCCATTGCAACTTTATTCTTTTTGACCTACAATTATCCTGATAAATATTATATATTTTTCTAAACACTGTGTGGTGTATTTTTGTGGTGCTATATGGTGATATTGTATGATTTATTGCACAAATACTTTACACATTGCCTTCTAAGTTAAGCCTGACTGCTCGTGCCAAGCTACCAGAGGGTGGGCACAGGATAATCATGGATTGTGTGTGACTTACCCTGACTAGAGTGAGGGCTTTTGCTTGGACAGGGGGTAACCTGACTGCCAACCAAAAACCCCATTTCTAACACCATCCACAAAACTCTAAATCAGGCCTTTAATCTGTAAGAGGGGTACCATGTTTCCATTATTTTATCAGCACTAGTTATGTGATTATTTAATTTAATTTTCTTAGTATTAGATGTTAACTTTAAATTATCTTTCAACAGAATTAATATTTTGAGTCCCCATTAACAACCGATCAATGTACAAACTTTTGTTGAAAGAAATTAAGGAGACAGCTAGAGTAGCACACGCCACTTCCCCTGATCATATGTAACCTCTCGAGGAACTAAGCTCATTCTTTCATTCACAGGTCCTGCGGTCAACCCCCTTTAAGCTCCAAACCATGTGCCACACACAGCCTTTTCCCATGCACAGCACAGGCTGGCTACAGGGCGGGGCCTGCAGCCCACCCCATATAAGCAACGAACCCCACGCTATGCACAGCCAAAGGGGTTTGGAGCTTAAAGAGGGCAACATTATATATATAAATTTAGGGGGGGGCACACAGGCCTCCACCTCCCCGGGGCTACAAAACAAAAATTGTTGTGGGCATCACATGTGCCACCCTGGGCCTCGGGGACCACCATCTCCCAGGGGCAACAAATGAAAAATAGTTAGGGGGGGGGCACGCAGATCCTCCCCCGGGCCCTGTAGACCACTCTCCGGGGCTACATAATTTTTTAGAGGGGCCACACAGATCTCCTCTAAGGCCCTGGGGGGCACCACCTCCCCAGGACTGCACATTTAATAAAGTTAGGGGGGCCACGCGCCCCCCCACAGGTCCCGGGGACCAGCATTTCCCCAGGACAACATTTAAAAAATGTATGGGGGGGCTGTACAGACCCCCTCTTTGCCCCAGGGACCACCAACTCCCCACAGCTACATTATAAAAATTGTGACGGGGCCATGTGGACCCCCCTGGGCTCCATGGGTCACCACCTACCCTGGGCTACATTAAATATAAGGGGTGCCACGTGGACTCCCAGGCCCTGAGGCCACCACCTCCCCAGGGCCACATACTAAAAATATTTTGGGGCCACACAGTTCCCCACCCCAGGCCCCAGGGAACACCACCTCCCTGGGCCCATTTTTATTATATAAAATGGGAGGGCGGGCCACACGGCTTCCCAGTCCCAGTGCTGATTTCAGCCCAGGGAACCCCATCTCCCGGGCCCAGACACATTGCACTGGGTGCCCATGGTCCCTGCCGGCTCCTGACTCTTGCAGGAGTCTGTATTGCAACTCCATGCAGGGAGCTGCTTAAAATGCAGCTTCCTGCGTGCGTGAGGAATGTTTTCATCTCTTTCCCTGCCCGCGTGACAGTGGGCAAGGAAAGAGATGAAAACTCAGCTCCCAGCAAGCAGGAGCAGTTTTAATGGCCTTGTGGACCGCTATCCCCCAGGGTCGGCTGCTCCCTCGAGAAGTAGCTGTTTGCTTGCAAATATAACTCATTCAGTCGGTTGGCAAGTTTAAATTCTAGGAAGAAAGAGGTGTCCATAAGATTTTAGAAGATAGGAGACTCCCATCAGTCAGTCCTGAAGAAGACCCGTTGTGGAGCGGTGAATTGGCCCAGGACAGAAAGGGGTTGAAATGTCGATGTTAATATTTCAGCCTGGATTGGTTTTTGCTTAGTATATCAAAGAAGGACTCAATAAGTAGATTTATATATCCAAAAATTCGAGATTGAGTCAATGCAGTGAAAGAGTAACCAACTGACTGCCCTTTTTATCTTTATACAGTTTGTGGATCATTGGGATATTGATTATTCTTTTTCTTTATTGTTACACACAAGCACTTTTCGTTTATTTTTTGCACTGGTTTGTCCTTCCGTTTTTGGTTTTATGATGGGCTGTTCCTACTGAATAATTATAAAAATAGGATTCTAATGTTTATATGTGAACAAATAAAAGATTACTCTTAACGCATCTTGCACCTATGCTGCTTATAATGTTTGTAAATAATTGTTGTTCTCCTTTCGGGGCATTGTAGTCTTTGATATTCAGTTTCCACCCAGCCCCTTTGGGTGTATGGGTAACCCTCTGTGGTTTACAAGGCCTGATAAATTTCAGCAGATGGGATGACCGTCACCATTGTGACGGAGTAACCCCTTCGGCAATATCTAAATCAGGCCCCTAGGCACTCTCATTTCAAGTACAGTAGCGGTTGAGACGTAGATTTTGATAAAGGTGTGACAATTCGCCTTTAGCACATGGTATAATATTATTATGACTTACCGTTACACACTTAAAGAATTTTTCCTCAGCCTTCAAAGTCCAGGTGCTATGTAGTAACGGATCTTGAGCTTCCAGAATCTCGACATGGAAATCAGAGAATCCCATAATTTTCCTAAGACAAATACAAAATGTGTTTACACTTGTTTGAAATATAAAATTATAATTCTTGGCTCTCCACAACAGAAATGTATGCAGATTATTTTAAGAAGTGCATCCTTTTTTAATACCAGATGCACTAAAAACAGGTACGAACTGAAACTCTGATGCTAATTCAGTTTCAGGTGCAAACTCCCAAGTCTTGGGATGTTTGATCAAGAACTAACTGCTCAAGTGTAAATTGACAATAAACAAACGGAATCTCCCCATGCTATTTGCCAGAGGTTTCACCAGGTAGTGCGAAATTGCGATGTCTGCGACTTGCAGTAAGCATAAGGTCTTCAATTTGCCAACAAGATTCCCAGCAGGTCTTGCCAGCTGGAAACTTGTGCATAAATAGCACGTGGTAGGCGATTTACACATGGGCAGGTGGCTCATATGTAATTAATTCATGGGCAAATACAACATGTTAGTAGTATGCTTTTAACTTAAGTTTAGTACATTTGTATCAAGCAGTCAATTTACATTCCTAAATATTCATTACATGTCATTGTTGAACATTTTTTAAACAAAGGAAAACTCGTCCAAATTTGCCTTATTCGTATGAATTAAAGTACGTGTGCAGTAAACAGTATAGTGCTGTGCCAGGTGCAGGAAACTGGCATGCTGGGCCACCAGGTAGTGGAGGCTGACCAATTAGCATATGAGAAGCAACTCTCCAACACTTCTGACAGCCACCGTTGTGACAGGGATGGTCAGAAATAAGTCTAGGCCATCAGCTTATCTACTGCCTTTTGCAAGGGCATTGCGCATGTCTAGCTGAGGGTCTTACAAAGCTGCAGACTCATTTGCAAGATACTCAGTGTACATTTAATTCAGGCACAGGAGTTTTTCCTGCACTGAGAACACTTGGGGTCTCAGTTAGGAAGGCATTTGCATATGTAAAACACGTGTATGGTTGAAATGACTGGATTTCTGCCTGCTGGGTATTCGTTAAAAGTTGTCTAGCAGATGTAAATCCATTTCCTCCCAAGTAATTGTAAGTCATAACTGTAAACCCCATGAACTGGAGGGTGGTGCGCATGAAAAGACAAGGCTAGAATTGAAAGTTCTGAAAGACTCACAAACATCAGTTTGGCAGCATTAACAAACTCCACCGTAAGACTTTCCCACTATGAAAATGGTCAGGGATTCCCTACTGCCACTGAAAGCACTAAGGGACTGATTTAGAGTTTGACAGAGGGTTACTCCGTCACAACGGTGACGGATATCCTGTCCGCCAAAATCTAAATCCCATAGGATATCATTGGATTCAGATTTCGGCGGACAGAATATCCGTCATCCTTGTGATGTGGTAACCCCTCCGCCAAACTCTAAATAAGGGTAATATGTCGGAACAACGAATGCTCCAACCACCCATGCCTGAGCAACGAGGTCCGAACAACGACCTCGTTGTTAACACTAATGCCTTTACCACGAATGCCTTAACAACGATTTTTCGTTGTAAAGGCATTCCTGGTAAAGGCATTACTGAATGGCATGCATGGTTCCAGCATGCGTCCCCCCTGGCTCCCCACCCCTAAAAATGACTGCAACCCCCCCACCCCCACAACCACCCCAACCCCCACTCCCAAAATTACCGCAACTCCATCCCCCTCCCCTAAAACCTAAAGCACCCCAACCCCACCCCTAATACCTAAACCCTGACCCCCCTCCCCGCCCCTAAACCTAATCACCCCGAGCCCCCACTCCACCCCAGAAACTAAAAATACCCGACTCCCCACCCCCGCCATTAAAACATGAAGCACCCCAACCCCCCACCCCACCCCTAAAACCTAAACCCTGACCCCCCCACCCGCCCCTAAACCTTAATCACCCTGAACCCCCACCCCATCCCCGCCCCTAAAAATACCCGCCTCCCCACCCCACCCCTAAAACTAAAAATACCCCGACCCCCCTGCCCTTAAAACAGCCCCAGTCCCAGCCCAACTTACCTCCTCCTTGATCGCGTCATCCTCCTCAGCCGACTCCCTTCTTCTATGCCTTAACCACGCATGTACATGGTTCAGCACATGCGTGGTTAAGGCCCTGAACAAGGAAGTCGTGGAAAACGAAAGCGTTGTTCTACTACTTCGTTGTTCAGGACTCGTTGTTCGGGATGCTTCCCCTAAATAAGGCCCTTAATCACTTTCCATAGTGGGAAGGGGAATGGAACACCCCCAGATTTGCGGTAAGGCAGTGGATTTCTCCACAGGGAAAGTTATTTTTACCAAGGAGAAAAAAACTCAAAAATAATAAAATATCCAGTACATATTCAGATTGCTTTTCCCAATTGGACATGATACTGTGCGTAAAATTCCACATAGAGAAAATGCATTTACCTGAAAAAGTCATATGTATTTCCCAGCATAATGCCTGAAAAGCTGTGTCTGACAAAGCCCAATCCTCTAAAGTTTTGTAAATTAAGAAAAGTGTTTTCAAGCGCAAATGTAAATCTCTAAACTTTTTCACTTTTTTGTGAATCGGATGTCCATGCCCTGAGATTGAGTGCAACCTTCCTAGATCCTAAGCTCATCCCTTCAATGAATGGCTCTTCTTCACATACAAGCTGCAACTATCCAATAAAGGAAAGAGGCAGCACCTTATCCCTTCAATGAATCGGTAGGCCTCACAGTCACCAGTAGCCATCCAATGAGGGGTGTAGGTGAGGACCTGAAAGGGACAAACCAGAAGCTTTCAGTCAGACACAATCGGATCCTGCAGCAATAATCCATTGTCTCAGTCCTTACCCTCTGGCCCTTTGCTGTCAGCACAGACATGCTCTCACGAAACTTGTGCTTAGATTTACTAATAGGTTGGTCAGCATAATGAGGCAAGAAATTCTGTAGTGCTTCATTACGCAAATAGTGAAATATTTAGAAAAGAGGTGCATGACCATTATGTTTTCTGCCGCACCCATTCATTTTAGCATGACACCAAGGCCCAAAGTTATACTTTTTTAGCACTGCATTTGCGTCATTTTTTGTTTGTGCCGATTTTGCATCAAAAAACAATGCAAATGCGGCGCTAAAAAAGTATAAATATGGGCCCAAGTGTTGCACCAAGAAGCAATAGCAAGTTTGAGTGCACTGCATTGTGCTAGAGGTACATCGGCTAATACACATATCTACACAATGACAACCGCACAATGGCATGCACAGTCAAACATGTAATTTTCCAGAAATTACACTTTATGCATATCAGTAGCATGAAACATTATGCCTGCCAATTGCTTACGTCTGGTTTTCGTTAGCTCTGGGAGTTCACACAAACTTTGGTTGTGCTACTCTTGTAGCTAGCATCTGAATTAAATCCTATGGGTATTTACTATTTTCCAAGCTCCTTATGCTCTTTTTGCATTATCAGTGGACTGGCATTTTGAAAACAATTTGGTGTTGCACCGGCATTAACTATTTAGCACAAAATATATTTTACACATGAAAATTGATCAACAGTACTGTTTGCACTGTTATGTGTTGGGTAGAACTGCTGTGCCTCATGCAAAAGCACGAGCAAACGCATAGCATAACTGAGCCTCAGTTCTTCCTTTGCTGACTATGCACAAATAGCTTGAAGGGCGTCAACCAGGAAGACAGGGTTCCCCATCTACTGTGGTCTGTCCCTAAAAACCCAGGATGTCATTGCACCTTTGCCTTATTCTCAGGTCATGAGGGTCCAAAGCTGCCAGTTTGAATACCAGCCAATCACAGCCAGAAACGAATATGGATTCTGCCTGATGCTGCCACAGGACATCATGTCATGGAGTGAAGATGATAGAAGGTTGGACATGATGAGTGGTGCAAGTTCACCTGGAGTGATAACTTCCGGTGCAATTACGCCACCTTCAATTACAAGTGTTTATGGGTCCATGAATCATCAAGTCTGCAAACTCCAGATGTGGGACCAGATTTATCATTATTTGATGCAGAGCAATGCAGCAAAACAACTTTCTGCACTTCTTCGAAAGGAGTGGGCAAGAATGCGCCATATTTACCAACATATGACACATACTTAGAAAGAGGAAACTACGAGGAGAAATAAAGACATTTATCCTCAATGTAACCTCTATTGGTAAGGCGTACAATGTTGATGCATTTACAGCTTTACTAGCCTTGGTAAATCTGGGAATGTGCCAAAAACAAGGGTGGATGCGTGGGAACACCCACTATCCACCCATGTTGCGGTGCCTTGTATTTCTCCAGACTTACCAAGCTATGCAGGGCCACACAGGTTGGCCTTCCATGGCTTGTTAAATCTAATTTAAAGGTGATGCAAGGGCAACAAAATCCTTTGATAAACCTGTGCCCCAATATTTCCGAGGCCAGAGTCAGTGACACTGGACCTGTCTTCACTCCTGCAGGGACAGACACTGCAGACGACAGCACGGAACACTACCACAGCACGGTAAGAAGGCAGTGGTCCCCAAATAGGCTAAATCCTACCTTAACTAGAGCACCTACCCCATCCTCCCACCCATCACCAGCTCTCCGCTGGTACAAAACAAAATTGGTTTTCTTCCTGAAATGTGGGGAAATGCACTTAAAAGGATACTGTACTTCTGGGTCCATAGTTATTCTTCATTCCAGGGAGAAGACTTGTGATGGCTCGAATTTGATTCCGCCCCCATCCCCACCCCTCGAGTAGACCTGCACAAAATGTTGGCAATCTTGTAATGAAGGCCTAAAAGTTCCAGCAAGTATTTTGATTCGGGAACACAGAGGAAAATATACATTTGTTCCTTAGGTTATCATCATACCTCCTGATTTACAGCCTTTTGTTTGATGCTCCTACTTTTTCGGGAGGTGGGGGGCTGGGTTAGAAAGATAGCAATCAGTTTTCTCTGTTCTTGCTTCCTCACCCCCCCCCCCCCCCCTCACACTTTCGACCTGGTTCTAGTATACTGCTGAGGTATGCAACCTTTTTACAAAAACAGTGGCTGAGGAAAGCAGTTCATTTCGGACACATGGCCACCGTTGTCACCTGAAGATTAACAGTGTCTGCCAGCAGAGTTTCCAAGGTGGAAGGTGAGATGAGACATGTCGACATATACAGTAATAAACAATCGATTTTTTCCAGCACAGGCAGCGACCTTAGTTCTTTTTCACCAAAAAACTTGGAACAGATGCAAAGAATTCTCTGAGTTATGATTATGCTCTGATTCAACTTCACAAAATAATTCTCACTTAGGATAGTGAGAATGGGAAGCATATCCATTCACTGCCAAATGCACTGTCTAATACTCATTCCGTAGAAGTGGCGTGCCCTCTTCTAAAAACACAAGCCAATGAACCTGTTGAGCACATACTCATCTGAGACTTGCATTCAAATCCTGCCTAACCTTGCCATCTAGTGGTCCGTTAGAGTAATGCAATTCTGGGACGCAATCATCTCAAGCAAATATTGTCATCACATAACACTTGAATGATGAGAACACCCCCACAAGGGGACCTTGCAGCCACAGTGCCTAGAATGACATAATTAAGGGCTTCAACTGTATGCCTTAACAGTCCGCCTGGAAACTCGGTCTACCACAAATTTACCAATAATAGGGGTTCTAGCAACTCTATGGGGGTTGGGGGAATATACCAAAGGATCACAAGTATGAGCCAAGGGTCCCTTTAGACTTCAGGAATTACAGTGGAATCAGGCCCAAAAGATTTTAGTCACTTTCCCCAGTCGAAATCTCCTGGTGAAAGAAAACAGCTCTGCAGTACTCGTATGGATCCTGTAGTTCCGATGGTGCCAGTCAGTGTTGATACCAGTTCCATCGAAGTTAAGTGTGATCTCAAAATCGAGAAAGTTGCAGCTAAAGCCCAAGGGTCTTACATAGATCTCCAGTTCAGACCTTACTTGCAGATATCTATAATGAACAACAAAAGCCAAAAAAGGAGAATGTACAAAGTGGCAAAATCTCTCATTAGGACCACCAATCCCATAAATTGAGTTATCAATGCACCCTCTCTCAAATTCCAGCCCTTCCTGCACCAAGACCAGTGGCCACTGCAAATGAGCTTCCAATGGTGTAAATATGACTAGAGAATAATGTAAACTTGGGTATAGGTGCATGAAGTTTGGTAACTTTAATTTACATACGTTTCAATTCATGTTGATCCATGAATTCCTGAAGAATGTGATTTACATAGAGCCAAATTCTCGAACGTTAGGTTTTTTGAAGTGGAACGTCACAGCTTGCACTAATTCCTGTTGTCATGACCTGCTTACCATTTATTTCTACTTGTTCCCTATAACCAAATATGCATCTTGCAAGTCCAATATACTTCTTATCAAGCATATTGCAAGTTAATTTATCTTGCAGGCAGGTCGCTCCCTGCTCCGCCATACGCGCCACCTCCACTCTGTATTTTCTATTCCTTTTTCCTGCCGCTGCGTCCCCTGCTGCCCCTCCCGCCTCCTCACCGTCTTAGTCTTCCTTTTTCCCCCGCTGCGCCCCTGCGGTACCCCTCCCGCCTCCCCCCACCTCCACTCCATATTTTCTATTCCTTTTCCCGCCACTGCCTTCCCCTTCGGCCCCACCGCCCCAGCCTTCCCATTCGACAAGCCCTCCCTCCTCCCAGCTGCCACTCCCACCCTCCCCTCCTCTTATGGCAGCCGCGGCGCGGTAACAGGGAGCAACCCTTGACCCTGCTTCTGCAGGCAGGTCGCTCCCCGCTTTGCCATCCGCCCCACCTCCACTCCGTATTATCTACTCCTTTTCCCGCTGCTGGGTCCCCTGCGGCCCCTCCCACCTCCCCCCACCTCCTCACCGTCTTAGTCTTTCTTTTTCCCGCCGCTGCATCGCCTGCGGCCCCTCCTGCCTCCCCCCACCTCCACTCCGTATTTTCTATTCCTTTTCCCTCCTCTGCCTTCCCCTGCAGCCCACTGCCCCAGCCTTCCCTTTCGACAAGCCCTCCCTCATCCCAGCTGCCACTCCTACCCTCCCCTCCTCTTATGGCAGCCACGGCGCGGTAACAGGGAGCAACCCTTGACCCTGCTTCTGCAGGCAGGTCGCTCCCCGCTCCTCCATCCACGCCACCTCCACTCCGTATTTTCTATTCCTTTTCCCGCCGCTAACTTCCCCTGCGGCCCCACCCCCCCAGCCTTTCCATTCGACAAGCCCTCCCTCCTCCCAGCTGCCATTCCTACCCTCCCCTCCTCTTGTGGCAGACGCGGTGCAGTAACAGGGAGCAACCCTTGACCCTGCTTCTGCAGGCAGGTCACTCCCCGCTCCGCCATCCACGCCACCTCCACTCCGTATTTTCTATTCCTTTTCGTGCCGCTGTGTCCCCTGCGGCCCCTCCCGCCTCCCCCCACCTCCTCACCGTCTTAGTCTTCCTTTTTCCCGCTGCTGCGTCCCCTGCGGCCCCTCACGCCTACTCCCCCACCTCCTCACCATCTTAGTCTTCCTTTTTCCCGCTGCTGCGTCCCCTGCGACCCCTCCCCCTCCCCCCACCTCCACTCCGTATTTTCTATTCCTTTTCCCGCCGCTACCTTCCCCTGCAGGCCCCACCCCCCAGCCTTCCCATTTGACAAGCCCTCCCTCCTCCCAGCTGCCACTCCCACCCTCCCCTCCTCTTATGGCAGCCACGGCGCGGTAACAGGGAGCAACCCTTGACCCTGCTTCTACAGGCAGGTCGCTCCCCACTCCGCCATCCGCGTCACCTCCACTCCGTATTTTCTATTCCTTTTCCCGCTGCTGCGGCCCCTGCGGCCCCTCCCGCCTCCCCCCACCTCCTCACCGTCTTAGTCTTCCTTTTTCCCGCCGCTACGTCCCCTGCGGCCCCTCCCGCCTCCCCCCACCTCCTCACCGTCTTAGTCTTCCTTTTTCCCGCCGCTGCGTCCCCTGCGGCCCCTCCCACCTCCCCCCACCTCCACTCCGTATTTTCTATTCTTTTTCCCACTGCTGCATCCCCTGCGGCCCCTCCCGCCTCCCCTCACCTCCTCACCGTCTTAGACTTCCTGTTTCCCGCCCATGTGTCCCCTGCGGCCCCTCCCACCTCCCCCCACCTCCTCACCGTCTTAGTCTTCCTTTTTCCCACCGCTGCGTCCCCTGCAGCCCCTCCCGCCTCCCCTCACCTCCACTCCGTATTTTCTATTCATTTTCCCACCGCTACCTTCCCCTGCGGCACCACCCCCAGCCTTCCCATTCAACAAGCCCTCACTCCTCCCAGCTGCCACTCCTACTCTCCCCTCCTCTTATGGCAGCCGCGGCACGGTAACAGGGAGCAACCCTTGACCCTGCTTCTGCAGGCAGGTCACTCCCCGCTCCGCCATCCGCGCCACCTCCACTCCATATTTTCTATTCCTTTTCCTGCCGCTGCGTCCTCTGCGGCCTCTCCCTCCTCCCCCACCTCCTCACCGTCTTAGTCTTCCTTTTTCCCGCCGCTGCGTCCCCTGCGGCCCCTCACGCCTACTCCTCCCACCTCCTCACCGCCTTAATCTTCCTTTTTCCCGCCGCTGCGTCCCCTGTGGCCCCTCCCACCTCCCCCCACCTCCACTCCGTATTTTCGATTCCTTTTCCCGCCGCTGCCTTCCCCTGTGGCCCCAGCCTTCCCATTCGACAAGTCCTCCCTCCTCCCAGCTGCCACTCCCACCCTCCCCTCCTCTTATGGCAGCCGCGGCGTGGTAACAGGGTGCAACCCTTGACCCTGCTTCTGCAGGCAGGTCGCTCCCCGCTCCGCCATCCCCGCCACCTCCACTCCATATTTTCTATTCCTTTTCCCGCAGCTGCGTCCCCTGTGGCCCGTCCCGCCTCCCCCCACTTCCTCACCGTCTTAGTCTTCCTTTTTCCCACCGCTGCGTCCCCTGCGGCCCCTCACGCCTACTCCTCCCACCTCCTCACCGTCTTAGTCTTCCTTTTTCCCGCCGCTGCGTCCCCTGTGGCCCCTCCCACCTCCACTCCGTATTTTCTATTCCTTTTCCCGCCGCTGCCTTCCCCTGTGGTCCCAACCTTCCCATTCGACAAGCCCTCCCTCCTCCCAGCTGCCACTCCCGCCCTCCCCTCCTCTTATGGCAGCCGCGGCGTGGCAACAGGGTGCAACCCTTGACCCTGCTTCTGCAGGCAGGTCGCTCCCCGCTCCGCCATCCGCGCCACCTCCACCCCTTATTTTCTATTCCTTTTCCCGCCGCTGCGTCCCCTGCGGCCCCTCCCGCCTCCCCCACCTCCTCACCGTCTTAGTCTTCCTTTTTCCCACCGCTGCGTCCCCTGCGGCCCCTCCCGCCTCCCCCCACCTCCACTCTGTATTTTCTATTCCTTTTCCTGCCGCTGCCTTCCCCTGCGGCCCCATCCCCCAGCCTTCCCATTCGACAAGCCCTCCCTCCTCCCAGCAGCCACTCCCACCCTCCCCTCCTCTTATGGCAGCCGTGGCGCAGTAACAAGGGAGCAACCCTTGACCCTGCTTCTGCAGGCAGGTCGCTCCCCACTCCGCCATCCGCGTCACCTCCACTCCGTATTTTCTATTCCTTTTCCCGCTGCTGCGGCCCCTGCGGCCCCTCCCGCCTCCCCCCACCTCCTCACCGTCTTAGTCTTCCTTTTTCCCGCCGCTACGTCCCCTGCGGCCCCTCCCGCCTCCCCCCACCTCCTCACCGTCTTAGTCTTCCTTTTTCCCGCCGCTGCGTCCCCTGCGGCCCCTTCCGCCTCCCCCCACCTCCACTCTGTATTTTTAATTCCTTTTCCCGCCGCTGCCTTCCCCTGCAGCCCCACCCCCCAGCCTTCCCATTCGACAAGCCCTCCCTCCTCCCAGCTGCCACTCCCACTCTCTCGGCCGCGCAGTGGGCATGCCGCTCGCGCCAAAGGCAAGCCCGTCTGCGCCCCTCTGCGTCAAGACCGCACCCAGCGCCAGTCCCCCTGGCCCTCTCAGACGCACCTACTCCCCCCTCACCTTCCACTCTCTCAACCCAGGCCCCTGCCCCACGTGCACCCCATCTAGCCCCACACACACACTCATATCCCCTTCACCTGCCACACCTGTCATTTCTCCTGCTCCTCATCCCTCACACCACACACCAACCATAGCAACCCCACCCTCAACAAACACAACACCCCCAACGCAGGACTCACCCGCTCTGCCCCCACCAACCAACACCGCTGCACACCAGCCCACAACCAGAACACACCCCGCAACAACACCCTCACGCACCACACCAACACCACCCACCACAACCTCCTCAACTGCCTGCTCCTCAACACCCGCTCCCTTCACAAACATGCCATAGAACTCTGGGACCTCATCACATCACACTCACCTGACATCGCCTTCCTCACAGAAACCTGGACCAACCCCTCCTCGGAACCCGACATAGCCATCGCCACCCCCAAGGGATACAAACTCCAACGCAAAGACCGCCTCAACAGGCCAGGTGGTGGCATCGCCAGCCTACACAGGGACACCATCAAAGTCACCACCAGCTCCCAAGACATTATCAACAACACAGAACACATGCATTTCCTGATCCACATCAACAACAACTCTACCCTCAGAGGTACATTTATCTACAGACCACCAGGACCACGCCCCGCCTTCTGCGACACCATCGCCGACACCATCAGCTCGCACGCCCTCACCTCCACAGACTACATCCTCCTCAGTGATTTCAACTTTCACTTAGAAAACCTACAAGACCACAACTCTACCTCCCTCATAGACAACGCCACCAATCTCGGACTCAAACAACTGGTCACCGCACCCACCCACTCAGCAGGACACACGCTTGACGCAATTTTCACCGCAAGCCAACACATAGTCTACAACCACACCACCGAACTCCTCTGGACTGACCACCACTGCATCCACTTCTCCTTCACCAAACCAACCACACACTACCATCAACACATCACACCCTACTGCATGTGGGACAAGATCCCCACAGAACGACTAAACTCCCAACTGGCCCATAACACCCCCTCACGCCAACGACCTCAACACCGGAGCACACAACCTCTCCAAATGGATCACCACCTGCGCAGACACACTAGCCCCCCTCAGAAAACACATCGCCACCCGCAACATCAAGAACGCCCCATGGTTCACCTCTAAACTCCAAGACTCCAAGCGCAAATGCCGCCAAGCTGAGAACATTTGGCGTCTAGAACCCTCTACAACCAACTTCTCCACCCTCAAAACCACCATTTGCACCCATCACCAACTCATACACACCGCCAAAAGAGATCACTACAAGACACACCTTGACAACAACTCTCAAAACAGCAAAGAACTCTTCACCATCATTAATGAACTTGCCAATCCCAAAGCCAGCAACATAGACCCCTCACACACAGCACCTATGTGACGCGCTTTCCAACCACTTCCACCACAAAATCCTAGACATACACAACAGCTTCATACCCCACACACCCACCACACACACCCCTCACCCACCCCAACCCCCACTCTTGACCCCCCCGCCACACTCTCCACCTGGACCCCCACCACACACACACAAAAAAACATGAACTCCATCCACTCCGGATCCCCCTCCGACCCCTGCCCACATTGCATCTACAACAAAGCCAGCCCAACCATCGCCCCCATACTCTGCAACATAATCAACTCCTCTTTCGACTCCGCCACCTACCCAGACCCCTGGAAGCACTCGGAAATCACTGCTCTCCTAAAAAAAAACCAAGCCGACCTGGAGATCCTCTCCAACTACCGCCCCAACTCCCTCCTCCCTTTCCCTGCCAAGGTTGCCGAGAAATTAGTCAACGCCCGCCTATCCCACTTCCTCGAAGCAAACAACACTCTTGACCCCTCACAATCCGGGTTCCGCAAGAACCACACCACGGAAACCGCCCTCATTGCCTGCACTGACGACATCAGGACCAAAGTCGACAAAGGCGGGACCGTCGCACTCATCCTCCTAGACCTCTCTGCAGCCTTTGACACCGTCTGCCCCCACACACTCCGCACACTCCTCCACAACATAGGAATTCACCACAAAGCCTTAGACTGGCTCACCTCCTTCCTCACTGACCAGACACAGAGTCCTCCTTCCACCCTTCCACTCCAACACTACCAAGATCACCTGCAGAGTCCCCCAAGGGTCCTCCCTCAGCCCCACACTCTTCAACATCTACATGATCCCCCTAGCCAACATCCTCCGTGCACACGGAATCACTATCCTCTCCTATGCAGATGACACCCAACTCATCCTCTCCCTCACCCGCAACCCCACCACCGCCAAAACCAACCTACACGCTGCTATCCTCGACACCGCCAACCGGATGACCACTATCCACCTCAAGCTCAACTCCAACAAAACCGAGATCATCATCTTCGGCCCAAACAAAACCACATGGGACGACTCCTGGTGGCCCACCACCCTAGGCCCCACACCCACCCCGCAAACCACGCACGCAACCTCGGCATCATCCTGGACCCCTCCCTCTCCATGACACAGCAAATCAATGCTCTAACCTCCTCCTGCTTCCACACACTCCACACTCTAAAAAAAGCCTTCCCCAGAGACCAGGAAGACAGTCATCCACGCACTCATCAGCAGCAGACTGGACTACGGTAACACCCTCTACGCCGGCACCACACTCAAACTCAAACGCAAACTCCAGAGAATCCAGAACACAGCCGCACGCCTCGTCCTTGGCCTCCCCCGCCACGAACGAATCTCACCACACCTCAAATCCCTTCACTGGCTCCCCATAGATAAGAGAATCACATTCAAGATCCTCATCCACGCACACAAATCCATCCACAACACCGGCCCAACCTACCTCAATGAAAAAGTGAACTTCCACACTCCCACACGCAACCTCCGAATAGCCCTAGCCACAGTCCCCCGCATCCAACGCACCACCATAGGAGGCTGGTCCTTCTCCTACCTCGCCCCCAAAACCTGGAATTCCCTCCCCACCAACCTTCGCAAAACCAAAGACCTCCTGCTCTTCAGAAAGAACCTCAAGACATGGTTTTTCGATCAGTGACCCTCCCTGCCCCCCTTGACTTCCCCCCCCCTAGCGCCTTGAGACCCTCATGGGTGAGTAGCGCGCTCTACAATTTTTTTGGGATTGATTTGATTGATTGATGGAGTCGTTGATACTTTGAACCATCTGTTATGTGCAGAAGAAGAGAAATTAAAGGTGAGCTGGCATTATCATTATCGTACACGGGAGAAAATCAAATTGTGAATGATAAATGTTGATCCACATTAGTGTATCTGTAATCCTTGCAGCCATTTTTACTTGCTAACACTAACTGTGCCTATATATAGTGCCTATCTATAACGGCTGGAGCCTCTCTTTCACATCTTGGTTCCTGAGACTAGAAAGTACTGATCAGTTCACTCAACCAGAAAATGTTAAATTCTTGTTACATTTAAAGGTCGTCCTCCTCCTTTCTCCTTATCTAGGACCCCAGCACTTGTGCACTCCCGTTCCTTTACAATGTTCTGTGATTCTCATTAAACGCCTGTATCTGAAACCCTACATTTTTGGCTTCTTTTTTATTTAAAGAGCTCATTTATTTTATGGTTGCTTGGGGACCCACTGGCCTACTGAATCTATGATTCACAGATAATTTTTCTTTTGTTAATAGACCCTTCCAAAATTCAATTGGCAAGTACAAGGATTTTCTTTGACAGAGTAGCTTTATAAACATTATTAAAATGCAGTTCAAATGCATGTTTTATACTGGTTTATTTAATTAAATTTTCAGCATGTATTTGCGAAACATCTTTTCTGTTATGTGGCAGGTGAAAGATTATCTTGATAATAACGTAGCAGTTTACCTAGACACCAAAAGGCCTGTGATTGGGTGGAATGGGGCTATCTGTCTAGGTTATTAGAACAGTTGGGATCAGAAGCTGATATTATCAGAGAACAGGACTGGTTAAATCAGGGCCATCCAATAGTGGTCAAATGTGTTTCTTGTTTTGTCCCTTTGGGTTATCAAGAAGCTTGAGGGAGGGCTGTCCATTCTCTCCGTTGCTGTTCCTGCTAGTATCAAAGCACCTAGGAGCAGCAGTGTGTCAAAACAATGCTATTCTGGGAATAACCACACAAGCGCAAGAACAAAAGGTAAGATTGTATACCAAAGACGGCTCATTGCTCAGAGCCCTTTAGGGCTTTTAGGAGTGTCTCTTTGATCACTGTCTTCCTTCTGCTAAGTTTTGGGTTTCCTGATTGACATAGTTTTAGATAACATGACGAAAGATGATTTGGAGCCATTGTGAGAAATGTTAATTAATGAACACTCTAATTAGATATCTGCAATGATCTCTGTAGGAAACTACCCACTTTTTGCCATGTGACTGTGTTCACTGGGATCCTGCTAACCAGGTAATTGGCATACTGGTGCCCCCTTATAAGTACCTAGTGTATGGTACCTAGGTACCCAGGGACCTAGGGAAATCCCTATGGGCTGCAGCATTTCTTGTGCCACCCATGGGGAGCCCATGCAAAGGCTTCTACATGACTGCCATTGCAGCCTGTGTGAAATGGCACATGCATACTTTCACTGCCATTTACACTGCACCAGGTCACTTATATGTCACCCCTATTGCAGGCCTTCCAGCCCTGAAGGCAGAGTGGAGAGTACCTGTGTAAGGGCACCCCGGCACTATCAGAGGTGCCCCCAAAACCTCCAGGACCACTTTCCCAGACTTCGTGAGTGCAGGGACACCATTTTACTTGTGCACTGGACTTAGGTCACTCCCTATGTCCAGATTCACAATGGTAACTCTGAATATGGCCATGTTTAGTATCAAACATGTTGGAATCATACCCAAGTGCTTTTGCAAGCATTGGTTGTATGATTCCAAGCACTCTGGGGGCTCCTTAGAGGACCCCCAGCATTGCCATTCTAGCCTTCTGGGGTTTGCCAGGCAGCTCCAGCTGCTGCCACCTCTCAGACAGGTTTCTTCCCTCTTGTTGCTTGAGCAGCTCAAGCCCAGCAAGGCAGAACAAAGGATTTCCTTTGGGAGAGGGGTGTTACACCCTCTCCCTTTGGATATAGATGTTACAGGCTTGGGAGGGGTAGCCTACCAGAGCCTCTGGAAATGCTTTGAGGGGCATAGATGGTGCTCTCCTTGCATAAACCAGTCTATGCCAGCTCAGGGACCCCCTGTCCCTGCTCTGGCACAAAACTGGAAAAAGGAAAGGGGAATAACCACTCCCTTGTCCATCACCATTCCAGGGGTGGTGCTCAGAGCTCCTCCAGAGGGTCCCTGGGTGTTGCCATCTTGAATTCCAAGTTGGCAGGGAACTCTGGGAGCATCTGAGTGGCTAGTGCCAGCAGGTGATCTCAGAACCTTCCCCTGATAGGTGCTTACCTGTGAGGCTGACCAATCCCCCTTCCATGGCTATTTAGGGTCTCTCTCTTGGTTGGTTCTTCAGATTCGGATTACAAGACTCCAGCCGGAACCCTCTGCATCCTTTACTTCAACTTGTTACCGAAGAACCTGCATCTGGACCCTCCAGGAACTCTGCAAACTGCAACAAAGAAGCAAATATGACTTCTGCAACATTGTATCTTCAGCTCCTGCCAGCAACTGCATCTGTTTCCAGGTCACGCATCCTCCAGGGATTGACTGTGTTCAGCCTGCACCAGAAGAACGAAGGAATCACCCTTGAAGTGAAGGAGTCACTTCCCTGCTTCAGCAGGCACCTCTCTGCTCTGCAGCGATGACCAGTGGCTTGGGTCCCCTCTCCTGGCAAAGTGCGTGGAACCAGCATCACGGGTGGTGGATGGAAGTAGTCCTGATGGTCCTGACATCCAACTGTCCAACTTTGTTGGAGGTAAGAGCTTGCCTCCCCACCCAAGACAGTACCCCCGTGCACCACATGTTTTGCAGTTGCCAAGGCTTGTTGGCATCCTTCCATGAAGTTCTTCATGCACCATGCAGCTCTGGCCCCCAGCACTCCTTCCTGCAACTCACAGCTTCCTAAGTGGTTCTCCGGCGGCGTGGGATCCTTGTGTGTAGTGCTGCGAGGGCCTCCTTTTGCACATTGTTTGTCCCTATGATGTGGGACTCTTGTGCATGCTGCCTGGTCTTCTGAGGACTCTCTGAGTTAGTGAGGGCCCCCTCTGACTCCCTCTCCTGGGTAGAGTCCTGCAGGCCCATCCTGGTCCCGGGCAGCGACATTTTCCGGTAACACGAGCTATGGTTGTGTGCTAAGGCTTGTTGGAAAAATCCAGCGACGCAAACCAGACTGCAATCATACATCCGGCGTGGGACATCATCTGCACCAACCAGGATCCTGTATCCATCTTCCCTCCCTTTTCGTGGGTGCAGTACTGACTGTTGTTCTTCAACCGGTGGTTCTTCTTTTGCACCTTCATCCGGGATAGCAGGGGCTCCTGTTCTCCCTGGACTATTCAGTGCTTCCTGGACTTGGTCCCCTTCTTCCACAGGTCTTCAGGTCCAGGAATCCGTCATTGGTGTCTTGCAGCCTCTTCTGGTTCTTGCATATTCTTCTTTCTCGTGTTCTTGTGTGTTCTAGGAAAGTGATTGTGATTTACTCCTGCTTTCCTGGGCTATTGGGTGGGTTCTATTACTTACCTTTAGTGTTTTATAATACTCCCAGCGCCCGTCTACACACTACACTTGCCTACGTGGGAAACCGACTTTCATATCCCACTTTTTTAGTATATGGTTTGTGTTCCCCTGGCACATTTCTAACTATTGTGATTGTCATTATTTGCACTGTTTTGTAACTGTTTTTACAGCTATTTCTGCATACTAGTGTATTTAATTTGTGTATTACTTACCTCCTAGAGGAGTATAGTCTCTATAGTATTTTTGGCATTTGTGTCACCAAAATAAACTACCTTTATTTTTGTAACACTGAGTAGTTTCTTTCATGTGTGTGAGTACTGTGTGACTACAGTGGTATTGCATGAGCTTTGCATGTCTCCTGATTAGGCCTTGGCTGCTCATCCACACTACCCTTAGATAACCTGGCTTCTAGACACTGTCTACATTTCACTAATAAGTGATAACTGGACAAGGTATAAGGTGTAAGAACCTTTGGTACCCACTACAAACCAGTCCAGCCTCCTACAATCTCCTGTGCAAAAACACTGGAGCCTTTTCACAAACTGCATTTTGTGCTATGTTTAGCAGTAATGCACATACATATGGCTGTGTTTTAGTAGTAAATGTGGGAGGGACATGGAAGTCGCTGGAAAATTGGGAATACTTACTACTACATGGGATGGGTCTAGAAAGGAGTTTGAAGGGGTTAGGGTAAGGTAAGGTAAGGAAGGGGTTTCGGTTGGTACGTGCACACACCAAGAAACAGTAAGCCCTTTGTGTTGGAAAGTGGACTACTGGTAAGGGCAGGTAAATACCTACACCTAGCAATAGGCCACTAACCCTCACGTAGGTCCAGTTGGGTCTCAATAAATTAAACCCAGCTCTACCCTTAGTAGATTTGCAACGAGCAACAAGATTTATCTTAGTGGACAAAGGAGGTCATTATGACTTCAGCAGATAGAAAAGTCTGTCCGCCATAGTCCCGACAGACAGGTTGCCACAAGTGTGGGCGCCTTTCTGCAGGCCCCATTAACAGTTTCCCGCTGGGTCAGCAGGCGGCATAAATGGTATTTCCGCCCGCGGGCACAGCGGGAAACGGCCTACAGCATTTTCTCTAGCTCTAATAGAGCCGGCGGCAATGCTGTAGTGCGTAGGGTGGCTCAGCATCCATTGCGATATTCACTGTCTGCAAAGTAGACAGTGAACATTGCGACAGGGCTGGCAAGGGGGTGCCCCTGCACCACGTCTCTGCCATCCTTTACATGGTGGTGCTACTGCCATGTGATCGTTGGCGGAGAAGGGACTCATAATCCCCAGGGCAGCTCTGCTTGCGGCGCTGCCCTGGCGGATCAGGACCGCCAGCACCGCCAGGCCGCCGAAAACTCATCATTTGGCAGTGCTTGTGGTCCGACCGTGGTACTACCGCCACAGTCGTAATGTGGCAGCTGGACCACCACATTGGCGGTGGTCCGACCGCCACCGTGGGGTTGTAATGACCCCCTAAGTGTGTAAAGTCTTCAAGTATTACAAACCAATTTATAGAAATAGGAAATATTTTTTATCTTTAATTTGACACCAAAACGAATAAAATTGGATAAGGGGAACTGGGGAAATGATTTTTTAAAGAATTAATGTTTTTAGTGCTTAGAAACTAAAAGAGCCATTCGTGATATCTGGTCGCACCTCGACCGGGGTAAAGTCAAAGTTTAAGGCTGACAGTGATGGAGCCCTGCTCGGCTACAGCATGCGTGAGGCCTCGGTCAAAAGTTTACCTTCGGACTTAGGGGGTCATTCTGAGAAACGGGAACCGCCAGAATACCGCTGCACGGTCAAAAGACCTCCGCGGTTATTCTGAGTTTCCGGCTGGGCTGGCGGGCGACTGCCAGAAGGCCGCCCGCCCAGCGGGAAACCCCTTCCCACAAGGAAACCGGCTCCGAATGGAGCCGGCGGAGTGGGAAGGGTGCGACGGGTGCAGTTGCACCCGTCGCGATTTTCAGTGTCTGCTATGCAGACACTGAAAATCTTAGTGGGGCCCTGTTAGGGGGCCCCTGCAGTGCCCATGCCAGTGGCATGGGCACTGCAAGGGGCCCCAGGGGCCCCGCGACACCCGTTACTGCCAGCCAGGTTCTGGCGGTCAAGACCGCCAGAGCCAGGCTGGCGGTAAGGGGGTCGGAATCCCCATGGCGGTGCTGCCTGCAGCGCCGCCATGGAGGATTCCCCAGGGCAGCGGGAAACCGGCGGGACACCGCCGGTTTTCCGTTTCTGACCGCGGCTGTACCGCCGCGGTCAGAATGCCCATGGGAGCACCGCCAGCCAGTTGGTGGTGCTCCCGCGGTCGTTGGCCCGTCCGAATGACCCCCTTAGTCTTTTTCTTGAAGATATTCTTCAGGGGGACGAAGTCACCAATCCGATCTGACCTCTCTCGAGCACTCTTCGGATACGCATCGCAGGAGACCTCGGTGAAGAATTGTACCTTCAGACTTAGACAATTTTTCAGGAGGGAAATCTTCATCCGGGCCAAAGCTGAATCTTGATCAGAAGTCCCTGGAGCCATCCTTAGATACGCTGCACGGGAATTCCCAGTCATCTTTTTACGTACAGACTTTGTCACTTTTTTGGAGCTTTGTTTCTCCAACGTCGGACGACCCACCACAGCAAGCTGATTTTTCATCATATCATCGTATTACCTTTCTAGGAAATCCTAGAAGTCTGGGGCTCCGGAGCTTTTCAGCGGGACAAACCTGTAAGTTATGCCAGGACCCGTTCGATATAAGCCAGTTTGACTCACAACAGCGGGTCAGTCCCTTTATGGAGCTTTTTACCAAAAGTTCTCCAATTTTCTCCAAACTTCAGGCCCTTCTTCCAGAAGGTATTTGAAGGCCCTTTAGGAGTCCACAGCTCACCCCAAGGATCCAGAAGCTCTGAGTTGCTCCTTGAGGGGAGGGTTCCAACTCCCAGAATGCACCTGGCTCAAATTCCAAAATGAACACTGGACAATGGTCAGCTGGTCAGTTTCTTCAGGATTTGATGCAGGGGACTCTGGTTAGCTATCTATTACCTGTAGCCAGCAGGGAGCCCCTTCTTGAACCCTTTGAAGCCAGATACAGTCATGTTTGTGGTGAAGCCCAAGTTTGCAGCTGGTGGTGCAGTCCTACAGAGTGCAGTGTCCAAGTGCAGGTCAGGGGTCCAGCAGGGCAGTCCTTCTTCTTCTGATGTTGTTCCTTGTAGGGATTTGAAGTGTGGCTGCAGCTTGCCCATATTTATCCTTGCTCCTGAGGTGAAAAGCAAGGGGGGCAACTGTCCAATCATATGCAGGCCACTACCCCTTTGGATGACCACTTCCTGGGAAGTGTGGCAAAAATCAAGGTGCAGCACTCTTTGAAAATCCAACATGGTTGAAACTGAATTTTGGAGGCTAGGTCTGGCTGAGCCCTGGTGTGGCTACAAATCCTTAACACACCCCTCTCCTGCCCTCTCCTAATCTAATCAAGAGGCCACTTGGTTGTCCGGGGTTGCAGTAAATGGGGGAGGGCCTGAGCTACTCCAAATGTCCATCCCTCCTTTGAAGCCAGTTTGGCTGCTCTCCGCCCATCCTGTTTCATCATCTGCTGAGGCAAATCTTCTCCCTCAGGCACTTTCTTTGTGTTCAGCCCAGGCCACTTCACACCTCATCAATGCAGCGTGGCCAGGCTGCCAGAGGCTGGCCAATCAGAGAAGGGCACTACAAAGCTGAAGTTGGCAACTTTCATGTATAGTTCTAAACCTCTTTCTGTGAACTAGTTATATTAAATCCAGCAATGACAAGGTGTAGGATTTATTATAACAGTCAGATATAATAATCAGTTTACTTAAATTATCTGGCTCCTATTTGGGACTCTATTAAGTAAAATAAAGTCTCCCCATTTTAGCCTACTGAGCCTATTCACTACAGTGAGGGAAAAACGAATTTGCCCATTTTATCTCACCATGGTTTATAAAACAATTGTTATAAGATCCCTGCTTATAGTTACATAGCACCCAGCCCTAGGGGCACTTAGGGCACACCTTAGGGGTGATTTATATGTAAAAATAAGGTAGTTTAAGAATTTGGAAGTACTTTTAATTCCAAAGTGGAATTTGCATATAACTTTAGTATAAACGCAGCCAGCAAGGCAGGCCTGCCTTTAAAATGACACTGGGCACCTCAGCAGTGCACTTATGGGTGCACTATCTATGCTGGGGTCCCTAACCCTACATGCTCTACCATATACTAGGGACTTATAGGTAGGTTGATACTACCAATTATAATTGGCCTAATTTGCATATCCACTTTACACAGAGCACTGGCCCTGGGACTGGTAAGAAGTACCTTGGGCACAGCCAAGAGTCAGTTACCACCAGTATCTGTCTAAAATGTTTGGGGGGTGACCAGGGCAAAAAAGAAGGACTTTTTTACACGTTGTTATTCACAAACATCTATCTTTTCTACACATATGTATCTGCCATGTGTGTGGAGATATCTGTACTTGTAGGTCTAAATTTTAACAGTATATGTGGGAGGGATAGGAGAGTGGTCGAAAAATGGGGAATACTTACACCTAAGTGGCCTGGTTAAGGGATGGTTTGGGAAGGGCATCCAAATACAAACACTCACCCGCAGAAAACTAATCCTATCCCTAGTCACAAACTACAGAAAAAATGACTGAAAACAGTAGTCAATGTACTCCAGGCACAGAGTAAATCTAGCACCACACATGGCCAACCACTGGTACTGCATCCTTGTAAATAGGTCCCAATGATATTCTGCATGTTACAGATTAAAACATTAATTTGGGATGGGACCTGACGTAAATTGAGAGCACATGCTGTCATGGTTGCCTGGTGGCTACGTTTACCCCACATGGAGATGTGCTACACTCTCACCCATGTTAAGTAATTCCAGAATGCTTTCTCGTATAGAAAGCCATTTTCAATTGTAAGGGAGATGTACACCTATACTATGTAGCACCTCCATCCAAAAGGGGAATCTTGAATCCTATAATTGACTCATTATATGACTTGTGTAGGTTTCAGGTTAAAGAAAGATGATTTTTGGGTGGGCAAATACCGTATTTACAAAAAATAAACAGTTGGCATTGAAGAGCTATAGCTGTCAATTTTCAGCTACAAGATCACAAGCTAAAGTTTGGAGTTTGGATAAAATTAATGCATGTAATTAAAAAAACGAGAAACCTTTAGGGGAAAACGTATTATTTTTGGAAAATTGCTCCAAAATGTTTGTAGAAAAAGAGTTTATTACTAAAAATGTCAGGTTAAAATTTTAAAGCAAAGGTTGAGTCATTTGTCTCTGAAGGAAAAAGGAACAATGCAGGAAGGAAACTATTTATAGTGCTGAGAATTGGATGACTAAATGAGATCCTTAGCTGAGCTGACAATACAGGAGACCATTAAAAACTGTGGAAAACAATTAAGACCTAGCTCTGGGGTGCCATATGAATGGAAAATGTGCTAATTTTAAATGACCTGCATTAGCATGGCTAATAATACAACACTTTTTACAGTATAGTTTGTAAGATGTGTACTGAATATACACGAATTCAGGCCATTATTACAAAACATGTCAAAGAGACCACCTCCGCACCCACTGACTGACTTAATGACTAACTGACAGTAATTACATTCTGCACACCACGTGCATGGGTATTTTAATCGACTCTTCCACTTTAGGCTTTTTTATAATATCCTATACCCACTCATTCCAGAATACTGTGGTTTTAGTAAACTAATTGCAGTGACCAGTACCCTCTCTGAAAACGGACCCAGCACTACTGTACTTCTTCTCCCAACGTGGGCTATAAATCACAGTTCCATCAATTTAATGGGTCAAGAGAGGCCTCACCATCCACATCAAAATGTTGCCACCTGGTGCCACAGCACCAGCCAAAGAGAGAACCGTCCAGCTCACAGTTGATCCTTTTTTGGCTGGTGGGGAGGATGAGTCGACCAAAATAGATGACTTGACAGAGAAGCACTAATGTAATTAGAAGCAAAAGATATAAGTGTGTGCATAGGGGCACCACCAACCCACAAATGAGGTAATATAGACCAAATTACAGTACTGCACTGGACACATTATATGATGCATCACAATAATATTAAGCTTAATATTAATCTTAGTGCTGGTTTACGTAACCTGCTCTCTAGAATTCATGATTGGACAAGCAACTCTGATTAAAATATGGTCCAGTAAATATAGCAGAAACACCATTACTGGTAGCCATTTTCTCCGTTTTAAGGACCTCCAGCTTCTAATTTGGAAATAATACCAGTAATACTGCTACTGCTGATGTTTTTGCAGTCTTTATCCCGAAGCAAAATGCTGCAAAGAACACCTCTGATAATCACTGGGAGGTGTTGAGTCACATAATGCCTCCTTCCAGTATCATCATTTTATTATTTTCGTATCAAAGAAACCCAACCGATCGTCAAATGACTAGATATTCATACCACTCTCACCATCGCTACCTACTTCCAAATGAGCCCCTGAATGTAGAGTGTACTTGACAGGAGGGTTATGCGCTGAATGTAACTCTAAAATAGTGACAGGTGAGGCTACCTTTTACTGATTTATATGCACAGTTTTATAGCTATCCAGAATTTTAGAATCATTTAATTAAAAGTATGAGCTAATTTCCAAAAGCATTTATGATTACAGCAAGCAGTACTGCAGAAATACTTTCTTTTTTGCCTTTAGACTTGGCCCCAAAATGTCCAACTCTCTATTAAATAAAGCCCACATAATGCACAGCCTGTTCTAATTGCACTAAATGTGAATGAATAGCCCCATTTTATTCCCATTTTAGACGTTTTGGAGTTAATTCAGAAAGACGTGTAAGAGTACCTACAGAAGTACTACAAGAGTACAACTTTACATACTCAAAAATGTTTTTGTGAGTAAAACCTACGTCCTTGAATTGCAGTTACTGTCAAGTAAAAGACACTACAAACATTTAAAACAATGGAATCCAAGCTACATAGAATATTTTAGATTGAAAGTCAGAACATTCATTCCGGTTGTTGTGAAGAAAGTGTGTTTTTTTATATCATCACAGTTCATAAAATGTAACATGGTTGTAGGTGTCAGAAGAGACTGTCTATGGGCTCTGACACGTTATCTCTGAGTTTCCACTGATTTTGTCCCAACTACAGCACAAACTTTCATATACTATGCTCTTTTCATTAACAAGCAAAATTCAAAAAAGAAAAGCAAAATCCACCACTTTTTTTGTAAAAATACATTCCTTAGCATAGTCTGATCTTAAGTTTTTTTGTGGCTCAATGCAGGACTGATTTTGGGGCCCAGGTTCAGAAACAAATGAATTTCATTACCCATTTTGCCCATTTTGTGTTAATTCAAGCCCCTATGATGCCAAATTATACGGAATTATAAATTAAACTTGTAGAAACAATGCCGCACAAAAACAGCTGAAAGAGAAATTGCCCAGGGCTCCATAAATCCGCAATGAGATAGTGAATAGAGAGAGTCGGTCAGGATTGTAGGTAGGCAGAGGGAGGAGGAGAGTTTATGATAGAGAACTAGAGAGAAGTGAACTAGAGAGAGAGAAATATCACATTCCCAGGAGGCCTGTTGGGAGGCGGGAGCCCTGGGCTTAAAATCTCTCTGCAGTGCCATCTCACCATATATCTCCTTTTATGTAGGAGCGCAACTGCAGGGATGCAAACATAGTGAACTGAACAATCAGTCTATCAGTTCTATTCAGTAGGACTTACCTTTTGTAATGTTTGGTAACCCATAGGTAAAGTAAAGCACATTTTTCATACTCATGGCAATCTTTTAGAACAGCTTCAAGATGATCAAGAATGCAAAGATCAAAGCATTTTATGTAGATTACGAGAAGTCCGACTTCTTTGAGGAAAGGTCCATGTTCCCCAACTTTGGAATTAATGATGATTTCAAGGTCACTTAAATGTTCACTCAGTGTTCTGTCACCTGAAGGAAATGAAGGAATGGCTGTTTTCATTGCTTTTATGAGGCAGCTCTCCAGTTGCGCTTCCCATTCTTTGTGACTCCACCTCACGGTACATTCGGAGTCAAAGCTCTTTTCCAGAGAATCTCTGTGCATGTTTGTCCCCCACTTCACAGCTTCAGCCACCTGTTTTAAGGCATCCTGCGAATGGAGACTGTCAGAAAGGAACACTTCAACTACTTTCCACATACAGTTCGCTATTTCTTTGTAACATGATTCTGCATCAACGGAATTGCTTTTCTCCTGCTCATTTACATGTTTGCATGCTTCAAGAAACTTGTTTCCATCCAATAGTGCCTTCAGATCTTTACCTAAAATACAGAATTATATTTATAGGTCAGCATAAAATGTTTTAAATTAATGTATTAGTTCCCGTTGTTTCTTGAAAATCAAACATTATTTTTTTCACAAAAATTAAGGGTTCCCAGCTTAAGATTTGGGCTTCCAGATACTACTTACTGCATGCCATCTTCTTGTTTTTGTAGAGACCAGATACTCAAAAGACACTGATGTTAGATGTAGGAACAATACTGTAGGTTCACCCTTCCATCATAGGACATTGGTGAACGAACCAATGATTATTTCATTGTTGCACTAAAATTATGCTAAAAGTTGTCTGAAACGAATGTGAAGAATGTTTATTAAAGTACCTACAAGAACAGGCACATTCACAAAGGTAAATATACATGTGCAGATTTACTGACATGTAAATCTAGTTCTACACCTAGGTGTAACTCTTCTTTTTTTGCTATTCACCATTTTCAAGTGGAAATGCTAGGTATATGCAGACTTACATGCATTCTGCAATAGAATTCATGAGTGTAATGTAACCTTTGTTGGACTTCTGTATCTCTTCCAAACGGCTATTTTGAGCGTGGTGGGAGTTATAGTGTGTGTTCTATGTGTTATGCACAGGTGGCACATCACTTGTGACCCTGGGGGAGAGCTTCCCAGCACACATTTCCTTCCTGGTTGGCTACCATGAGCTTCTTCTCTGAATAAGTTTTCCTCGCATGTATTAACCCGTTGAAAAGGTCTCTGGCATATGCCTCGCTGTTGGCTGGTTTCTGGGATGTGTTTTACTTTTGGTGGGATACCTGATATGCATTTTTTCATTGGTGGTTTCCCTATATTGAATTTAACATAGGTGGGGCCTGGTCTGTATATCCCAGTTGGCTATTATCTAGATATGTTCGATTGTTGGTGAGTCAACTTCTGCACCTTTTTCTGTTAGTAAGCTATCTGGCTCAGGTTTCCTGGTTAGCAGTTACCCGTTGTTGTGGCTACCTGATCATTTCATTGATGGAGCTTACTTGCTCTGTGCTTGCTCTGGCAGGTTACCATGGGGAGGGAGAACCTTCTAATCCCTAGCACCCAAGTTTATGCCAGGTGTGTGTAGCCCTCGATTAAATGTTCATAAAAGAGAGTGGATCTGGGAAACAAGGATGAGGGGTATATGCACGTGTGCTAGGTTTTTCATCTTTAAGCAAGCCAGTTACATGTGTTTGGCCAGTACTGCTAGGTTTTGTAAAAACCAAACAGCATAAACCTATTTTAACTTGTACTGGTGTCATTCATCTATTTACTTATATATAAATTATTGCTTGACACCTGCAGATGGGTTCAGATAATGCACCTTTTGTCCTGAAATTTTATTCTGGAGTTTGACCCTTTGTTCTGAATTTTTACAATCCCTGTCCACAATTTGCGTCAGTAGCAGGTGCATAAACCTTTTCTTCGTAATATCATCCTTGCCCTCTATTTTTCTGGAAATTGCTAGTCATTTGTCCTGCAACGTGATGTCGCCCAATTAATTTGTCCTACTTATGTTCAATCACTAAAAATTTGGAGAGAACACGAAAGCTTAAAAAAAACCTTTCTTTAAGTAAGTGTCTCAGTCCTCTCCAACGACAGTGTATGTTCCCTAGCAATACTACAGTTACCATAATTCAGAACTCAGCTTTGTTCTAGTCACATGTTTTTCAGATGCTTTTATTAGGACTGTTTGGTTTTGGGATATACATTTCAGGAACAAGACAATAGTTGACCTAGTTTGCCTAACCAGTTGTGTCACTTTTCACTAAAGCCTGCCAGGTTGTTTTGCGAGCACATGGCAGTCTGTGACCTTCAACATAATTACTGTGTGTGGGAGCACCTGAAATAATATACTGGAGCAATGTCAACCGGGTGTGGCACCAATTAATTGAAGAAAGCCTTAGCAGTCACTGGGCTTTGTTGTGAAATCAAGCAACTCTGACAAGAGAGCCACATTTACAAAATAGCTGGGAGTTGCACCGTGCGGCAGTAAAACAAGGGTGTGTGTGGCGAGTCTGGACCTTTGATTTTGTGTCCCCTGATGATGGCTAGCAACAATGAAGAGATGTAGGAACAGATGGACAGTCTTAAACTTCAATGCTTATGTGCCATATAAAGGACATATAATAACAATATAGGTGATTAATGAATATATCATTATCTTTAAAAAAAATCGGTGTTTTGTTGTATACAGCACACTGGCATTAGATGGAATCGGGTCAAGGTAAGAATATTGTTCAACACACACAGTTTCTGCTAAAGTGTTTTTGTACATCACCTATGCACAATATTTGTTTTTTTTTATATTGTGCCTTATACAGCATTTCAGCCGTTTCTAAACACCACAAATAACAGGTGCTACAAGAACTACATTTATTGGCACTCAGAGTGATAAGCATGAAATGCTGTGTGGGTCATGTTGGGATTTTGCACTTGCTGCATTAGTCAGCAACAAGCTTTTAACTCTCTAAAAAATCCTGCCAGCTACTGAGAGCAATCAGAAAGAAAGAATGACTTACGTCTGCAGCCATGGAATGTGTGACTCAAACTTCCCCATAAACCTGAATGAAGATCCTTAACTGACCCATCTTCAAATGCAAATGGCTTGGTATGCAAATTGAACATTAGGGGTCAAAATTGTACCAATATTGTAAAATCTACACCAATGGGATTACATCTACAATTGGGTGCAGAAATTCAAACAAGGTTTGGCAAATTCAACAGGTCTGGTGTTAGCCCCCACCCATTTTGGTAATTCCTATTTTGTTCGCTCATGGTTTTTGCATAGCTTTATTGTTGGGGAAGCTACTGGGCTCTCATCAGGCTTAAAAAAAACGTCTGAAGGGAAAAATATTTATTTGGGTTCAAATAAGTACACGTTACTGCAGTAATCCCTGGGATTGAAGGGAACAGCTTTGTGTGGGATCTGCTCCTTGCGAAAGGGCAGCATACCACAACTGACACGGAAGACAGCCAATGGCTGAACTGGACTGACCATTACCTCATGATGCATAGTGGGGTGGCTGGACTTGCCTGGGGCTTTAAGGTTCAAAAGTACCTTGAGCTGAGCTAGAACCTGGCATCTGGCTCGCTCCTTCAGTGACCAGCCCACATCTAATTGGTAGCATGGCAATGTGTAACAAAAAAAAAAAACAAAGGGCCTGATTACGACCCTTGCGGATGGGATACTCAGTCACAAATGGGACGGATATCCCATCCGCCGGTTTGTGACGAAGTATCCCATCCGCCATGTTACAAGTTCCATTACATCCTATGGAACTTGTAAAACCGCGGGTGGGATATCTGTCACGTTTGTGATGAAGTATCCCATCCACCAAGGTCGTAATCAGGTCCATAATTTCTACATAGTTTACATTTGCCCATGCAAAAAAAGTCTCACATTGCTGCAAAGCACTTTTAATATTTTTTTTCACCACAGAGGAAATATTTTTCGCGTAAGAGCGTATTAATGGCACATGTTAATACTATTTTGTGAACACAAAACGTGAATATGCCCCATAAATGATGCCACTGCACTTGTAAGCTTGGAAAAGAAACACAAATGGCTTTGATTTCATTCGGACCCACATTTTCAGTCATGCCTGAACAACAAACGGTGGAAGACGCTTTGCTACCCTCCAAGGAAAGATGAAATCCGTGATCCTCCTAAAACTGTCTTAAACGACCCACCCCTCCAAAGGGCTGTCTATAGTTAATAAGTAAAAGAAGAGCGGTGGGAGGCAGTGTTTCTGTGCATAAGGGGAAATCCGCTGTGGACCCCGTTAACCTCCACGGCGCGCATTAATCTTCAGATAAAATGAAATGACTCATCAGGTGAGTGTATTAATATTTTCGGCGACATCTTATGTTAAAGCAGTTCAAAGAAATCAGTGTGAAGCAAAAAAGAAATCAAGTAACCTTGTCACATGAAGGAAAGTGAGTCGAATAAAAAAGGTGTCACTCTCGTCCTACTCACAAACCAGGAAGTGATTGAAGTGGGCGGAGTGAGCGCATGCACTACATACCTGCAACAGCAGCTGCAGCTCAAAAGTACCAGAGACTATAAGGGAAAGCCGCAAAACCCTCTGAAACCTTGGTTCATACATGTATACATATTAAAGTAGCTCCCTAGGGGATGGAATAAATTTGAACTTTTATTGCTACAACAATACATGTCATTGCTGGGCACTGCCTGGTCAGGGACACTAAGCACTACATAAATGCAATTTAAATTTAAACTGCAACAAAAACATTTGCAATATAATGATTTACTATTCATTATCAGATCTTGGTATTTTTAGACATTGATGCCCGTGTTTCTATATCACAGCTATTTATGAACAAGTACACATATGTTGTACATTACTATAACGTGTACCACATTTCATTATGAGACTGATATATACATTCCAAACTACAAAAAAAAAATATTCAAGCGCATAGAGCGGTGGTTCTTAACCTGTGTTACACTAAAAACACACACCTGAGGGGTGAGAGGAAAAACCCTTGTCCAACCACCCAATCAATGAACCACTCACACATGGAGAACAAGGAATAAAAGTTGAGACCCCAAACACAGGCCCAACGGCTAGCGGCACAGCATTTTAGTTTTGAAAAAACTGCCCTCACCCACTAGTAGTGGCATGCTTCATCATAGGGCAATGCTAACACATTCCCACACTAGCCAACGTAAGGAATGGAGCAAAAGGGAGGGAAAACAAATGACGTAGACCAACAACGGAGATCAAACACACACAAAACACCTCATACGCACAGTTAAAACTATCTCAGGTGATACCCTACTCAATCTTTTATTCCAAGGTTCACTGGATAGGATTAAAAGGAAGTCAACAATGGGTGGTGAAATCGGGGCATGATCACCCCTACACCCCTTATAGCCATTCCAAGGTCAAAATGTTTCGGCCATCTCCATTACCCCAAGGGTCGCTCGACCTTCGTCAGGACCATCGATCCCCTTTCATTCAAATTTCATACCCTACCTGTAGTGCATTCAAAGTGTGACAAAATATGCCTTTGGATTCAATTGTACCCCTGTCTTCTAGTACACACACTCAAGATTGCCTACAAGGCAATATAAAGGCACACATTTAAAATGTTTGCATGGAACCTGCTTAATCCACACCGTGCTTCACGCTCCCTCATACTATCATATTTCTACCCATATACCCTAAGCCCCATCAATATTCATGCACTTTATGCTCAAATCATGTCCAAATCTGGCATGATTAATGTAGGTCTTGTGCAATGACATCTATCACAAACCCATCACTCCAAATCGTGACCTCGGTCTCAAGTTGTTCGATATGTATATAAGTTTACCCTTACTGAGTTATCATTGTCATCTATCATCTTAACCTGTGTTCACAGGACCCCCGAGGGTCCACAAATATTACTCATGGGGTCTGCAAATGCTTAGAAAATAAATATTATGAGAACATTAGAATGTTGAGCGCTCCATTGAAGACAATGGAGTGCTCCAGGCTTCTAATGGCTGGAAGGAGCCCAGAGCATCAACAGTCCAACGTTTATCTTTCACAGCTCTTGCTATGAACAAAGGTCTCATGGAGCCCAAGGAGATTTCAACACCTCAGACTCCAAGAGGCCTTTGTTTTACTAATTAGAAACTTCTGCCCTCTAGAGGCGGGATGTTCGAAGAACCCTGTATCCAGCCACAGTAGGGCTATATCGGCCATTAAAGGCCCGCTCCCTTGTGAAAGGCCCTTGCCTTGGGCTCCGCCCTTTAATGCTAGAGAGAGACTTTAGTGGCCGGTATATCCTGCTATGATGGACTATACAGCTACATTAACAGACTAATAAAGTCTATATAAATAAAGAAGCAAAATGTACAACTGAAATTTTTAAAACGTTCTGCAAATGTGATGGAATCTGAAATTCGAGGCTAAAAATTAAATTAGTATGTTCAGATTGATTCGTGGGAGCAGTAGAAGTGCATAAAATAGAATACAGCATGGACGATGAGTGGACTCAATTGAATTTAGTAAAGCGCCAAACTTCCCATTAATATTAAAATGTAGATGTTTTTATATATATTTGTGAAATATATAAAGTGTTTAATCATTTGTCAAGGGTGTGTAATTAAAAAAAATATCTACTTGTCCATTGGACAGGTTGCTTCATAAATATACTTGTCCTGTAAAAAAAATCTACTTGTCCCTTCTGTGCCATATAATGCAGCAACAAATTATGGCAGCAATCTCATTATGTAAGAGCTCTGATAATAGACTCTCTGATTATGCCAGGACTAATACTAAAGTAGGGCTTGAATACTAGCTAGTTAAGCCCTACTATAGCAATTTCCTTATTTTGCCACCCTTCCGCAGATCTCCATACTGGGGCTGGAGGAAGCAGTAGGCAGTAGTTCTAAGGTTGGAATGCCTTTGAGTGTGTGCAAACCTACAAAATGCACGTTTTAAGGATTTTCAGCACCTCTTCTCTCATTTTTTCCCATACTGAGAAACGTTAGAAATTTACTCCTGACAAGGGCAGAATTAGACGTTCTTCCAGGGGTGAGGAAAAAAGTGGGAAGAGGGAAAGTTAACTAGAACTAGTGTGGCAATGTGTGCTTTTTGAGACCAAATTTTATTACCTTTTTGCCCATGATTATTACAATGGTGAGGGCCTGCCAGTTCCCGCAATAATAAAGTGTTACAAAAGCCATGTGAAAACAAGACAGCCATTGACAAAACCAAAATACTGGTCACTGATATCAGATCAGTTGACTTTGCCAGTGCTTGTTTATTTTCATATTTCCCATAATCTTGTTGAAAACGGTTACAATAATTTATCATTATGTATATTTTTTGGAAATACTAGCATGCAACAACACAGTTTACTAAATGATGCTTCAAAGAAATAGTGCCTTACGTTTCACAGTAATTTAGCAAACCATATTTTTCCAACAAAGAATCATTAATCTTGCTTACAAGCTTCTGCAAACATTTGCATCTAATCAAAGAGCACTCTGGTAGCAAACCCGTGTACATGCATTTTTTTACTGGAACCACTGTCAATAGTGCAGTGTGAACTTACAACATTTATTTAGAGTGCTCACCCTAATAATAAAGGCTTTGCTTTAATGAACCATAAATAAAGTTCGAATAGCTTTACCATATGGACACAGATATTAGCTCAACTGCAGACAGTTATGTTCCCTGTAAATTGACAGCCAAAGGGTCTGTGCTTCAGGGGGCTGTGCCCACTTCTTTGAAGGACAAAATAAACATGAAAAGGTGTTGATCTTGACCTCAAACAACATGTCCTGGGTGTCAGGTTATAGGAATTCCACACACTTGTTTGTTTAAAGAATGTGTGTGCCTGTACTTTTGTATATTTTTTTATGGTTCAAATCACTGAAAAGCTTAGGTCGGGTTTCGAGGTCCCAGGATTCCAGTAATGATTCAGTGGGGGTCCCCGGATTCCAGTAATGGTTAAGTGGGGATCCCTAGAAGTGAAAATGTTAGGAACCACTGGAATAGAGTGTGCGACAGTGTTTGTAGTCAAGGGTTCAAGGAAAATAAGTAAATAATTGTATTGCAAATGTTTTCGTTGCAGTTCCCACTTATGACATATGCATTATTGTAGCTCTAAAAGTTTGAGTTTAATCAACCTCTTAGGGTACCTACTTAATAAATACAGGCAACTCAATCGTACAGGCATGCTGTAGAACAGAGAACGCACTATACAAAACCTTCTGGTCCCTTCCGCCCTTCTTCAGAAAGCTACATTGAAGGTAAGGACAGGACACATTTTAAAGATATATTTATGGTATGTCAGAACCATTCAGACAATATACAGCATATGTGTGAAATTGCAGAATTGTTGTTGTAGCTATTACTGTTTCAGCAAGCAAATGCACTACAGTATGTGCCAAATTATGTGTTTCAGTAAAATGTAGTGCAAGTAATCCACAGTCCTACAGCACAGAACAGCGTTATTCGACACTGTATATAAATATAATACAAATACAATACAAAATACAGGCTTTTCAAGGACATTTTGCAGACAAACTACCATCAGCAGCGTGCAATATCAAACACCTTAGTAATGGCCATATAGCTTATGAATGCAGCTCTGCCTGGCAGAGATATATAAGCACCAGGCCAGGTTAATCACCTCAATAAGGTCGCTGTTCCTCTGCTCCTTCCATCCACTTCATATATTGTTAAATTCTGTTTTCTGCTCTCACGCCACACATCCTCTCCTTCACTTTTAGGCTCCATATTCTACTCTTCGTACTTTTTTGCCTTTAGCTCTCCTCTCTCCCAGGCTTATCTCTTCTTCCTAAAGTCATACAATAGGGTCTCTCTCTCACTCTCAGTCTCTCCTTCCATCTCCCCTCCTCTCACACACACACCACTTTGATGGGATCTGTCTATCGCTAAATTCACACACAAACACGCACGCACGCATGCACACAACAAGCACACACAGGCATAGAGAAAAAGCGGACTGATTTGTAAATCTAACAAAAACACAGTTTGAAGATTTCTCAAGGTTGTTCCTAGCTAAAATGGAGGAATAAAGCACTACCAGAGAATGTACTGCTTCTTTTTAGTAAAACCTAGGTAACTTTGTTGCATAATTTGGTTCTCCACGACTGATAATCCTAGTAGCTCTGACAACGGTAAAGCTCTGAAGAGTGGTTTAGCCGCTGCCATGTCTAAAAAGTGTGAAGAGTAACTCACACTAAATCAGTATGTATTTAACTACTATGTTGTGAATTAAAACTTATACAGTAGCAGAAGGAGGAACCACCATCTCCTGTCTTTTACCCAAACTGAAACGATGCAAATGAAAATATCTTGCTGACAGCCTCTAAAGGCATTGGGAAAATTCACTCCTTGGTAAGTCCGTCAAGCCAGGCGTAACAGACTCCCGCTTGCCCGACTTGCCTTGACTGGTTCCATCATCTTGTAAAATTTTGACATGTTTTGTAGGCAAGTTCAGTTTTGTTATCTTGAATTTCTGTCTATAAATATTAGAATGTAAAAGTTCATTGAATACCATGTGGTCAGAAGCAGTCCACTCTACAGGACAGAATATCACATACATGTAGTAAAACTGAACTAACCCAAAACGTGAAAGAGCCGGCTGCTCCTGTTTCAGCGTTCCTAACCTTAAACGTATTAATAGTAAAGCTCTTGTAGGGTGTGGTAAGTGGAAGGAAGAGGTAAGCTGAGGTGCTGAGAAAACGATTACTTGACCAATGGGTTAGTCTTTGAAATTCAGAAGAAATTGAAGCAATCGGTTTGACTACGGATTTGTTTGTTTTACTACATTAAACGATTTTGATTTTATTCCTGCTTTTTTAATGTTCACTCATTTCACACTGGTGGCTCGTAAGAGTTGGCGACTACACATGCATGGTGATTAAATATTAGAGGCCTTTCTCTAAAATTTGTCACCATTCTAGTTGTGAAACATTACTGGAGACCTGGTTTACCAAGTTCTTTCGTCTCGATATGTTGCTCCAGCTTTTTATTCTGAACAGTCATTTATACTACATTGCTAAACTTGCAATAGGGCCTTCCAAAGTTCTCCTTTACTACAACCACCGTATGCCCAGTTGTGGAACCCACTCTTCCCACACTGTTGACTCACAGCCCTTCATCCATCTCTTAGGGAAACATCCTTAGGGAAACATCCTTAGGGAAACATCGCGGAAAAGAACATTTTGCCTGCCTTAGCAAAGTACTTGTCATCCATTGTAACTCTGGATTGATATCATAACGAAAAATTCCGATTTACATGGAGCAACAGTTTTATTTGCAATATTCAGTTAGCCTTTTCCTTATCATATCTATGAATTAGAGTATCCCCGGGCACTGCTCTTTTGACCTCTTCCAATATAAACTTAGGCCCTCATTACGAGTTTCACAGTATTGGGGTGGATTTGCCACACAGCAAATTTGCAAGCGAGTTTATCTTTACAGCGCAGTAACTAAACTTTCAGGAAAAATTCTCTACCTTCTTCCCTGGTGCTCCCAACCTTTAGGAAATTCTTTCTTCGACATTGCTGCACAGGTTCAAGTTGTAAAAAGACTTTTTATAACTTCGAGTCAGATCCAGAAAAAAATGTCCAATTGGCATTAGTTGTTTTTTTTTGCAGTGGACCATATTCAGTTGGGCGGGAAAGACTCCAATGGAAAATGTGAAGAACGGGGTAAGTAAAATACAGATTTGTACACATTCACATAGGAAAAATACTTCCAGGATAAAACAGATCTGCCACCCCAGCCACCTTAGAGCCAGCCATAGTAAATGGTAGTTCTGAGTCAATAGAGCCAGAGTTAGTATTAAGATCTAGCACACGAGTAAACAGGCATCTAGAAAGAGAGTTATTTCAGGTCTTCCTCTTATACTATAGTTCACATTCGGCCTTCAATTTTACCACCTTTGGTGTTTACTTGCTCTATATTCCTGCTTACTGCTTGCCCTAGACAGGCTGCAACTAGTGCTTAGTATGCACCTACACACATAGGGCCTGATTTAGATACTGGCAGAGGGGTTACTCCGTCACAACAGTGAAACATATCCCATCTGCCGAAATCTAAATCCCATTTTATCCTATGGGATTTGATTTTGGCGGACGGGATACCCTTCACCGCTGTGATGGAGTAACCCTTCTGCTAATACCTAATTCAGGCCCATAGTTACAAACATTTAAGAAACATATACTTGTATCCGATTATAAGTGAAATGTAACATCAATCCCTGATAATTTGAAATAATACTGATTAACAAACCATGCCCTACACATCATAAGCAGGTTTTGAGATAATGAGCTGGGCTTTATTTCCCCTTTTTGTGTGACCCAGCCTGAGCTGAGAAAGCAACACTTTTGAAGTCACCTAAAGTGGCTCCGTTTTTTGTTGGTGCAAACCAGGTGCAATTGGTCGGGTAAGGGGAAAGTATAGTACAATTTAATCAGATTATAATTTTAAAAGGAGGCATGCTAAACAGGTTTGATAAAACATAAACCAGAAGTTCTTATGACCTGCTAGACAGGTGAAAAGACTGGTGTTCCATATCACTGAATCAGACAATCAAGAATATAGGGACATATTGGATAAGCAAAGTGGCTCTTATGATGTATTTGTTAGACAAATAGTCATGGGGCCTTCTGTCCTGGAAAAGGTGCATTATGGCAGTATGGCTCAAAGGCAGTGTCCAAAGGTACTTTCAGTAAAGATCTGATCAATATTGCAATCAAAACCAATATAACAATATTTGTAAGCATATTTTATCATAGTGGTCAGAAAAACGTTCAAAAGTTGGTTACTCTGGGAGTGCCTACCGTACAGATGGAACAACACATCTGGTGGCTTCATCTGGCCAGGGATGGATCAGGTATAACCTTGGGTGTCCTGGGGAACAGTGGGCTTCTTTTATAGCTGAAAAGCTGAGGACCTCACGACTTGTGGACTGTGAACCCCAAAAGCAGGCACACCTGTAAATTGTGGCTGCTGAGCAGAAATTATTATCTTGCCAGACCCTAAAGTACTGGAATCAATTCTGTTTCCTATGTAATGCTGTTTAGCCAATATTTATGAGCAATTGTCTACTCAATGAAATTATCTGGCCTCACTTAAAATAAGAACGCATGGAGATCTACCCCAAACACGACTGCCATTTCCTATGGCTCCTTTTAATACTTATTCCAGCGCAGGGTGTACTCCTGAATACGAAGAAGCCTTATCTGCCAACAGTTGCAAGCACACACCCTGCAACTCACAGTACATGTTACCCTACACTGTTAATAAATAAACAGCACAGCAAAGTAGACAGGATAAATGACAGCACAGAGGGGCGTAAGTTTTTTATTCCGGCAGTCTCTGTGATACTGGGAGAAACTAAAATTATGCATCTCATTTATGTGACTTGCCTGGTCCACCTCTAATAATAATTGAATTATTGTATTACGCTATGACCAAATGCAGGTCCGCAATGCAAACTGGGTTCCATTTTAATACGCATAATAATTCATAGTCATTGACGAGAATATGAGAGCTGCTCCACTTTTCTGCAATGTAACTGAAATCAGTTATCAACAAGATTGGCAATGATAATATATCTAGTTTACACTCTAATTTGTGATTGTAATTAGTCCATGCACGTGAAATTATGAACTAGAGAATTACTTTAGGAATTACTTGCCCATTGTGTAACCACATGCAATATGCCATGTCCCTGTATTAACATTAGAACGTTACAACCGCTAAAGCTGACTTTTGCCAGATGCTAAAAACTAATAAGAACTTCAAATGTTATTTTACCACAAAAAGAACGTTTGCCTCACAACTGTTTATAAACATTAGACAGAATAGAATAACTTCTACTGCTTTCTTTTAATTTTAGTTTACAAAGCACTTGTGGTGTGTCTATTCCTACTTGTTAAAGAGGAAGTCAGACTATAGAGAGAGTGAATCTTTGATTGTTTTGCGGTTATATACTGAAGGTTGTATGTCCAGTGACTCAATTATCAAACACTTTTTTAAGCTCCACACGGTTGCTAGCACGATCAAAACAAGCGCCAATGGTGCAAATTACTGGCAAGTGCAGCAGTTATAACTCCATAGCTCCTAAACTTGCATGGTAATGCGTTTGGCTTTCTTTAAGTGCAGGGATGGAGAAGTAGAAATGATAATCATACACACTGTTGCCACAAGGTATGCCCCACCTTTTCAGGAGTCACCTAAGTGCATCAGTATTGCCTGCTGGTAATAATTTTACTGTTATCGTCATACCCACCACATTTACCATGCTATTACTATTATAAATCAGGGCCTCAGAGAGCATTTCTCAGGGGAAACTCATTCTACTTTAGTCAATTGCATATATCAGAAAAAAGAGGTTAACAGCCATGTTCCGACGCAGCATGCTCTGCAGTCATTTGGTGGAAATAATGTGTACAAAATGTATTTACATTTTAAATGTGGAGCTACCATAACATATATATGTTTTAGTTGGGAGAATTTTGCTGAGCTGTTTGGAGGTAAGGTAACTGTGCATAAAAGTATACAGCAGACTGTGTTTCTGCCAATACGAACAAACCTGGGGGGCCCATATTATTTTAGAAAGACTGACTGTGTAGTTCTGATAGTTCAGATAATAGTCCCAGAAATAAAAAACAGTCCAGCATGCCATGTATTGGGAAGTTATGTAGACAGGGCTATTTCTTTTTATGTCAAAAGAAGGCAAGTGTGGTTGCAAAGGCAACTACAGAGTTCTGTGGATTTCACTTTGCCTCTTATTTGCAGGAAGTGCCCTCCAGGCCTTTCTTTTTCTGAGACCAACCAGTCAGCAGATGCATGAAATTGTTAGGTGTGGTCCGGTATCAGTCCTTGAGGCCCTTAGGCTATTCGGTCATACAGCGAGTGAGTCATCTGGGCCCACCAGACCACGTTTCAATGCTTTGCAATATTCTCATCCCATGGGGTGAGAATTTCGAGAACCATATGTTGTCAGTCTGGTGAAGCCACCTGGAAAACTGAATGGTCATTCTCTGAATCTGGTCTGTATGTCTTGTCAGTGTTTGTGTTAATTCTTTTTAGGTCTGGCTCTAGCCAAGACCTCCCAATTCTACTAAAATTAGAGATAGAGTACCCTTATAAGGTCTTTCAGCAAGCACTCTTCAGCCATTGGTCCTTTGTTGTGTCATTCCCAGTTTTCCTCTGCCCATTACAGCTTACAGTATGGGGCAGTGGCCCAGCCCACTTCTGCCATTGGCTAACTTCACTGTGAGTGACGACGTTCAGCGCTTTCACAAGAAGCACAAACACACACACACAAAATAGTGTTCTTCAGTGCTAGGAACTACTATGGCAAAGTGGGCTTTACAAGACCAAATAATTGTTTTGTTATAGCAAAAATGTTGTTTAAATATATATTGGTGAGGGCCTAGCAGTTTATCCAACAATAACATTTTATAAAACAGATGACAAAAAAGCATTGAAATACTAAGCTACTGGCAGTTAGCTCCAGATCTATTGGATTTCCCAATGCTTCTTGTTAATGGGCATCTCACTGTTGCAAAAAAAAACACTGTGTGAGGCCTCTGTCCCCTAGAGATAGATTCATACTCTATACAAGGCCTATGTCCCTATGGATGGTAACACCCAGTAAGAGTCCTATGTTTCCTTAGGGATAGTGACACCTTTTATGAGGTATCTGCCTCCATGGATCGGCACCCCTTGTTTGAACCTTCTGCTCTAAAAAAGAACATCCCCCATATCAGATATTTGCCCAGCAAGGATAAAAACTCTTTGTACGAGGTGTGTAGCCATCAGGGTGGTAACATACTGTATGAGACCTGTAGTTAGAGAAATATAAACAACTTGCACCAGTCTGCCTTTAAAATTAGAAACATCCCATGAGCACCCAAATATTGAAATACCCAGTTCTTTGCCAATGTACTTAATGATAGAAGGGGTATGAACCTAAGAGTAAAATCACCCTGTATGAGATATGTAAACTTAGGGATAGAATAAACACTTTTAGAGATAAGTACCAATAGGGTCAACAACACGACATACCCCTCCACCTCTAAAGACTGGAAAAATGTCTGAGACCAGTGTTTTAGAAATAAGAACATACTTTGTTATATGGTCTCCCTAAGTATAGAAATACTTAGGGGCATATTTACAAGCCCCTTATGCCTCCTTGAGCCACACTAGTGTCATTATTTTACACTACTGTGGCATTAAGGAGGCAATGTCCCCGCACCATATTTACAAAGTGGTGCCATGCAGGCATTGAGCCACTTTGTAAACCCTTGCGCCACATTATGCCTCCGTTAGGCATAATGTATGGAAGTGCAGCGTTTCCCCACAGGGCGGCCCAAAAAACATGACACAATGAAATTTACTCACTTAAAAATGCTCCTAGAGGAATTATATAGATATAGTATGCGTACATATGATCCAGTCTTCAATTAATGAATAAGAAAACTTCGTAATGTTAAAATCCAATACTCAATAGAATTCAAGAAGTTCAAAAAATGTACAATAATTCCAACAAATGTCCGTTTCATAAACAACAACACTGTATATAACCCCTCTAGATCATAAGATTGAATCCCAACTGCAGATCCAGGAAGGGGGTTATAACCCTCCTCATGAGTTCAGCACAATAATTGCCTGGTTTTCAGTCCCAGTTCAAGCAATATCATGGACTTTCAATTCAGCTTGTCAAATGAGAAGGTAACGTCGATGTTTCAGCCCGTAGTGGCAGTCAGAGGTCCGTCAGACCATCATCAGGACTCAGTGTTGTTAAATAATACAACAGGTTGCAAAAATAGGCTTTGTAGCAACACACGCAAAACGAGCAACTTGTAATGAGTCCCTTGGTGACAATGGTGCCTACCTTGACTTGGCAAGTCATTCCTCTCTCTGCTCCCCATAACTTATATTTATATTAAGTATTCTTCCTGAAAATATGTAACCAATTTTTGGAAAGAGCCAGAAGTGTGTTTCGCTTCTTAATTGACCACAGCAAGGAACTGAAGCCGAAGTGTGATTCTTATTTTTTGTACCTAATGTACTAGCATTTGAGACAATGACAGCTAGTATCACTACAAGCACGGCAAAGGGGAAAAAAATTAAATCAATAAAGGCAAGACTACATTTTCACACTTGTTAATAATTGCACCAGTAGTCGTTTAGCAGCAATGTTCTTTCCACATGCTTAGTTCAGGAACCCTAAGAGGTAAGAGTGGCATAAACCACCAGAGAGTCCTGCAAGATTTATCTGAACAATAATAGCTCCTCCCTACCTCTGATCACACAGTTCAATTCTGTGTTGCTCGCCGGTATTTCAGCTTTGAGTTTGTGGGATGTTCGACTCCCTTTTTGTTTTCCAAAGTTTAGTAGGTGTGGATAAGGGGAAGTGAGGCCTGCCGTTCTGTCAAAGTCCACCAACATCCTCTAGGCAAAGAGAGGGGGTGTGGTTTGTTTAGGCAAACTTTAGAGGTAGATGAGCAGCAAAGAAAGAGGTTGAGCTGAGCCAATGGACAGCTCCAGCTCCAAGAGCCTGTGCAGGAGCTGAACTCATCAAAATGTTTAGCAAGTAAATCGTGCAAGAAACGTCATGTGACTCGGGCTGTTACGAATGGAACTGTGTTGAGTCTTAATTGTTTATGTGCAACACACAGGATGCAGGGTTACAGAGGGTTACTTTAATAGTAGTTAAGTTCGGACGTTTACATCAGTGCATGAATGCAGGAGTTAACACAAGAAACAGTTACAACAAAAGGACAGAGGATATGAACAGTTGAACTAAGGCAGAGTAGGAAGTAAATAAGTCTGGTCAGGGGTGAATTAACAAGATGTCTGTCAAATAGAAGGAACTTGAGATCCTTTTTGAAGCTTGCTAGGCAGGAGGCCAGACAGAGGGAAGGAGGCAGAGAGTTCCAGTTTCTAGTGGTGCTACCGGAGAAGGACTGGTTAATGTATCGCTCTCAAATGAAGGAGGGCTTTCCAGGAGCAAAGACTGGGCATTTCTGGAACCTCTATTTGCACCAGAGATTTTCAGTTTCTCGTTTAGATAGTAGGGAAAAGAGGAGTGCAACACTCTGTGTGTAATGCTAGTGATTTTAAATGAGGCCCACGCTTCAATGGGGAGCCATTGGAGGTTTAGCAGAACAGGATGAATGTGGTCAGATTTCTTGAGAGCTAATACGAAGCCTGCCTCAGCATATAGGTTTGCTCTCAGTGGGCCTAGGTGAACTTTGGGAATGCCTGAGAAAAGGGCCAGCTCATAGTCTAGTTTAGAGCGAAGAAGAGACTACATCACTGTTTTGAGGTCTTGTTCCGGAATCAATTGTCTGATGAGTCTTCAAAGGAGGGAAGAAAATGTTAACCTTGCCAAACTAATAAAGTGGTAATTACAACCCTGGCGGTCGGTGTTAAAGCAGCGGTAAGACCGCCAACAGGCCGGCGGTAACAATTTTGCAATTACGACCGTGGCGGAAACCACCAACAAAGACAGCCACTTTAACACTCCGACCCCCACGGCAGTACAAACAAACAGCGCAGCGGTCACCGCCAACAGACAGGCGGAGGACAAAGTACCGCCCACAGTACACAACTGTTAGAAATGGGGTTTTTGGTTGGCAGTCAGGTTACCCTCTGTCCAAGCAAGAACCCTCACTCTAGTCAGGGTAAGTCACACACAATCCAAATTATCCTGTGCCCATCCTCTGGTAGCTTGGCACGAGCAGTCAGGCTTAACTTAGAAGGCAATGTGTAGAGTATTTGTGCAATAAATCATACAATAACACAATATAGCACCACAAAAATACACCACACAGTGTTTAGAAAAATATATATTTATCTGGATATTTGTAGGTCAAAACAAATAAAGATGCAATATGAATTTGTAAAGATATCACTAAAAAGTGATATGAAGTGTCTTAAGTCTTTAAAAAGTAAACAAAGTCTCTTTCAAGCACAAAGTACCTGGTTTAAAGTGTGTGAGAAGGTAGCCTCTTTCTAGCCTTGTTACCCCCACTTTTGGCCTGTTTGTGAGTGTATGTCAGGGTGTTTGTCACTGTTTTCACTGTCTCACTGGGATCCTGATAGCCAGGCCTCAGTGCTCATAGTGAAAACACTATGTTTTCAGTATGGTTGTTATGTGTCACTGGGATCCTGCTAGTCAGGACCCCAGTGCTCATAGGTTTGTGGCCTATATGTATGTGTCACTGGGACCCTGTCACACAGGGCCCCAGTGCTCATAGGTGTGCATGTATATGTTCCCTGTGTGGTGCCTAACTGTCTCACTGAGGCTCTGCTAACCAGAACCTCAGTGGTTATGCTCTCTCATTACTTTCAATTTTGTCACTAACAGGCTAGTGTCCATTTTTACCAATTTACATTGGCTTACTGGAACACCCTTATAATTCCCTAGTATATGGTACTGAGGTACCCAGGGTATTGGGGTTCCAGGAGGTCCCTATGGGCTGCAGCATTTCTTTTGCCACCCATAGGGAGCTCTGACAATTCTTACACAGGCCTGCCACTGCAGCCTGAGTGAAATAACGTCCACGTTATTTCACAGCCATTTTACACTGCACTTAAGTAACTTATAAGTCACCTATATGTCTAACCTTTACCTGGTAAAGGTTAGGTGCAAAGTTACTTAGTGTGAGGGCACCCTGGCACTAGCCAAGGTGCCCCCACATTGTTCAGAGCCAATTCACTGAACTTTGTGAGTGCGGGGACACCATTACACGCGTGCACTACATATAGGTCACTACCTATATGTAGCTTCACCATGGTAACTCCGAATATGGCCATGTAACATGTCTTTGATCATGGAATTGCCCCCTCTATGCCATCCTGGCATTGTTGGTACAATTCCATGATCCCAGTGGTCTGTAGCACAGACCCTGGTACTGCCAGACTGCCCTTCCTGGGGTTTCACTGCAGCTGCTGCTGCTGCCAACCCCTCAGACAGGCAGCTGCCCTCCTGGGGTCCAGCCAGGCCTGGCCCAGGATGGCAGAACAAAGAACTTCCTCTGAGAGAGGGTGTGACACCCTCTCCCTTTGGAAAATGGTGTGAAGGCAGGGGAGGAGTAGCCTCCCCCAGCCTCTGGAAATGCTTTGTTGGGCACAGATGTGCCCAATTCTGCATAAGCCAGTCTACACCGGTTCAGGGACCCCTTAGCCCCTGCTCTGGCGCGAAACTGGACAAAGGAAAGGGGAGTGACCACTCCCCTGACCTGCACCTCCCCTGGGAGGTGTCCAGAGCTCCTCCAGTGTGCTCCAGACCTCTGCCATCTTGGAAACAGAGGTGCTGCTGGCACACTGGACTGCTCTGAGTGGCCAGTGCCACCAGGTGACGTCAGAGACTCCTGCTGATAGGCTCCTTCAGGTGTTAGTAGCCTTTCCTCTCTCCTAGGTAGCCAAACCCTCTTTTCTGGCTATTTAGGGTCTCTGTCTCTGGGGAAACTTTAGATAACGAATGCATGAGCTCAGCCGAGTTCCTCTGCATCTCCCTCTTCACCTTCTGATAAGGAATCGACCGCTGACCGCGCTGGAAGCCTGCAAACCTGCAACATAGTAGCAAAGACGACTACTGCAACTCTGTAACGCTGATCCTGCCGCCTTCTCGACTGTTTTCCTGCTTGTGCATGCTGTGGGGGTAGTCTGCCTCCTCTCTGCACCAGAAGCTCCGAAGAAATCTCCCGTGGGTCGACGGAATCTTCCCCCTGCAACCGCAGGCACCAAAAAGCTGCATTACCGGTCCCTTGGGTCTCCTCTCAGCACGACGAGCGAGGTCCCTCGAATCCAGCGACGCTGACCAAGTGACCCCCACAGTCCAGTGACTCTTCAGCCCAAGTTTGGTGGAGGTAAGTCCTTGCCTCACCTCGCTGGGCTGCATTGCTGGGAACCGCGACTTTGCAGCTACTCCGGCCCCTGTGCACTTCCGGCGGAAATCCTTTGTGCACAGCCAAGCCTGGGTCCACGGCACTCTAACCTGCATTGCACGACTTTCTAAGTTGGTCTCCGGCGACGTGGGACTCCTTTGTGCAACTTCGGCGAGCACCGTTTCACGCATCCTCGTAGTGCCTGTTTCTGGCACTTTTCCAGGTGCTACCTGCTTCAGTGAGGGCTCTTTGTCTTGCTCGACGTCCCCTCTCTCTTCAGGTCCAATTTGCGACCTCCTGGTCCCTCCTGGGCCCCAGCAGCGTCCAAAAACGCCAAACGCACGATTTGCGTGTAGCAAGGCTTGTTGGCGTCCTTCCGGCGGGAAAATACTTCTGCACGACTCTCCAAGGCGAGAGGGATCCGTCCACCAAAGGGGAAGTCTCTAGCCCTTTTCGTTCCTGCAGAAACCTCAGCTTCTTCTGTCCAGTCGAAGCTTCTTTGCACCCGCAGCTGGCATTTCCTGGGCATCTGCCCATCTCCGACTTGCTTGTGACTTTTGGACTTGGTCCCCTTGTTCCACAGGTACCCTAGTTGTTGCATTGCTGGTTTGTATCTTTCCTGCATTATTCCTCTAACACGACTCTTTTGTCCTTAGGGGAACTTTAGTGCACTTTGCACTCACTTTTCAGGGTCTTGGGGAGGGTTATTTTCCTAACTCTCACTATTTTCTAATAGTCCCAGCGACCCTCTACAAGGTCACATAGGTTTGGGGTCCATTCGTGGTTCGCATTCCACTTCTGGAGTATATGGTTTGTGTTGCCCCTATCCCTATGTTTCCCCATTGCATCCTATTGTAACTATACATTGTTTGCACTGTTTTCTAAGACTATACTGCATATTTTTGCTATTGTGTATATATATCTTGTGTATATTTCCTATCCTCCCACTGAGGGTACACTCTAAGATACTTTGGCATATTGTCATAAAAATAAAGTACCTTTATTTTTAGTATAACTGTGTATTGTGTTTTCTTATGATATTGTGCATATGACACTAAGTGGTACTGTAGTAGCTTCACACGTCTCCTAGTTCAGCCTAAGCTGCTCTGCTAAGCTACCATTATCTATCAGCCTAAGCTGCTAGACACCCTATACACTAATAAGGGATAACTGGGCCTGGTGCAAGGTGCAAGTACCCCTTGGTACTCACTACAAGCCAGTCCAGCCTCCTACAAAGTGGAAGATCTCTGCAAAGGGCCGCAGAGGAGGAGATACGTGGAAAAATGGTGTGTGCGTCGGTTTCGCCCTTTCACACACGGACTTGCGTCGTTATTTTTCACGCGGGAAGTCGTGCGTCATTTTCCGGTGCGCGGACAGTCTCCTTCTGTGGTTCACAGGATTACCAGATATCCCGGGGTCTGTGCGTGGAATCGTAGGCTTGTTTTCCGGCTGCTCGTCGTTCCGGTGGGCTGTGCATGGAATCTTCTCCCTCACGGCAGGCGTCGCGTCGATTTCCTTTCTGGAGTCAAGCGGCGTTGTCCAGGCGAGGCCGCGCGTCGAAGTTCCGTTCGCACCGCAGGCGTCGTGTCGAGCAGCGTCTTTCCGGATCGGCGTGCAGTGAATTTTTCTCCGCAGAGCAAGCTGTGCGTCGTAACTTTGGGCGCACAATGAAAAAGAGAAGTCTTTTTGGTCCTGAGACTTCAGGGAACTGGAGGCAAGCTCTATCCAAGCCCCTAGAGAGCACTTAAGCAGCAAGGCAAGAGCTCAGCAAGGCAGCAGGGCAACAGCAAGGCAGTAGTCCTTTGTAGAAAGCAGTCAGGTGAGTCCTTTAGGCAGCCAGGCAGTTCTTCTTGGCAGGATGCAGGTTCTGGTTCAGGTTTCTTCTCCAGCAAGTGTCTGATGAGGTAGGGCAGAGGCCCTGTTTTATACCCAAATGTGCCTTTGAAGTGGGGGAGACTTCAAAGAGTGGCTAAGAAGTGCATCAGGTCCCCTTTCAGTTCAATCCTGTCTGCCAGGGTCCCAGTAGGGGGTGTGGCAGTCCTTTGTGTGAGAGCAGGCCCTCCACCCTCCCAGCCCAGGAAGACACATTCAAAATGCAGATGTAAGCAAGTGAGGCTGAGTACCCTGTGTTTGGGGTGTGTCTGAGTGAATGCACAAGGAGCTGTCAGCTAAACCCAGCCAGACGTGGATTGTAAGGCACAGAAAGATTTAAGTGCAAAGAAATGCTCACTTTCTAAAAGTGGCATTTCTAGAATAGTAATATTAAATCCAACTTCACCAGTCAGCAGGATTTTGTATTACCATTCTGGCCATTCTAAATATGACCTTCCTACTCCTTTCAGATCAGCAGTTACCACTGCAATACTGTATGAGGGCAGCCCCAATGTTAGCCTATGAAGGGAGCATGCCTCACAGTAGTGTAACAACGAATTTAGGAGTTTTACACTACCAGGACATGTAAACTACACAGGTACATGTCCTGCCTTTCACACACACCGCACCTTGCTCTAGGGGTTACCTAGGGCACACATTAGAGGTGACTTATATGTAGAGAAAGGGGAGGTTTAGGCTTGGCAAGTACTTTTAAATGCCAAGTCGAGGTGACAGTGAAACTCTACACACAGGCCTTGCAATGGCAGGCCTGAGACAAGGTAAAGGGGCTACTTAAGTGGGTGGCACAACCAGTGCTGCAGGCCCACTAGTAGCATTTAATCTACAGGCCCTGGGCCACATATAGTGCACATTACTAGGGACTTATAAGTAGATTAAATAGTCCAATCAGGTATGATCCAAGGTTACCATGTTTAAAGGGAGAGAGCATATGCACTTTAGCACTGGTTAGCAGTGGTAAAGTGCGCAGAGTCTAAAAGCCGGTGAAAACAGTGTCCATAAAGTGGAGGGAGGCAGGCAAAAAGTTAGGGGTGACTACCCTAAGGCTGTCATGTCTAACAACAACCTACCAATCGCCACCTTTTCCGGGGCGGATTCACTGCGGATAAAAACACGGCGGAAACAGGATTCTGAAGGGAAAACGCTCACCTCTAAACACCCCACGAGGAACTAGGACACCATGGAGCCGGAACTCCAAATTCTCCCTGCAATAGTCTTCCTGCTCCTCTATCAGTAGCACGAACGCCAGTGGTGAAGACCACGGTGAGTACTGCATCTACGGCACAGGGGAGGGAAAAAACAGGGACACATACACGCAACACCCCCACCCCCACCCCTATCCTCACCCACGACAACACACACACTAATACAGCATGATAAATTATAGTAACACCCCTCCAACCCCCCTGGAAGAATGCAAAGACAAAAGAAAATGAGTGGAACCATTGTAATATATTAAAATCCAGTAGGCAAATATATATACAGCATTAACAAAATATACACAAAGCATAGTAGTCCAGGTAGTGCTCCAATTAAGTCAGTGGAACACTGGGCCCAAACGGTATAGGCGAGGCCCACACAAGATCCCTGACCATGATGGAGAGGACACTGCAGGGGCATCAGACAGCAACTAAACAGGCACCTCAGAGGGAGGGAAAGGGGGGGCACCTCAGCCGGTTGAGTGCACAATGCCAAATCCACGAGAGGGCCACATGCCCACAGTTCAGTCCTGGGGAGTGCAAAGCCACAGTCTCTCAAGTCTCTACAGTGGGTGGGTTGCCCACCGTTCAATCCTGGGGAGTGCAAAGCCACAGTCTCTCAAGTGTCTACAGTGGGTGGTTTGCCCACTGTTCCATCCTGGGGAGTGCAAAGCCACAGGCTCTCAAGTCTAACAAGTGGGTGGTTTGCCCACTGTTCCATACTGGGGAGTGCAAAGCCACAGTCTCTCAAGTGGATAACAGTCTCCACTGGTTCTGCAGGGGGCATTGTGCCTAGAGTGCTTCATCCTGCTAAGGACAGAGGTAGTGGATGGATCTCTCCACTGGTTCTGGAGGGGGCATGGTGCCCAGAGTGCTTCTTTCTGCCCGTGACGGACTCAGTAGCGTCAGTGCCCTTGGCGCTCATGGGCCAGCGTTGCTTGAGACGGCGGGGCCCTGTTCAGCGGTGCTTGAGACGGCGGTGCCCTGTTCAGCGGTGATTGAGACGGCGGTGCCCTGTTCAGCGGTGCTTGAGACGGCGGTGCCCTGTTCAGCGGTGCTTGAGACGGCGGTGCACTGTCCAGCGGTGCTTGAGACGGTGGTGCCATGTTCAGCGGTGCTTGAGACGGCGGTGCACTGTTCAGCGGTGCTTAGAGTGGCGGCCTCCTTTGCAGTGACTCAGCTGCTAGCGGTCCTTCATGGGCCAGCGGGGGTTGTGCTGGCGGTCCTCTCTGTCCCAGCGGGGCTTGTGCTGGCGGTCCTCTCTAGCCCAGCGGGGCTTGTGCTGGTGGTCCTCTCTGTCCCAGCGGGGCTTGTGCTGGCGGTCCTCTCTAGCCCAGCGGGGCTTGTGCTGGCGGTTCTCTCTATCCCAGCGGGGCTTGTGCTGGTGGTCCTCTCTGTGTCAGCGGAGATCGCGGCTGTGGCCTCCTGGTCAGTGGGGATGACGGCTGTGGCCTCCTGGTCAGCGGGGATGACGGCTGTGGCCTCCTGGGCAATGGGGATGATGGTGGTCTCCTCCGCCATGCTGTTCTTCCCAGACTTTCCTGGTTTCTTGTGGCCCTTCCCCACCTTGGAAGGTGTCGCAGCTGACTCCACACTCCCACCGGGACCCCTGAGAGCGGCTTTGGCTGCTGGAGTCTTCCCCCTCTCCCACCGGCCACTGGCCAACTTCTGATGCTTTACAGGTGGGGGACTGTCTGTGCCGTGGCTCTGTGCCACACTGGCTGCCCTGGTGGCCGGTGCACTCCAGATTCCGGTGACTAACAGGCAACACTGGTCCCGGAGATGTTGTGGCTGAGGTGCTAGTTCAGGACCTAGGAGACGGACGGGGTGGTTGAGGTGTGGGAAAGAGGTCAAGGTTGGACAGAAAAAGTATTTTGGAGACACTGGGATGGGTAGCTAGAGGGGGTTTGGGAGTGGAGGAAGAGGTTGTGGTTGTAGGAGGTGTTCGTTTGGTGACTTTGGGTGAAGTTGCATGCGCTGGAGGCTGTCGTGAGGTGGATGGCTGTTGGGTGGGTGTGTGCCTGCGTTTGTGTATCTTGGAAGGGGGAGTCACAGACACACTGGGAGAGGACACAGGGGACGTGTGAATGGTAGTGGGGGTGGTGACTGCACGTGAGCGGGGTGTGGTGGTGGGTGAGCTGGTGATGGTAGTAGTGGCTGTAGAGGTAGTGCATGCAGGTGTGAGTGTAGACGAGACTGGGAGGGAGGAGGGAGATGAGGAGGAGGGGGACACAGTGGAGGCAGTGGATGTTGGTGTGTCTGCATGTGTGTAATGCTTGCGTGAGTGCCTGTGGGATATGTGGTGCTTATGTTTGCCTGAGCTTCCCTTGTGTGTTGACGTGTGTGCATGCTGGTCTAGAGATGTGCTTGGGAGAGGCTGGGGTACAGGGGATTGGGTCTGGTTGGAGGAAGTTGGAGGGGGGAGGCAAGACACAGGGACAATGGCTGCCATCAGTGCTGAGGCCAGAGTCTGAAAAGCTTGCTGAAGGGCCGCCTGACCAGAATGAATGCCCTCCAGGAATGCATTTATTTGTTGCAACTGCCTTTCTACACCCTGGATGGCATTCAAAATGGTAGACTGCCCAACAGTGAGGGACCTGAGGAGGTCAATGGCCTCCTCACTGAGGGCAGCAGGGGTGACTGGGGCAGGGCCTGAGGTGCCTGGGGCGAAGGTGATGACCACCCTCCCAGGTGAGCGGGCACAGGGCAAGGGGTGAGGGGCTGCTGGGAGGGCGGTGCTGGAAGGGGGGGTGGTGGCTGTACCTGTAGATGGGGGGGCACAGATGTTGCCGCCACCACAAGGGAGCTCCCATCAGAGGACGAGTCCGTGTCGCTGGTCTCAGCTCCTGTCCCCGCCATGGAGCTCCCCTCGCCCTCTGTCCCACTGGTGAAGTCCGATTCCGTAGTGTGGCCCTCCATGGCCATGTGGGATGCAGCCCCCTCGTGCTCCGGTGCCACTGCTCCTCCGCCTGATGATGCTAATGCACACAAGAACAGGGAAACCACAAAAAGGGGGACGACGACAGAAGAAAGACATGTTGAGTGCATGCATTACAGCTACCGTTGGCGGACACGACAGACACACAAGCCCCCTGCACTACGCCGCGCTCTTGGGCTCCATTGTTCAATTCCTGGGAAATAGCCTACTAGGCTGTGGACGACATCTGCACACATGGATGGCACAGAGGCATGACTAGGTGTACTTGGCACTCTACAGAGGTGGGGTGGGGTGCCACATGGCCTGCCTTACGGAGGGAACTTGCCTACGGAACTCGACCTGGCCTAGGGAAACCCACAGCCCACCTCCCCCACCCAGACACCTCCACTGCGCGCAAAATCAGCAGAATGACAGTGTACTCACCCCCTTGTGGCTGCTGTGATGCCCTCAAGCGCCCATCCAACTCCGGGTACGCCACCTCCAGGATCCTGATCAGGGGGGTCATGGTGCGACGGGTACCCCTCCCACGTTGGGAGGCCATCTCCAGCTGAGCCTCAGCTGTCTTCTTGCTCCAGCGGCGAATGTCCTCCCATCTTTTCCAGCAGTGGGTGCTCCGTCTGTGGTAGACCCCCAGGGTCCGGACGTCCTTGCCGATGGCACACCAAATATATTTTTTCTGGTGGGCGCTGACCTACATGAATTGTACAGGGGGAAGAGAAACTTATTACCAACTGCACCATCACAGTCATTGGCCCCCATCCCTACCCTTGCCATGTGGCACATGCACTCACCGTCGGTTCATGCACGCCGCACTCTCCCCCCTTCCTTCTTACATCCACACCTCTCCACACAGGCATAGCCCATACAGCATGCTCCCAGTGTACTTACCTGTTTGTCTGGAGGACCGTAGAGTAGCGTGTACTGGGGGAGGACCCCATCCACAAGTTTCTCCAACTCCTCCGATGTGAAGGCAGGGGCCCTTTCCCGAGACACTCGAGCCATTGTCTCTTCCAGACGGAGGTCACAGCAGCACTTGCAGTGTAGGTCCTGTCGAAGATCAGGTAGCGAGTGATTGAACAGATAGAAAATGACGGTCACGTCCGCGGTGGTGCATACCGTCACAGCCGGCGTACATCGTCATTGGCTCCTGGGACCCATAGGGTCCAATGTTAACCAATGCAGCATTGCGCCGCGGTCTTCGACCGCCTACCGCGATGGTGTATAACGTCAGCGCAGTTACCTCACACCCCATTGTCCCACTTTAGAGGTCAGGCAGACGCCATTTCAGGGGCCCACATGGCTTAATTTTTAACTGCGTCACACATACCTAGGCCTAGCCTCAACACACATAAAGACCACTTTTCGGATTAGGATCCATGTTCTTTGTAAGCTGTGGGGACGTACCTCTGAGTTGTTTGACTCTGTGCTCGCTGTTGTCCTTCATAGGCACGTCCGCTGGCACATGTGAGGAGATGGCGGCATCCTCCGGTGTACCGACCGTTGGTGGACCTGTCGACAATGGAGGAAAGACATGTGATCATCACATGCAGGCTTGACCGTGCCACAATCCAGGAACTGTGTACCCAGTTGGAGACAGACCTGATGTCAGCTGTCCGTCATCCCACAGGAATCCCCCCTCAAGTGCAGGTGCTGTCAGTGCTCCATTTCCTAGCAAGTGGGTCATTTCAAACAATAGTGGCCAGAGCATCAGGGACGTCCCAGCCTATGTTTTCCAACGTGTTGTCCAGAGTGTTGTCTGCCCTGCTGAAACACATGCCGAGCTACATCGTTTTCCCTCAGGTGGAGGATTTGCCTACAGTGAAAGGTGATTTCTATGCCCTGGGACATATCCCCAACATCATAGGTGCCATTGATGGGACACATGTGGCTTTAGACCCCCCCCACAGGAGTGAACAGGTGTACAGAAACCGGAAGAGTTATCATTCTATTAATGTACAGATGGTATGTTTGGCAGACCAGTACATCTCACATGTGAATGCCAAGTTCCCTGGCTCAGTGCATGACGCCTACATCCTGCATAATAGCAGCATCCCTTATGTGATGGGTCAACTCCAGAGGCACCGTGTGTGGCTATTAGGTGAGCACCTGGAAGCAAGTCAGTGGGAATGGTTATGTGGGTCTGGGGATATCCCTACAGGTTAGTGTGTGTCCAACAGTTGTCCCTCGCCATTTGCAGGTGACTCTGGTAACCCTTAACTGTCATGGCTACTGACCCCAGTGAGGAATCCCAGGACAAGGGCAGAGGAACGCTACAATGAGGCCCATGGGTGAACTAGGAGGGTGATCGAGCTGACCTTCGGGCTCCTGAAGGCCAGGTTCAGGTGCCTCCATATGACAGGTGGATCCCTATTTTACTCACCAAAGAAGGTGTGCCAGATCATCGTGGCCTGCTGTATGCTTCACAACTTGGCTTTGCGACGACAGGTGCCTTTTTGCAGGAGGATGATCCAGATGGCGGTGTTGTTGCAGCTGTGGAGCCTGTGGACAGTGAAGACGAGGAAGCAGAAGAAGAAGACATGGACAACAGGGACTCAATGATCCAGCAATATTTCCAGTGAAACACAGGTAAGAATACAAACCTGCCTACTACATGTATTTAAACACTACTACCTCTCTACTGTCTGTCGTTTTCACCCAGTGTATGGTCACTGAGTTGTCACTTTCCCTTACGATTTCACAGATGTGGGTCCCACAGTGTGACATCTGCTTTGATTCCACATGGACTAGAGCTGTGTGACATAGGTATGTTGGCATTACGAATGAAAGAGCTTTTTGCAACAGTGACTGCTAATACAGTATTCCGAAATCACAGACTGACTCCAGATTGTTTTGTGCTTTCAGGGTGTTTATTTAAGTGCTCAATATTGGAGGGGGTAGCAAAATGGTGAGGGTTGATGGTGGAGGAATGTCCATGGCAGAGTCCAGTCTATTAGTCACACAGGTGCATTACCCTAATGGGCATAGGAAGTGGAGCTGGAGCAGGTTAAGGATGGACAGGGTGGCAAAGTGGGACAGTAGGATGACAAATCAGGGTGGTCTCATTTCTTAGCGGGGGTCTTGGCATCGTTCTCTGTCTTTGTCCTGGATCTCAGGGACCGTTTGTGGGGTGGTTCACCCTCTGCAGGGGGTGGGGTGCTGGTGTGGTGGTCCTGTAGGGGTGCCTCCTGTCCACTAGCGCCGGCGGAGGTGGTGGGCAGTTCATCGTCCAGGCTAGTGTCAGGGGCCCCTTGTAGTGCCACAGTGTCCCTCCTGGTGTTGAGTACTTCCTTCAGCACCCCTACGATGGTGCCCAGGGTGGAATTGATGGCTCTGAGTTCCTCCCTGAAGCCCAAATACTGTTCCTCCTGCAGGCACTGGGTCTCCTGAAAGTTGGCCTGTACCGTTGCCATCGTCTCCTGGGAGTAGTGGTAGGCTCCCATGATGGAGGAGAGGGCCTCGTGGAGAGTGGGTTCCCTGGGCCTGTCCTCCCCCTGTCGCACAGCAGCCCTCCCAGTTCCCTTGTGTACCTGGGCCTCCGTCCCCTGGACCGTGTGCCCACTGCCACTGCCCCCAGGTCCCTGTTGTTGTTGGGGTGGTGGGTTATCCTGGGTTCTCTGTAGAGGTGGACACACTGCTGATTGACGTGTCCTGGGGACGGAGGTATGGGCCCGCTGGGTGGGTGCTGTGCTGGTGTTTCCAGAGGGGGGAAGGTCTGTGGTGGCCTGTGACTGTGTGAGGGGAACCGACTGTCCAGAGGTCCCCGATGGGCCGGGCTGGTCATCTAGATCCAGTTGGACAGAGGTGCTGTCATCACTGTGGGCCTCTTCTGTTGGTGGTGGGGACATGTCTGGACCCTCCTGTCCGGTGATGTTGGGTAGGGGTCCTGCAGGGGTATAAAAGGATGTTTATTACATCTGTGTGTGGCATTGTGTGCAATGGGTGGGTGACCGTGTACCCCAGTGCTTGCATTCCTGTGTGGGTCCTTGTGTGGTGGTGGTTTAGGGGGGTGTGTGGGTATGTGCAGTGAGCATGCTTTAGTGATGGGTGTCCATGCTTTGTTGTTGCATGCAGGGCTTGGTGTTAGGATGTGTGGTTTGTGATAGTGTAACATTTGTGAGGAGTTAGAATGATGGGGGTGAGGGTGAGGGTGGGGGTATGTGCTGGCATGCAGGTAGGGTGGGGGATGTAATAGTTAAGATTTGACTTACCAGAGTCCATTCCTCCAGCTACTCCTGCGAGGCCCTCAGGATGCAGAATCGCCAATACCTGCTCCTCCCACGTTGTTAGTTGTGGGGGAGGAGGTGGGGGTCCGCCGCCAGTCCGCTGAACCGCCAGGTGGTGTCTTGAGACCACGGAACGCACCTTCCCCCGTAGGTCATTCCACCTCTTCCTGATGTCATCCTGATTTCTTGGGTGCTGTCCCACTGTGTTGACCCTGTCCACTATTCTTCGCCATAGCTCCATCTTCCTTGCAATTGAGGTGTGCTGCACCTGTGATCCGAATAGCTGTGGCTCTACCCGGACGATTTCCTCCACCATGACCCTGAGCTCCTCCTCCGAGAAGGTGGGGTGTCTTTGACGTGCCATGGGGTGGTGTAGGTGATGTGTGGGGTGCTAAGTGTGCTGATATGTAGTGGTGTGTAGTGTGAGGTGCGTAGAAGTTATGTGGGTGATGGTGATGGTGTTGTGTGCCTGTGAATGCTAGTATTGTTGATGGTGGTGTCTCTCTCTGTCCTTCTCTCAGTAATTGTTGTCGTAGGGGTTTGTGGGTGATGTGGGTGTGTGTTTTATATTGTAATGGGTGTGTGGGAGTAGTGTGTGTATGTGTATCAGGTGTGTGTATTTCGAATTGTCCAATGTGGCTGTGTTTTGTATATGTGTGTGTATTTTGAGCGCGGCGGTGTGTACCGCCAATGGAATACTGCGGTTGAAAGACCGCCGCGTGGATTTGTGGGTCGTAATTGTGTGGGCGTATTTCTGTTGGCGTGACGGTGGAGGTTTTGTTTTCACCAGTTTATCACTGACCTTTGGTGTGGTGGACTTGTGTGGGGGTCTGAATTTTGGCAGATTCTGTGCTGTGGGTCATGATAGCTGTGGCAGATTTCCACGGCCGCGACGGTGTGGTGGCGGTCTTCTGCACGGCAGTAAGCGGCTTTTACCGCCAATGTTGTAATGACCGCCTAAATGCTAGTAGAGAGTTTCTTGATCAGTGTTTCTTGTGCTTTTAGTGGCTGAAGGGGATGAGAGGATCCGTGAACCACCAGATCAAGCACAAAAGTGTTGCCTCATTACAAAAGCCCCTTAATAGGCCAGGACAGCCTCCCAGGGGGGCGTAGTTTTTATTCCTTCCTATGAGCCGTCAACCACCTTCTACTGCCTGGCCTGTACATGCTAGCTGTGCTGTTTGAGTACAACACGATAAGGCAACCCAATAATCCCACAAAATACAGGGTACAAACACACACAATACAAATTGCCTCCTGAAGGAGAAGGTTTCACTTAGTTGCTTAATTAAGGAGATGTGGTAAAAGTATTCACTCCAAAATATAAAATACTCAAAGTAGCTAAACACCATCAAACAGATTCTGCAAAACACATAAATTATAGTAGGTGTACTTCTTGCAATAAAGTCACAAATTATTATTTAATAGATCAAAAAGGGTTGAGAAAAATCACGGTGTTCCGCTGTCAAGCCAAGATCACCAAAGTTTTGCTATAGTCCAAGTACTGATACGTGAAAGACTGGGGAACACCCAACCCAACCCACTCCGCTCTGTTCTCCTTTTGTGACCATCTTTACATGAATATTTTCTTGAGAAGAGATTTGAAAGTTCTTTCAATTGGCAAGTGTGATAGTCAATCCATTGACGTTTTAGTTTCCAGGCATCTAACAAGTACTTGAAGCCATCCTCAGGACAAACTGTTAAGCTTTTCATATGTACAGAAAAGCCTTTATATACAATGCAACAATAAACAAATCCCAATGTAGGTCTGGGATTGGAACCCATCAGTATATTAGACCACAATATTATCACAGCAAACAGGACCAAGACGAAGGATTAAAACAAAGTCCTCAATTACAGATCAAACAACAATTGGATACTTTTATAGCACCCCTTAAATAAGTAACTATGTTTAATTTTCTCCTTCTGGAGACCGTTTGTGTTTTACATGTGCTGCTTTAAGTGCAAGAAAGAAGCTTCATCCAAACGAAATAGAGAATGGGGTGCTGCACTTATGAAAACAATTTGTGCTCCTTAAAACTGCCCAGTAAAGTTAAGTTTCAAAACCACATTTCCTATATATCTGTCCTACATCAGGTTCTGTGAAACCTCTGTCATTCCCATGTGGCTGTACGAAGGAGCAGATGGACTGTGCCATGGAAGGTGGTTTGGGAAAGTGTCTCTCTGTCAGCCCCACTGATGTCTGGAAACAGTTTTAAAGAGAAACCAAGGGCAGGGTAAGAAGTGCCAGAATCGACCTTGAGTTAAGAAGCTGCGTTGAACTGTGCAGAAGCCACAGGTCAATGCAGCTCATTTTGGGCTTGAGGTTCCACGAGGACCTCAAACTGAACCAGAACCTTGGTCTCTAGCTTTATGTTGGTCACCCACTTCTAGTAAAGTTGTAAAAGCATGACAGATGTCCTTGCTGGATAAAGCATAAAGTAGTCCTCCCAATCCTTTTCTGATGCAATTTATCAATAAAATAACACGCAGGCATTAATTTATTGCCAAACTCTGAAAAGCTGGTGACAGGGCACACTGCCATAGCAGAACATCACTGTGTGCCCTCTGCCTGTTTTTTAATCATTGTCTTAGCAAGGTCACGATGGGCCTAACCAGGGCTTTAAGTGGGATAAGACGAGGGGGGTGTTCTAAAAGAGGTTTAACTAAAGAAACCTAACAATGAATTCTTTCCAAGAGATCTGGCCTAAGTGTTAGACTTGACAGCCTTAGGGTGGTCATCCCCCAACTTTTTGTCTGCCTCCCTTCACTTTTCTGACACTGTTTTTGCTGGTTTTAAGACTCTGCACACTTTTCCACTGTTAATTAGTGCTAAAGTGCATATGCTCTCTCCCTTAAACTTGGTGACATTGGCTCATACCCAATTGGCATATTAAATGTACTTGTAAGTCCCTAGTACAATGCACTCCATGTGCCCAGGGCCTGTAAATTAAATGCTATTAGTGGGCCTGCAGCACTGATTGTGCCACCCACATAAGTCTCAAAGGCATGTCTCACGCATGCCGTTGCCACTTCAACTTGACATCTAAAAGTACTAGCCAAGCCTTAAACTCCCCTTTTTTTACATAGGAGTCATCCATAAGGAAAGTCCTAGGTAACCCATAGGGCAGGGTGCTATGTAGTTAAAAGGCAGGATATGTACATATGTGTTTTATATGTGCTGGTAGCGAAAAACTCCTAAATTCGTTTTCCACTACTGTGATGCCTGCTCCTGCATTAGGACTGCCCTCATATACTTTTTGAGTGGTAGATTCTGATCTCAAAAGGGTAACCAGATCACATTTAGTATGGCCAGAATGGTAATAAAAAATCTTGCTTATTGGTGAGGCTGAATCCTATATTACTATTTTAGAAATAACACTTTTAGAAAGTGAGCATTTCTCTGCACTTAAAACCATCTGTACCTTACAGCCTGTCTCCAATCAACGTCTGGTCTGTGCTGGTTGACAGCTCTCTTGTGCATTTCACCCAGACAACCACAAACACAGGAAACTCAGTCACATCTGCATTCATCTGCATACTGAATGGGTCTTCCTGGGCCGGGAGGTTGTAGGGCCTGACACTTACATTTCAAAGGTAGTGGCCTTCCCTCACACAAAGGACTGATAACCTCCCCACTGGGACCCTGGCAGACAGGACTGGGCTGAAAGGGGAACTTGTGCACTTCAAAACTAATCTTTGAAGTCTCCCCCACTTCAAAGGCATTTTTGGGTATATAAACTGGGCCTCTCACCCCACCACATCAGACACTTCTGGACCTGCACCTGAATTCTGTCAGAAGACCTGCCTGGCTGCCAAAAGGACTCGCAGGACTGCTTTGCTGAAAAGGACTGCTCCCCTGCTGTTGCCCTGCTGCCCTGCGGGCTTCTGACTGTGCTAGAAGGACTTCCCCCAAAAGTGCTCTCCAATGGCTTGGATTGAGCTTGCCTCCTGTTCTGAAGTCTCAGAGACAGCAAGGACTTCAACTATTAGCTTTTTGCTAGTACCCGACTCCAGCAACTCTGGAACAACTTCAGCGATGCCACAGCCTGCTCCCGCTCCATGGACTTCGCTGCACACTACAACCACGGCCTGCAAAGCAAGTCCTACGCAAGTCCGAAGTTGCTACGACCCCTTGCTGCCGCGTACAGCTATCATGTAACAATATAAACGGAGATATTTTAATTAAGGCAGACCTACTAGCCTTGTTAAAAGCTTGAAATACCAAAATATAAAAAGTGGCTGGACCTACTGGCATTATTATTGGTCAGCACATTAACATATATAAATCAGACCTCCTGGCTTTGTCAAAAAGTTACCAATAACTATAACCAAATGTATATTTTATAAATTCACACTCTGCAATGTTTAATAATAACAATTGTCTCAAAATGTTTTTAATAAAGCATTAAAAAAATTAAATGTTTTCAATCTTTTCTGTTAATTAATCAGGCCAAAAAATACAGTCACAGAACCAACCACAAGGGATCCCAGCACTTCAGCTGAAGAGCATACAGCTCCATCGTGGAGTGCAATAGAAAAATATGTTAAGCTCTCCTAGGGTCATGGATTCAATGACCCACAAGACTTACTGTGTTTTTGTTTTAATGTTGCTGGTGATGCTGCCTCCATCCACAACATTAAAATATGGTCGGTTGTGCCCCTGCTCCTTCTTGGGGCACCGGCAGGAGGAAAAAATATAACTTAAAAATTCCCTTGCAGGGCATTATGGGCCACTCCTTGCACAGAGCAGTGAATGATAAATGAGCGGCTCCTGTAGATTGGTAAAATACTCTACAGCAATGGGGATTGGACAGGGGTGAAGTACCAAGAGACATACCCAGAAACCTTATAATGTGTGATGGCCCAGCTAAAAAATGGCAGCTGCCTGACCCTGCAAAAAAAAAAAAAATACATTAAAAATGAAACTATTTTTTTCAATGATGGTGAACGTTAGGGCAGGTGAAGGGGAGAAAATAGAGGTGGGTACTGGAGGCAAGAAAACACATGCATTCTCACTGAGTGCTTAATGAAAAAGAAAATAAATAGTCCATTAAATGTGAGCAATGGAAAGATACAAGGCAGCCAAACTAAATGGGAGAAGAAAACAAAAGAACAGGAAGGCAAGCCAACAAATAAGAGACAGGCAAATAAAAGTGACAATAAAGCCAGCCAATGGCAAGCAATGGACAGGCTATAATCCCACTGTACATTTTTAGTGTTGTCGACAAGAGGCTTCCACTTACATACAGCTAAATGGTGTCTATTATGTGCGATTTAGCAAGGGCGTTCTAAAGCCTGCAGTAAAGAGTAATTTGCTCTAAAACATTTCACCAGTGCAATACAATGAGCAAACATATGTCACAATATTTTTGCTTTGTATGCATAAAATAAAAGGGAAAACTTGCTGCAGTGTCCAAAATTCAAAAATGAGAATAAAGTTTCTGATTTAGAAGAGGCTGACAATGGAAAATCCACCAAAATTGGTTGATATGGTATTATTGCTGAAAGAATAATTTAATGTCAGTTTAGAGTTTTGTTAATTGGCTGCAAATGTATCTTGCTGGTGCTAGAGCAGAATGTGATAATAAAAATAATGTCTGGCATAAAAATTGTGGCCTCAATATTGTTAGCAAAAATACCACTCCATTGGGTATAGATTTTCTATAATTAACTGCAACAGGCCAATATTTTTGTATACAACATTTGGGACACAATATTTTTGTCAGACAATAGGCCACAATATTCTAGTACATTACTACCATATTAACAACAACCGTGGAGCTGAATTTGCTATATTTAGAGTGAAAAAACGGAACCATAAATGATAATGAGAAGTGCTTCAAAAGGTAAGTATGAGAAATGTATCACAAATAGGCTTTATCACATGTCCATGGGATGTGGAATGTGGGAGCTGACTATGTACCGCCTCTTTAGGGTACATTTCCAGACTTGACACATCTTGTCAGCAATTCCATCAGCAGCATCAGACATTCCCTAAATCTACTATAAGATATGTGCATTGGCTGTAAACCTATTGGCTAAATCAGCCATTTTTCAGGAACCACTGCCAATAGTTTTTTCTCTGCTACGCCGTAGTGGTGGTGAACTTTAAACAGGGCTGAAATTCCACCACTGCCATGACTGAAGTGGTAATCCACTGCATGCTGGAATGGTACTCCTCTGGCCAAGCTATAAGTCAAGCCCTATCAGTGATGCAAAATCAATATGTCTGTGTTCCTGTTGCTGTTGAGGACTGTAGGGACCTCAACGGCCACACCACTTTGCTCCAGTAGGAGGGGCTTGCCGCATTCCCACCAGTGTCGCCGTTAGCACAATATAGCATTGAGTCATCCCGCTGTGCAGGACCCCATTCCTGTTGCTGTTGAGACCTAAAGGGATTACAAGGCCCAGACTGCTTTTCCCCAAGAGGAGGAGCTCGCCGCATTTCCACCAGTGTCGCCGATAGTGCCATACATCGCTCTCAGTAATTCAGCGGAGCAGGACACCATTCCTGTTACTGTGGGGGCCTGAAGGGACTCCTAGGCCTGACCACTTTGCCCCAGGAGGAGGGTCTTGCCGCATTCCCGCCAGCTTCACCGTTAGCGCTATATAGCGCTCTGAGTCATCTCGCAGCCCGGGCCACTCCCAGTCCAAGGGTGGCCCCGTCTTTGCCTGTCCGCAGCCGGTTGAGGCTGGGCTGGGCCACTCCACTGACTCCTGCTTCTCGAGGTAAGACTTTTCATCTTCTGTTTCATACCCCTCCACTCATATGTTCCTCTTGTTTACAGGCCTCTAGCTGAGGGAGCAGGATCCCTCCTTTAGGGCACTGTTTGATTGTTGGCTGTGTGCTGGACTTTATATCAATTTCTGTGGAGCCCCTGTAGTCCTTCACTGAGCAGCAGACCACTTTGGAATATTTTGAAATCAAAATTAGTGCCAAGAGAGGGGGGACCATTGGCTAAAATAAAGACCTCTACATTGGATAGTTACGTTGAAAAGGTTGTGGGAAAAATCGACAAGCAAATACTTTTGGTGGAAAGAAGGCTTTCTACTGTTTCTACCGCTAACTGCAGTGAACTGGTCTCCTTACATGACTGTCCTCCTTAGATCATATCACAGTTAGCAACTGACACTGTTTAGAACATGGATATAAACATGGGAGTTCAGCAATGCTTCTTAGCTCCCTCACCTGTGGTTTTATCTTCCTCTGGCATTGCTCCGACAATTAATTTTGCATTCAGATCATCCAAGCTGCCAAGCATCAAATCAAAAAAGGCAAATAATCATAAATCCCGCAACCCCATGTCCCACCAGGGCCACAAGGGACATGTCTCTGCTAACTCTGATGGGCCCCCTATTGGGCTCCCAGTTGATTGTCTTGAGGCGTGGTCGCCTAGCATGGGCAAAATGTTTGAATCAATCTTGGATGACAAGTTGAAAACCCTGATTGCACACCTTGAATCCATTGAGGCAAAACTATCTAAGATACTTCCTATCTAAGATTCTATTTCATCTGGGCACTCCAGCCTGGCTTCTACATCCCCTCTTAACGACACTGTCAGGGGCCAACAAGAATTCAGCCAGCCATACGCTGTGAACACAAGGGATGGACAGGGCTCATGGTAGAGAGCTGCCACAACGGTATTTGTTGTATCCTGCCCAATTGCCCATACTGTTTCAGCAACTCAGGCCAAGAACCTCCAAGTGGAACCATCTTCTTCCCATAAACAGTCTCTTACTACCATCAACCCTGTGGATTCAATCCCTGTTTTTCCAATGAAGCTTTAATGGCCAGAAGGGTGAGATGGGTGGGGAAGTCACAAAAGGCATGTACAGGGGTGTGTGTCACCATTTTGTTCCAAAATCCCAGAATAGTAGGGAATTTGTTTAGGGCTTTTTTCTCAAGGTTGGCACAAGCAGCCCTGCAAAATTAAACTGTTACCACCCTTTTGTTTTTTAAAAGGCTAACACCCACCCATGGACCCTTTCTGTCACCTTGGAATGTGGTCAAGGCCCTGTGCAAACTCACCCCCACTCTCACAGTATTAGTGTGCAGAATAGTTTTGGGCCCCTGGGAGCTTGACCGATGTGGATTGACTGAGGTATGAGTATACTAGTAGCGTAAGCTCACCTTTAGAGGAAGGTTTAGATTTGGGCAGACAACCTACTGGGCTTGGTAGGGGGTCATCCTAATATACCCTTTGTTTCTATGCCCTCTGTGGCTCCCTATTGCTCTTCTCCAGGGGTTGATTGTGTTAGATTCCCCACCTCCCATGGTGCTGGATGATCCCACCGCCCAGTTAAAATACTATTTTGGAATATTGCAGGTTTACATAATAAAATTGAAGATGATAATTGGACTGCTTTCATTGCCAGCCATGACCTGATTTTCTTACAATAAACGTGGTCTTTAGATCTCATTAGTATAGACAGGTTTGATGCCTATATGGTACTAGCAATCCCATCACCTGCTGGGTGGGCCAAGGGTGGCTTGATGGCAAATTTACTCTGGGCTGTAAAATCTGTCCACTTCACTGTAAATGCCCTGCTATCAAAGCCCTTTAGTTACTTGGCCTAATGGTATCCACTTGGTTGTTAATAATTTTTATAATGGTCTCTTTGGAGTTGAGGCATGTCATAAGATCTATAAGATGTTAAGCTTTATTTTGGGGCTCGAATTGAAGCTAGCACACTGGAATTCAGGGTTCCATATCGTGTTTGGGGGGGATTTTAACACCAAGCTTGATTACTCATCTCAGGCGATGAGACAGCCTCTAGAACACAGCTTTCATGAAGGGTGCTCTTGAGTTGGGGGACCCTAAAGCTAGAGCTCTTTTGGAAGTTCCAAACAGGTTTGACTTCATCAATGCTTGTGAATCCATTGACTCAACCCAGCGTTCAAAAGCTACCTTTGTTAGGGGTGGTTATGGATCCATTATTGATTATGTCTTTGCTTCTAGGTTCCACAGGAATTGAATCATATGTGGGAGGTTATTATCACTGCTTAGAATTATTACAATCCCCAATGGCAAGGTTTTGTTTGGGGTCAAGGGAAACAAGTTTTCATGTTTATTTCATCTTTAGGACGAGTAGGCCCTACCCTCTGCACCACAAACCCTTTGGTTGCCATTTTCCAAAGAAGGAAACTGTCTGCAGTTGAGGTAATATGAGTGTCCAAAAGTTAACGTTTTTCAAACTTGTATTGATGGTTTATTTATGAAAAGCCTTCATTATTAGAGTGAGTGATGTAAATAAACATTTTAAGTGCACACTGAACAGTGGTTCCAGTAAAAAAATAAAGTGTGCACATATGTTTGAAAGGTTTATCAATATGAGGCTAAGTATAATGCTCCCAGAATGCTCTCTGATTAGATGCAAATGTTTGCAGAAGCTTGTAAGCAAGAGTGATGATTATTTGCTTTCAAAATAAAAAGTTCAGAAAAAAAATGCAAGTAGGACAAAAAAGTTTAGCTAATATGAAACTTTAGGTGCTATTTCTTTGAAGTATCATTTAGGAAAATGTGTTGATGCATGCTAGTATTTCCCCAAAAAAATCCTAATAAAAAATCAGTATAAACATTTTCAACAAGATTATGGGAAGCATGAAAATAAACAAGCACTGGCAAAGCCAACTGATCCAACATTTTTTGTGAGTCTTTTGGTTTTGTCAATGATTGTCTTGTTTTGACGTGACATTTGTACACTTTATTGTTGTGGGAGCTGCCAGGCCCTCACCATGGTAAGAAACACCTGCAAAAAGAAAAAAAAATATTTTTGGTTTCAAAAAGCACACATTGCCATCAGTGGCATAACAAAGGCCACGCAGCTCCCCTCCATGGGGTCCCCTCAGCACAGCACATACCCGGAGTGAGTCTGGTGGGGTAGAGTGGCTCCATGTTCTTTGCAGGAGGGATTCTCCAGTTTCGTTACACCACTGAGTGGCACAGTGGTTCCTGGCACTGAACAAAATTACTTTGTGTGCCAATATGCTCCTTGTGGAAGAGCAGAATAAGATCACTCAAAGCAAAGCCAGATAATGGATAGAGAGATAAATAGAAGTTTAATAAAACCAAAATATCTTTGTTAACGTCAGACCTAATTAGCGACCCAATTCTTAAAGAAAGTCAAAAAAGTGCACCCTCAGTATGTCTTTGAATTAGTGGCTTTCATGAATTCCCAAGAACTTACATAAGTAGACCAGGAAATCGTACTCCTAGAAAATATTTGTGAACTGTATTTTAGCACAACTACATATGCATGTGTAGATCTGCTCATGTGAAAATCTATAGAGTGTTTACATGTTCACTTTCCCTCCAATCACTTTTTTTCTCAACCCAGGAAGAACGCCTGCTCTTGCCATTGTAAGGAGTAAATTTCCAACCTTTCTCGTTATGGGAAAAGATTGGAGAAGAGCTCATGAAAATCTATAAAACATGCAAGTTAGTAGGTTTGCAGACTCAAAGGCATTTCAGCCCTGGAATTATTGCTTAATGCTTCCTCCAGCCCCAGTATGTAGATTTGCAGAAAGGCAGCAAAATAAGGAAATTGCTATAGTTGGGATTGAAATTGCACATATTCAAGCCCTGCTATAGTGGAAGCCCTGGCATATTATCAGAGCTCTTACATAATGAGATTGCTGTCATAGTTTGTCACAGCACTAAAGGGACAAATACATTTTTTTACAGGACAAGTAGATTTAAGAAGCAACCTGTCCCACGGACAAGTAGATATTTTATTAAATTCCACACCCCTGGGTGGTATCCCCTCTTCTTCTTTATCTGTTAAGTCCCAAGGGCTTTGCTTAGTCTGAAGGAATGTGGATCAAGGGATGGTGTTGAAAAACTTGTGTACTAATCATCTTGATATTCTATACAATTGTCTAACTCACACGAGCGACCCATGTCTAATGGGCAATACTTTTGTCCATCTGGGAGCTGCCATTATTAGCCTATTTTTAAAACCAGTCAGGCCGGTATCGGCTGAGACAAATTGGTTTGACTCTTCCTGCGGAAAAGCTTACACAATCTTGCATAGAGCCCCAAAGGAAATACCTAGAGACAGCCATAAAAGTAAAGAATGCAGAGATGTGTACAAAAAGGCTTTGGTAAAAAAGGGGAAAGAAATACAAATGGAGGATGGTGTAGTCTTGTAGGAAAAAATAACTCTATGTTCTTTTGGTGGATCTTCAAAGGCTTGGGAGTGTCACTTTCATGCCTCATATCATTCTGCTATGCCACAGGATTCTCAGGAGGCAGAGGTGGCCTACCCAATTTTAATTAGATTTAGCCTGGAAGAGATTTGTGAGGCCATTATTAAGTCCCCTTCTAATAAGGTCCTAGATGGGGTCCCTGTGGACATGTATAAATCTGCCCCAGGACTGTGGGCCCCATTACACTGTAATGGGTATAATGCCTTTTCCTATTGTGGTGACCCAGAGTCATGGCATATGGCCACCATTGTCCCAATTTTTTAAAAAAGGCGACACGCAGTCCCCCTGCTGTTATCGTTCAATTTCTTTGTTGCTGGGATGGTCATATTTGACCGTTTGTTGTCCTCGGCCGTCTAACACACTGTTGGAGGTTTAGTACTGTTTCCATGAGGGGCTGGGCACAGTGGAGCAGTGTTTTAATTTACACCTATTTATTAGCAAGTACACTATCGCTAAGCAGGGTTCCATCTGCCTGGCCTTCATGGACCTATCTGGTTCCTGTGACAGTGTGAAATTGTGGGACATGCTAAGTGATCTGGGGGTGGACCCCACCCTAGTTCAATTCCTGCATGCACTTTACTTTGATCTATCAGTGTCTGTTAGGTACAGCCCCACTGGTGAACGTACCCAGAGCTTTCCACTTGGCAATGGCATCCGCCAGGGGTGCACACTGGCCCCCATACTTTTCCTGCTGTATATCAGTGTTGCTGGAAAGTAGCTGATTGGTAAGGGAAGGTAGGTACTTACACTTAGCAATAGGCCATAAACCACCACTAGGTTCAGTCAAGGTCTCAGTAAATTAATCCTTGCCAATCCATGGTAGCTTGGTCACGAGTTGTTAGGCTTAACTTACGAGACAGGTGTGTACAGCAGTTTTTTATCAACAAAACAGTAAATCTGTAAAACACAAAACACAATAGAAATCCAAAACCAATTTATAAAAATAGGTTATATTTTTATTTTCTTATTTTCTAAAATGACACCACGACGACAAAAATCCAATATAGGGAACCGGAGATACACATTTTTAAAGATTAGCACCTACAAATCAAAAGAGCCGCTCTGGACATCTTGTTGCACTTGATCACGGGCAAGTGAAAATTTGAGGCAGGATGTGATGGAGCCCTGCTTGCCTACACTGAGCAGGAGGCCTCGGGTAAAGTTTTACTTTCACACTTAGAAAATTTCTGTCTGACTGGGGCGAAGTCACAAGTTGAGGCCAACCTCGCAGGACGCCTCAGTCAGGTCTTCTATGTTTGGACTTAGAAACTTCTCAGGACAAAATAATTTGTCTGGGGCAAATTCAAAGTTGAGGCTGACCACGATGGAGCTCTCCACGGATACCCTGCACAGGAGGCCCTGGTCAAGATTTTACCTTCATACTTAGAAACTTTCTTTGAGATTTTCTTCCCCGACGTTTGACGGCCCTCCTCAGCAAGCAGATTTTAATGCAATGTCATCAGACTGCCTTTCAACGAGCCCCCAGTCAAATCCTGAAAGTCTAGGGCTCCGGAGAGTTTCACCTGGATATACCAGCAAGTCAGGCTGGGTCGCGGTCGACGTTGGCCGGATTTACTCCCACTGTCGGGTTGGTCCACTTTTAGAGCTTCTCAAAACTTCTGGATTTTCTTCCAGAAGTATCTTTAAAAGTCCTTCAAGTGTCCACAACTCACCCCAAGGTACCAGAAGCTCTGAGTTGCTCCTTGTGGGTTAGAACTTCAACTCCCAGAATGCACCTGGTCCAAATCCTTAAATGACCATTGGTCACTGGTCAGCTGGGCTTTTTTTGCAGGACTTGAGGAAGCGGACTCTGGTCAGCTCCTTTCTACCTCTAGCTCTCAGGGTGTCCATTCCTGGAGTTGTAGAAGTAAGGCAAAGTCCTTTTCTTGATGAAGGCCAAAGTGTGCAGCTGGTGCAGTCCTTCTGAGTGCAGTATCCAGGTGTAGGCCAGGGGTCCAGCAGGGCAGTCCTTCTTTTTCTTGTCTTTTTTTAGTACGGATCGGAAGTTTGCGGCAGCTCTGTTATATTTATCCTAGCTCCTGGGGTGGCAAGCAAGGCTGTGCTCCTGTTCAATCAAGTGCAGGCCACCACTTTCTTGAGTGACCACTTACTGGGAATTGTGGCAAAAATCAATCTTGGGAGAGCAACATTCCTCCAAAATCCAAGATGGCAAAAATTCAATCTTAGAGTTTAGATCTGACTGAGCCCACCCACTGGTGTGGCTAAGTTTCCATTAACTCACCCATTTCCAGCCTTCTCTTAATCTAATCAGAGGGCATCTGGTTGTCTGGGCCTGCAGGAAATGGGGGAGGTCCAGTTGCTGTTCTAAATGTCCTTCCCTCCTTTGAAGTCCAGTTTGGCTGCTCTCCCCCCATCCTGTTCTACCCTCTCCTCCCACCAGATGCTTCCTTTGTCTCAGCCCAAGCCACTTCACACCTCATTAAGGCAGCCTGGCTTAGGCTGCCAGAGGCTGACCAATGAGAGAAGGGCACTACAGGGCAGAAGTTGGTAACTTTTAGCAAGAGTTCTGAAACACTTTCACTGTTCAAGTTATACTAAATGCAGCAGTGGCAAATTGTTGGATTTATTATAACTATTAATTTGATACCAAACATACTATTTGCAGCTCCTTCCTATGGAAAATAAGACTTTATTATTTTAAAATAAAGTCTCTCCATGTTAGCCTATGGAGCCCATTCACTACAATTGGGACAAACTAATTTGGCTATTTTTCCCTCCGCAGGGCTTATAAAACAGATTTTAAAAAGGTTCCTGCTTATAGCTAAACTGCATCCAACCCTGGGGGCACTTATGGCATACCTTAGGGGTGACTTGTGTGAAAAAATAAGGTATTTTAGGACTTTGGAAGTACTTTTAATTCCAAAGTGGAATTTGGGATTAACTTTACTTTAAAAGCAGCCAGCAAGACAGGCTTGCTTTTAAAATGACACTGGGTACCACAGCAGTGCCCCTATGGGTGTACTATCTGCACTGGGGCCTCTGAACCTACATGCCCTACCATATACTAGGGCTGTATAGGTAGGTTGGTACAGCCAATTATAATTAGCCTAATTTGCATAATCCATTTTACACACAGTACTGGCCCTGGGACTGGTTAGCAGTGCCCAGGGCACAGGGCACAGTCAGAGTCAGCAACCACCAGTATCCGTCAAAAAGTATGGGGGTGACAAGGGCAAAAAGGAGGCCTTTAAATGCCCTTCAGGAAACCCTGTCCGCCTGTGGGGTTGATGTACTGATGGTGGGTGGGAAACATAGTCCCCGACATGCGAAACACACAGAATAATATTTTGTATTGCCGGCCCCAAAACTGAGTAAACAGTCCAGTGCTTAAGTACATACCAGCATCAGTCTTCTATGCATGAATATAAACATGTCCCCTATAAAACATCTTGTTGAACAAATGTCATTAGAGGGTGTTCCAGGCAGAATTTTCACGTATGCTGCATACCGGTTTTCAGCCAACCTTAGCCTTTGTGTCTCCATGGATCCTGATTTGGAGACTGGCAGCCTGACCTTGTACCAAGGTAAGGGGGTGAGGTGTGCTTCTTATAGACACTGTACGAGCAGATTTGGCTCAGATCGCCATGCTGTTAGACATTAGGCTTTTAGGTAGGAATTGTGTATTCATGTTATTACAAATATGTTGGGGTTGTTTATAGTCACATCTCTGATTTTCACAATCCTAATTTTGTTACTCCTCATTGTCCTAATCATTGCAGTCCATGCAAGGCTGCCACAAATCACCTTTACCGTTTGGGTTTTGGTGAGGTACTGCTAGTGAGCCGGGGGGGTTGGGCCGGCAGCTGCCATCTGGTGTAGGAGTGACTCAGTCGCCTACAATCCAGAGGTGCTGCAGCCCCAAATCCAGCAGTCTTGTTACTTTGCAAGAGTCCTTATGACATCCCTGCATTACTTTATGCGAATGACGCTGGCCTAATGGGCAGAACATATGTGAGTTTAAACACCCTCTTTCAGAAATTTGTGAGCTTTATGGAATCTCTGGGCCTAACCACCAATTACTCTGAAACTTACATCATGTCTATGGCTCCATATCCATGAAACAAACAAGTGTTTATCTCCAAGGCCACTATACTCAGGCTTCCTCTACTCAGGAGCTTTCGTATCTGGGGGTGGTTTTGATGCTAAGGGCAACTGGGGCTCCTGTAAGAACAAAACAGCCCAAAGATTTCACCAGTGCTATTGGTTTCATTTATAGCTTAACTTTGTGCATTAGCAGAAAGCCTATAGCCCCTTTGCTGGAAGTTTTTAGTAGTAAATGTCTCCCCTTCTTCTTCTTGAGCTCATGTGACTGATACGATCTGGTTATCACTGCTTAACGAGTAGCCATTGAAAGCAGGTTCAAGAGGAAAGAACTTCATCAAGGAAGTGAACGTGATTGGTAATGTGTGCTGCATGGTTTGTCTAGACTACCACATCTTGAAGCTACACCATAAAGGCAGGCTGTTTCACTGGTTTGTGAAAGTGTGTCTGATTGGTTGCCATCCCTTCCCTCCTGCTACCCTCTTTTTCCCCTTATTTTATGTTTTCACAACCCTCACCCTGCATCCATCACAACCTAGTACTTAACAGTGCCCCTGTGTGGTCTCATTCAAAAATTGTATCAAAAGGCGGAGAAGACAAGGCTATTTCCCAAAGTGGCTTACGGTTGGCAACTTTACCCCTCCTACCCCAGAACACCAGGTAAGTTTCTCACCTCCCAAAACGGGATGCTCACCCCAGAACGAATGTACCAAGGAACAACGAATGCTGGAACCATGCATCCCTGAACAGCACGGTCGGAATAACAACCGCGTTGTTACCACAAATGCCTTTACCACGCATGCCTTTACAACAATTTTTCATTGTAAAAGCATGTCTAGTAAAAGCATGTATGGTAACGGCATGCGTGGTTGTAGCATGTGACCCCCACCTGCCCTAAGGTCCAGAAGTACTCCACCCCTAATACTAAAACTACCCCGACCCCCACCCCTAAAACAAAACTACCCCGTATACATCCCATCCAACCTGAGCCCTAAACCCTTCCCCAACCTCCCCACCCACTCCAAAAAACAAAACTACCCGATCCTTCACCCGCAAAAAACAAACTACCCCAATCCCCCGACCCCGCCCCTAACAGAAGTACCCCGTTTACCCCACCCAGCCCCTAAAAACCTATCTACCCCGATCCCCCAACCCACACCCCCAAAAACCAAACTACCCCCCACAGAAACCAAACTACCCTGACCCCCAAAAACCAAACCTGACCCCCCACCCGCACCTAAAAACCTAACTACCCCAATCCCCCACCCCCAAAACCAAAACTACCCTGACCCCCGTACCCCCACCCCCAAAATCCTATATACCTAGATCCCCAGCCCCAAAAAACAAACTACCCTGCCCCCACCCCCAAACACAAAAGTACCCAGACCCCCCACCCCAAAACAAAACTACCTTGACCCCACCCCCAAAAACAAAAGTACACCGACCCATCCACCCCCAAAAACCTAACTACCCCGATCCCCCACCCCAAAAACCAAACTACCCCATCCCCAAAAACCAAGCTACCCTGACCCCCCCACCTCCCACCCCGAAAACCTAACTACCCTGATTCCCCCTAACCCCCAAAAACAAACTACCCCGCCCCACCCCCAAAAACAAAAGTACCCCAACCCCCAAAACAAAACTACCCCAACCCCTCCCCCTAAAAACAGAACTGCCCCGATCCCCCACCCCTAAAAACCAGAACTACTCCGATCCCCCCACCCCTACCCTAAAAAAAAATACTATCCCAACACCCTACCCAACCCCTTTATCCACTCCTACACCCTTAAAAACTACCCTCCAACCCTGCCCTAGCCTTACTTACCTGACTGCGTCATCTCCCGATGCATTCTCCCTTTTTCTCTGCCTTAACCACACATGTGCGTTGTTCAGCACATGCGTGGTTAAGGCAGAGAAAAAGGGAGTCGTTGTTAACGCAAGTGTGGCTCTGCTTGCGTTAACAACGTAATTGTTGTTCTGGGCATTTCCCCCCAGAACATCTAACCCTCTTCTAGCTTGCTACCCAGTTAAACACTACTGGGTCTTTTAGCTGCTTCTAACCAAGTAAGGATTCATGATAAACCCAAATCTTATTTTAGCACAGACAAACATGAGATGAAATGCTTTCAGAATGGCTCCATTATATATACTCCAGACCTCTGCAACTAATCACCCTACAGCAACTGGAAAAGCTGACTGCAAAGTAGGCATACTATAGAAAGAATTGCCAACCAATGCTGGCCAGCTGAGGACTCTAACATTCCAAAACTGCATGTCCAACTAGATATATACTCTGATACGAATGACTCGCCTTCTAATTCCTGTCTAGCCTAATAAGATAGCAGCTTGGTGAACTTTAAACCAGCAATTAGTAAAGAAAAGGGGCCAGAATATATAGCTGCTGGAAGTAGCGGTGTAGGGTGGTGCAACATCCCCAAAATAACCGTGTTGGAGTTCAGAAGATGAATGAGCAAAAAGGTTTATTTTAAATTTTGTTTTT